>NW_027478388.1:917179-1217179 GCF_051014685.1 Ptiloglossa arizonensis
TGAAAGTAGAAACTCGCCCGATTACAACGGTATGTGTATTTTTTCCCTAGGCCATTCTGGTTAAGCGTTTGGAGCAGCAGAAGTGCGAAAAATTTGTTGTCGTCTCAACCATTTCTTAGCTTCAAAGTCCCATATCTCGCGAACGGATTGACCTAACCCAAAAATTCCTATTGTAACTGAAAGTAGCAACTCGCCCGATTACAACGGTATGTGTATTTTTTCCCTAGGCAATTCTGGTTAAGCGTTTGGAGCAGCAGAAGTACGAAAAATTTGTTGTCTTCTCAACCATTTCTTGGCTTCAATCTCCCATATCTCCCGAACGGATTGACCTAACCCAAAAATTCCTATTGCATTAGAAAGCAGAAACTCGCCCGATTGCAACGGTACGTGTATTTTTTCCTAGGTCATTCTGGTTAAGCGATTGGAGCAACAGAATTGTTAAAAATTTTTTGCCTACTCTACCATTTCTTGGCTTCAAACTCCCATATTTGCCGAACGGGTTGACCTAACCCAACAATTCCTATAGCATCTGAAAGTAGAATCTCGCCCGATTACAAAGGTATGTGAATTTTTTCCCTAGGCCAATCTGGTTAAGCGATTGGAGCAGCAGAAGTGCGAAAAATTTGTTGTCTTCTCAACCATTTCTTGGCTTCAATCTCCCACATCTCCCGAACGGATTGACCTAACCCAAAATTTCTATTGCATTTGAAAGTAGAAACTCGCCCGATTGCAACGGTACGTGTATTTTTCCCTAGGTCATTCTGGTTAAGCGATTGGAGCAGCAGAATTGTTAAAAATTTTTTGCCTTCTCTACCATTTCTTGGCTTCAAACTCCCATATCTCCCGAACGGATTGACCTAACCCAAAAATTCCTATAGCATCTGAAAATAGAAACTCGCCCGATTACAACGGTATGTGTATTTTTTCCCTAGGCCATTCTGGTTAAGTGTTTGGAGCGGCAGAATTGCGAAAATTTTTTGCCTTCTCAACCATTCCTTGTCTTCAAACTCCCATATCTCACGAACGGATTGACATAACCCAAAAATTCCTATTGCATATGAAAGTAGACACTCGCCCGATTACAACGGTACGTGTATTTGTCCCCTAGGCCATTCTGGTTAAGCGATTGGAGCAGCAGAAGTGGGAAAAATTTGTTGTCTTGTCAACCATTTCTTAGCTTCAAAGTCCCATATTTCGCGAACGGACTGAACTAACCCAAAAATTCCTATTGTAACTGAAAGTGGAAACTCGCCCGATCACAACGGTATGTGTATTTTTTCCATAGGCCATTCTGGTTAAGCGTTTGGATCAGCAGAATTGTGAAAAATTGTATGCCTTCGCAACCATTTCTTGGCATCAAACTCCCATATCTCGCGAACGGATTGACTTAACCCAAAAATTCCTGTAGCGTGTGAAAGTAGAAACTCGCCCAATTACAACGGTATGTGTATTTTTTCCCTAGGCCAATCTGGTTAAGCGATTGGAGCAGCAGAAGTGCGAAAAATTTGTTGTCTTGTCAACCATTTCTTAGCTTCAAACTCCCATATCTCGCGAACGGATAGACCTAACCCAAAAATTCCTATTGCATCTGAAAGTAGAAACTCGCCCCATTACAACGGTATGTGTACTTTTTCCCTAGACCACTCTGGTTAAGCGTTTGGAGCAGCCGAATTGCGAAAAATTTGTTGTCTTCTCAACCATTTCTTGGCTTCAATCTCCCACATCTACCGAACGGATTGACCTAACCCAAAAATTTCTATTGCATTTGAAAGTAGAAACTCGCCCGATTGCAACGGTACGTGTATTTTTCCCTAGGTCATTCTGGTTAAGCGATTGGAGCAGCAGAATTGTTAAAAATTTTTTACCTTCTCTACCATTTCTTGGCTTCAAACTCCCATATCTCCCGAACGGATTGACCTAACCCAAAAATTCCTATAGCATCTGAAAATAGAAACTCGCCCGATTACAACGGTATGTGTATTTTTTCCCTAGGCCAATCTGGTTAAGCGATTGGAGCAGCAGAAGTGCGAAAAATTTGTTGTCTTGTCAACCATTTCTTAGCTTCAAACTCCCATATCTCGCGAACGGATAGACCTAACCCAAAAATTCCTATTGCATCTGAAAGTAGAAACTCGCCCCATTACAACGGTATGTGTACTTTTTCCCTAGACCACTCTGGTTAAGCGTTTGGAGCAGCCGAATTGCGAAAAATTTGTTGTCTTCTCAACCATTTCTTAGCTTCAAACTCCCATATCTGCCGAACGGATTGACCTAACCCAAAAATTCCTATAGCATCTGAAAGTAGAAACTCGCCCGATTACAACGGTATGTGTATTTTTTCCCTAGGCCAATCTGGTTAAGCGATTGGAGCAGCAGGTGTGCGAAAAATTTGTTGTCTTCTCAACCATTTCTTGGCTTCAATCTCCCATATCTCCCGAACGGATTGACCTAACCCAAAAATTCCTATTGCATTTGAAAGTAGAAACTCGCCCGATTGCAACGGTACGTGTATTTTTCCCTAGGTCATTCTGGTTAAGCGATTGGAGCAGCAGAATTGTTAAAAATTTTTTGCCTTCTCTACCATTTCTTGGCTTCAAACTCCCATATCTCCCGAACGGATTGACATAACCCAAAAATTCCTATAGCATCTGAAAGTAGAAACTCGCCCGATTACAACGGTATGTGTATTTTTCCACTAGGCCATTCTGGTTAAGCGTTTGGAGCAGCAGAAGTGCGAAAAATTTGTTGTCTTCTCAATCATTTCTTAGTTTCAAAGTCCCATATCTCGCGAACGGATTGACCTAACCCAAAAATTCCTATTGTAACTGAAAGTAGAAACTCGCCCGATTACAACGGTATGTGTATTTTTTCCCTAGGCCACTCTGGTCAAGCGATTGGAGCAGCAGAAGTGGGAAAAATTTGTTGTCTTGTCAACCATTTCTTAGCTTCAAAGTCCCATATCTCGCGAACGGATTGACCTAACCCAAAAATTCCTATTGCATCTGAAAGTAGAAACTCGCCCGATTACAACGGAATGTGTATTTTTTCCCTAGGCCATTCTGGTTAAGCGTTTGAAGCAGCAGAAGTGCGAAAAATTTGTTGTCTTCTTAACCATTTCTAGGCTTCAAACTCCCATATCTCACCAACGGATTGACCTAACCCAAAAATTCCTGTTGCATCTGAAAGTAGAAACTCGCCCGATTACATCGGTATGTGTATTTTTTCCCTAGCCCATTCTGGTTAAGCGTTTGGAGCAGCAGAATTGCGAAAATTTTTTGCCTTCTCAACCATTATTTGGCTTCAAACTCCCATATCTCGCGAACGGATTGACCTAACCCAAAAATTTCTATTGCATCTGAAAGTAGAAACACGCCCGATTACAAAGGTGTGTGTATTTTTTCCCTAGGCCATTCTGGTTAAGCGTTTGGAGCAGCAGAATTGCGAAAAATTTTTTGCCTTCTCAACCATTCCTTGTCTTCAAACTCCCATATCTCACGAACGGAATGACATAACCCAAAAATTCCTATTGCATTTCAAAGTAGACTCTCGCCCGATTACAACGGTACGCGTATTTTTCCCCTAGGCCATTCTGGTTAGGCGTTTGGAGCTGCAGAATTGCGAAAAATTTGTTGTCATCTCAACCATTTCTTAGCTTCAAAGTCCCATATCTCGCGAACGGATCGACCCAACCCAAAAATTCCTATTGCATCTGAAAGTAGAAACTCGCCCGATTACAGCGGAATGTGTATTTTTTCCCTAGGCCATTCTGGTTAAGCGTTTGGATCAGCAGAATTCCGAAAAATGTTTTGCCTTCTCAACCATTTCTTGGTTTCAAACTCCCATATCTCGCGAACGGATTGACCTAACCCAAAAATTCCTATTGCATCTGAAAGTAGAAACTCGCCCGATTACAACGGTATGTGTATTTTTTCCCTAGGCCATTCTGGTTAAGCGTTTGGATCAGCAGAATTCCGAAAATTGTTTTGCCTTCTCAACCATTTCTTGGTTTCAAACTCCCATATCTCGCGAACGGATTGACCTAACCCAAAAATTCCTGTTGCGTCTGAAAGTAGAAACTCGTCCGATTACAACGGTATGTGTATTTTTTCCCTAGGCCAATCTGGTTAAGCGATTGGAGCAGAAGAAGTGTGAAAAATTTGTTGTCTTGTCAACCGTTCCTTAGCTTCAAACTCCCATATCTCGCGAACGGATAGACCTAACCCAAAAATTCCTATTGCATCTGAAAGTAGAAACTCGCCCGATTACAACGGTATGTGTACTTTTTCCCTAGGCCACTCTAGTTAAGCGTTTGGAGCAGCAGAATTGCGAAAAATTGGTTGTCTTCTCAACCATTTCTTGGCTTCAAAGTCCCATATCTCGCGAACGGATTGACCTAACCCAAAAATTCCTATTGCATCTGAAAGTAGAAACTCGCCCGATTACAACGGTATGTGTATTTTTTCCCTAGGCCATTCTGGTTAAGCGTTTGGATCAGCAGAATTCCGAAAAATGTTTTGCCTTCTCAACCATTTCTTGGTTTCAAACTCCCATATCTCGCGAACGGATTGACCTAACCCAAAAATTCCTGTTGCGTCTGAAAGTAGAAACTCGCCCGATTACAACCGTATGTGTATTTTTTCCCTAGGCCAATCTGGTTAAGCGATTGGAGCAGAAGAAGTGCGAAAAATTTGTTGTCTTGTCAACCATTCCTTAGCTTCAAACTCCCATATCTCGCGAACGGATAGACCTAACCCAAAAATTCCTATTGCATCTGAAAGTAGAAACTCGCCCGATTACAACGGTATGTGTATTTTTTCCCTAGGCCATTCTGGTTAAGCGTTTGGATCAGCAGAATTGCGAAAAATGTTTTGCCTTCTCTACCATTTCTTGGCTTCAAACTCCCATATCTCGCGAACGGATTGACTTAACCCAAAAATTCCTAGTGCATCTGAAAGTAGAAACTCGCCCGATTACAACGGTATGTGTATTTTTTCCCTACGCCATTCTGGTTAAGCGTTTGGAGCAGCAGAAGTGCGAAAAACTTGTTGTCGTCTCAACCATTTATTAGCTTCAAAGTCCCATATCTCGCGAACGGATTGACCTAACCCAAAAATTCCTATTGTAACTGAAAGTAGAAACTCGCCCGATTACAACGGTATGTGTATTTTTTCCCTAGCCCATTCTGGTTAAGCGTTTGGAGCAGCAGAATTGCGAAAAATTTTTTGCCTTCTCAACCATTTCTTGGCTTCAAACTCCCATATCTCGCGAACGGATTGACCTAACCCAAAAATTTCTATTGCATCTGAAAGTAGAAACACGCCCGATTACAAAGGTGTGTGTATTTTTTCCCTAGGCCATTCTGGTTAAGCGTTTGGAGCAGCAGAATTGCGAAAAATTTTTTGCCTTCTCAACCATTCCTTGTCTTCAAACTCCCATATCTCACGAACGGAATGACATAACCCAAAAATTCCTATTGCATTTCAAAGTAGACTCTCGCCCGATTACAACGGTACGCGTATTTTTCCCCTAGGCCATTCTGGTTAGGCGTTTGGAGCTGCAGAATTGCGAAAAATTTGTTGTCATCTCAACCATTTCTTAGCTTCAAAGTCCCATATCTCGCGAACGGATTGACCCAACCCAAAAATTCCTATTGCATCTGAAAGTAGAAACTCGCCCGATTACAACGGAATGTGTATTTTTTCCCTAGGCCATTCTGGTTAAGCGTTTGGATCAGCAGAATTCCGAAAAATGTTTTGCCTTCTCAACCATTTCTTGGTTTCAAACTCCCATATCTCGCGAACGGATTGACCTAACCCAAAAATTCCTATTGCATCTGAAAGTAGAAACTCGCCCGATTACAACGGTATGTGTATTTTTTCCCTAGGCCATTCTGGTTAAGCGTTTGGATCAGCAGAATTCCGAAAAATGTTTTGCCTTCTCAACCATTTCTTGGTTTCAAACTCCCATATCTCGCGAACGGATTGACCTAACCCAAAAATTCCTATTGCATCTGAAAGTAGAAACTCGCCCGATTACAACGGTATGTGTACTTTTTCCCTAGGCCACCCTAGTTAAGCGTTTGGAGCAGCAGAATTGCGAAAAATTGGTTGTCTTCTCA
Organism: Ptiloglossa arizonensis; assembly: GCF_051014685.1. Taxonomy (NCBI): domain Eukaryota; kingdom Metazoa; phylum Arthropoda; class Insecta; order Hymenoptera; family Colletidae; genus Ptiloglossa; species Ptiloglossa arizonensis. Next base: position 923,298 of record NW_027478388.1, read on the forward strand.
ACCATTTCTTGGCTTCAAAGTCCCATATCTCGCGAACGGATTGACCTAACCCAAAAATTCCTATTGCATCTGAAAGTAGAAACTCGCCCGATTACAACGGTATGTGTATTTTTTCCCTAGGCCAATCTGGTTAAGCGATTGGAGCAGAAGAAGTGCGAAAAATTTGTTGTCTTGTCAACCATTTCTTGGTTTCAAACTCCCATATCTCGCGAACGGATTGACCTAACCCAAAAATTCCTGTTGCGTCTGAAAGTAGAAACTCGCCCGATTACAACCGTATGTGTATTTTTTCCCTAGGCCAATCTGGTTAAGCGATTGGAGCAGAAGAAGTGCGAAAAATTTGTTGTCTTGTCAACCATTCCTTAGCTTCAAACTCCCATATCTCGCGAACGGATAGACCTAACCCAAAAATTCCTATTGCATCTGAAAGTAGAAACTCGCCCGATTACAACGGTATGTGTATTTTTTCCCTAGGCAATTCTGGTTAAGCGTTTGGAGCAGCAGAAGTGCGAAAAATTTGTTGTCTTCTCAACCATTTCTTGGCTTCAATCTCCCATATCTCCCGAACGGATTGACCTAACCCAAAAATTCCTATTGCATTTGAAAGTAGAAACTCGCCCGATTGCAACGGTACGTGTATTTTTCCCTAGGTCATTCTGGTTAAGCGATTGGAGCAGCAGAATTGTTAAAAATTTTTTGCCTTCTCTACCATTTCTTTGCTTCAAACTCCCATATCTCCCGAACGGATTGACCTAACCCAAAAATTCCTATAGCATCTGAAAATAGAAACTCGCCCGATTACAACGGTATGTGTATTTTTTCCCTAGGCCATTCTGTTTAAGCGTTTGGAGCAGCAGAATTGCGAAAAAATTTTTGCCTTCTCAACCATTCCTTGTCTTCCAACTCCCATATCTCACGAACGGATTGACATAACCCAAAAATTCCTACTGCATTTGAAAGTAGACACTCCCCCGATTACAACGGTACGTGTATTTTTTCCCTAGGCCATTCTGGTTAAGCGTTTGGAGCAGCAGAAGTGCGAAAAATTTGTTGTCTTGTCAACCATTTCTTAGCTTCAAAGTCCCATATCTCGCGAATGGATTGACCTAACACAAAAATTCCTATTGTGGCTGAAAGTAGAAACTCGCCCGATTACAACGGTATGTGTACTTTTTCCCTAGGCCATTCTGGTTAAGCGTTTGGAGCAGCAGAATTGCGAAAAATTTGTTGTCTTCTCAACCATTTCTTGGCTTCAAAGTCCCATATCTCGCGAACGGATTGACCTAACCCAAAAATTCCTAGTGCATCTGAAAGTAGAAACTCGCCCGATTACAACGGTATGTGTATTTTTTCCCTAGGCCAATCTGGTTAAGCGATTGGAGCAGAAGAAGTGCGAAAAATTTGTTGTCTTGTCAACCATTCCTTAGCTTCAAACTCCCATATCTCGCGAACGGATAGACCTAACCCAAAAATTCCTATTGCATCTGAAAGTAGAAACTCGCCCGATTACAACGGTATGTGTATTTTTTCCCTAGGCAATTCTGGTTAAGCGTTTGGAGCAGCAGAAGTGCGAAAAATTTGTTGTCTTCTCAACCATTTCTTGGCTTCAATCTCCCATATCTCCCGAACGGATTGACCTAACCCAAAAATTCCTATTGCATTTGAAAGTAGAAACTCGCCCGATTGCAACGGTACGTGTATTTTTCCCTAGGTCATTCTGGTTAAGCGATTGGAGCAGCAGAATTGTTAAAAATTTTTTGCCTTCTCTACCATTTCTTTGCTTCAAACTCCCATATCTCCCGAACGGATTGACCTAACCCAAAAATTCCTATAGCATCTGAAAATAGAAACTCGCCCGATTACAACGGTATGTGTATTTTTTCCCTAGGCCATTCTGTTTAAGCGTTTGGAGCAGCAGAATTGCGAAAAAATTTTTGCCTTCTCAACCATTCCTTGTCTTCCAACTCCCATATCTCCCGAACGGATTGACCTAACCCAAAAATTCCTATTGCATCTGAAAGTAGAAATTCGCCCGATTACAACGGTATGTGTACTTTTTCCCTAGGCCATTCTGGTTAAGCGTTTGGAGCAGCAGAAGTGCGAAAAATTTGTTGTCTTGTCAACCATTTCTTAGCTTCAAAGTCCCATATCTCGCGAATGGATTGACCTAACACAAAAATTCCTATTGTGGCTGAAAGTAGAAACTCGCCCGTTTACAACGGTATGTGTACTTTTTCCCTAGGCCATTCTGGTTAAGCGTTTGGAGCAGCAGAATTGCGAAAAATTTGTTGTCTTCTCAACCATTTCTTGGCTTCAAAGTCCCATATCTCGCGAACGGATTGACCTAACCCAAAAATTCCTAGTGCATCTGAAAGTAGAAACTCGCCCGATTACAACGGCATGTGTATTTTTTCCCTAGGCCAATCTGGTTAAGCGATTGGAGCAGCAGAAGTGCGAAAAATTTGTTGTCTTGTCAATCATTTCTTAGCTTCAAAGTCCCATATCTTGCGAACGGATTGACGTAACCCAAAAATTCCTATTGTATCTGAAAGTAGAAACTGGCCCGATTACAACGGTATGTGTATTTTTTCCCTAGGCCATTCTGGTTAAGCGTTTGGATCAGCAGAATTGCGAAAAATGTTTTGCCTTCTCTACCATTTCTTGGCTTCAAACTCCCATATCTCGCGAACGGATTGACTTAACCCAAAAATTCCTAGTGCATCTGAAAGTAGAAACTCGCCCGATTACAACGGTATGTGTATTTTTTCCCTACGCCATTCTGGTTAAGCGTTTGGAGCAGCAGAAGTGCGAAAAACTTGTTGTCGTCTCAACCATTTATTAGCTTCAAAGTCCCATATCTCGCGAACGGATTGACCTAACCCAAAAATTCCTATTGTAACTGAAAGTAGAAACTCGCCCGATTACAACGGTATGTGTATTTTTTCCCTAGGCAATTCTGGTTAAGCGTTTGGAGCAGCAGAAGTGCGAAAAATTTGTTGTCTTCTCAACCATTTCTTGGCTTCAATCTCCCATATCTCCCGAACGGATTGACCTAACCCAAAAATTCCTATTGCATTTGAAAGTAGAAACTCGCCCGATTGCAACGGTATGTGTATTTTTCCCTAGGTCATTCTGGTTAAGCGTTTGGAGCAGCAGAATTGTTAAAAATTTTTTGCCTTCTCTACCATTTCTTTGCTTCAAACTCCCATATCTCCCGAACGGATTGACCTAACCCAAAAATTCCTATAGCATCTGAAAATAGAAACTCGCCCGATTACAACGGTATGTGTATTTTTTCCCTAGGCCATTCTGTTTAAGCGTTTGGAGCAGCAGAATTGCGAAAAAATTTTTGCCTTCTCAACCATTCCTTGTCTTCCAACTCCCATATCTCACGAACGGATTGACATAACCCAAAAATTCCTATTGCATTTGAAAGTAGACACTCCCCCGATTACAACGGTACGTGTATTTTTCCCCTAGGCCATTCTGGTTAAGCGATTGGAGCAGCAGAAGTGGGAAATATTTGTTGTCTTGTCAACCATTTCTTAGCTTCAAAGTCCCATATTTCGCGAACGGATTGACCTAACCCAAAAATTCCTATTGTAACTGAAAGTGGAAACTCGCCCGATTACAACGGTATGTGTATTTTTTCCCTAGGCCATTCTGGTTAAGCGTTTGGAGCAGCAGAAGTGCGAAAAATTTGTTGTCTTGTCAACCATTTCTTAGCTTCAAAGTCCCATATCTCGCGAACGGATTGACCTAACACAAAAATTCCTATTGTGGCTGAAAGTAGAAACTCGCCCGATTACAACGGTATGTGTACTTTTTCCCTAGGCCATTCTGGTTAAGCGTTTGGAGCAGCAGAAGTGCGAACAATTTGTTGTCTTCTTAATCATTTCTTAGCTTCAAACTCCCATATCTCGCGAACGGATTGACCTAACCCAAAAATTCCTATTGCGTGTGAAAGTAAAAACTCGCCCGATTATAACGGTATGTGTATTTTTTCCCTAGCCCATTCTGGTTAAGCGTTTGGAGCAGCAGAATTGCGAAAAATTTGTTGCCTTCTCAACCATTTCTTAGCTTCAAAGTCCCATATCTCGCGAACGGATTGACATAACCCAAAAATTCGTAGTGCATCTGAAAGTAGAAACTCGCCCGATTACAACGGTATGTGTATTTTTTCCCTAGGCCATTCTGGTTAAGCGTTTGGAGCAGCAGAAGTGAGAAAAATTTGTTGTCTTCTCAACCATTCCTTAGCTTCAAAGTCCCATATCTCGCGAACAGATTGACCTAACCCAAAAATTCCTATTGTAGCTGAAAGTAGAAACTCGCCCGATTACAACGGTACGTGTATTTTTTCCCTAGGCCAATCTGGTTAAGCGATTGGAGCAGCAGATGTGCGAAAAATTTGTTGTCTTGTCAACCATTTCTTAGCTTCAAAGTCCCATATCTCGCGAACGGATTGACCTAACCCAAAAATTCCTATTGCATCTGAAAGTAGAAACTCGCCCGATTACAACGGTATGTGTATTTTTTCCCTAGGCCATTCTGGTTAAGCGATTGGAGCAGCAGAAGTGCGAAAAATTTGTTGTCTCGTCAACCATAACTTAGCTTCAACGTCCCACATCTCGCGAACGGATTGACCTAACCCAAAAATTCCTATAGCATCTGAAAGTAGAATCTCGCCCGGTCACAACGGCATGTGTATTTTTTCCCTAGGCCATTCTGGTTAAGCGTTTGGATCAGCAGAATTGCGAAAAATGTTTTGCCTTCTCTACCATTTCTTGGCTTCAAACTCCCATATCTCGCGAACGGATTGACCTAGCCCAAAAATTCCAATTGCATCTGAAAGTAGAAACTCGCACGATTACAACGGTATGTGTATTTTTTCCCTAGGCCATTCTGGTTAAGCGTTTGGATCAGCAGAATTGCGAAAAATTGTATGCCTTCTCAACCATTTCTTGGCTTCAAACTCCCATATCTCGCGAACGGATTGACCTAACCCAAAAATTCCTGTTGCGTGTGAAAGTAAAAACTCGCCCGATTACAACGGTATTTGTATTTTTTCCCTAGGCTATTCTGGTTAAGCGTTTGGATCAGCAGAATTGCGAAAAATTTGTTGTCTTCTCAACCATTTCTTAGCTTCAAAGTCCCATATCTCGCGAACGGATTGACCTAACCCAAAAATTCCTGGTGCATCTGAAAGTAGAAACTAGCCCGATTACAACGGTATTTGTATTTTTTCCCTAGGCCATTCTGGTTAAGCGTTTGGAGCAGCAGAAGTGCGAAAAATTTGTTGTCTTCTCAACCATTTCTTAGTTTCAAAGTCCCATATCTCGCGCACGGATTGACCTAACCCAAAAATGCCTATTGCATCTGAAAGTAGGAACTCGCCCGATTACAACGCTATGTGTATTTTTTCCCTAGGCCATTCTGGTTAAGCGTTTGGATCAGCAGAATTGCGAAAAATGTTTTGCCTTCTCTACCATTTCTTGGTTTCAAACTCCCATATCTCGCGAACGGATTGACCTAACCCAAAAATTCCAATTGCATCTGAAAGTAGAAACTCGCCTGATTACAACGGTATGTGCATTTTTTCCCTAGGCCATTCTGTTTAAGCGTTTGGATCAGCAGAATTGCGAAAAATTTTATGCCTTCTCAACCATTTCTTGGCTTCAAACTCCCATATCTCGCGAACGGATTGACCTAACCCAAAAATTCCTATTGCATTTGAAAGTAGAAACTCGCCCGATTGCAACGGTACGTGTATTTTTCCCTAGGTCATTCTGGTTAAGCGATGGGAGCAGCAGAATTGTTAAAAATTTTTTGCATACTCTACCATTTCTTGGCTTCAAACTCCCATATCTCCCGAACGGATTGACCTAACCCAAAAATTCCTATAGCATCTGAAAGTAGAAACTCGCCCGATTACAACGGCATGTGTATTTTTTCCCTAGGCCAATCTGGTTAAGCGATTGGAGCAGCAGAAGTGCGAAAAATTTGTTGTCTTGTCAATCATTTCTTAGCTTCAAAGTCCCATATCTTGCGAACGGATTGACCTAACCCAAAAATTCCTATTGTAGCTGAAAGTAGAAACTCGCCCGATTACAACGGTATGTGTATTTTTTCCCTAGGCCATTCTGGTTAAGCGTTTGAAGCAGCAGAATTGCGAAAAATTTTTTGCCTTCTGAACCATTTCTTGGCTTCAAACTCCCATATCTCGCGAACGGATAGACCTAACCCACAAATTCCTATTGCATCTGAAAGTAGAAACTCGCCCGATTATAACGGTATGTGTATTTTTTCCCTAGGCCATTCTGGTTAAGCGTTTGAAGCAGCAGAATTGCGAAAAATTTTTTGCCTTCTCAACCATTTCTTGTCTTCAAACTCCCATATCTCGCGAACGGATTGGCCTAACCCAAAAATTCCTATTGCATCTGAAAGCAGAAGCTCGCCCGAATACAACGGTAAGTGTATTTTTTCCCTAGGCCATTCTGGTTAAGCGTTTGGAGCAGCAGAATTGTGAAAAATTTGTTGTCTTGTCAACCATTTCTTGGCTTCAAACTCCCATATCTCGCGAACGGATTGACCTAACCCAAAAATTTCTATTGCATCTGAAAGTAGAAACACGCCCGATTACAAAGGTGTGTGTATTTTTTCCCTAGGCCATTCTGGTTAAGCGTTTGGAGCAGCAGAATTGCGAAAAATGTTTTGCCTTCTCTACCATTTCTTGGTTTCAAACTCCCATATCTCGCGAACGGATTGACCTAACCCAAAAATTCCAATTGCATCTGAAAGTAGAAACTCGCCTGATTACAACGGTATGTGCATTTTTTCCCTAGGCCATTCTGTTTAAGCGTTTGGATCAGCAGAATTGCGAAAAATTTTATGCCTTCTCAACCATTTCTTGGCTTCAAACTCCCATATCTCGCGAACGTATTGACCTAACCCAAAAATTCCTGTTGCTTGTGAAAGTAAAAACTCGCCCGATTACAACGGTATGTGTATTTTTTCCCTATCCCATTCTGGTTAAGAGTTTGGAGCAGCAGAATTGCGAAAAATTTGTTGTCTTCTCAACCATTTCTTAGCTTCAAAGTCCCATATCTCGCGAACGGATTGACCTAACCCAAAAATTCCTAGTGCATCTGAAAGTAGAAACTCGCCCGATTACAACGGTATGTGTATTTTTTCCCTAGGCCATTCTGGTTAAGCGTTTGGAGCAGCACAATTGTGAAAAATTTGTTGTCTTCTCAACCATTTCTTGTCTTCAATCTCCCATATCTCCCGAACGGATTGACCTAACCCAAAAATTCCTATTGCATTTGAAAGTAGAAACTCGCCCGATTGCAACGGTACGTGTATTTTTCCCTAGGTCATTCTGGTTAAGCGACGGGAGCAGCAGAATTGTTAAAAATTTTTTGCATACTCTACCATTTCTTGGCTTCAAACTCCCATATCTCCCGAACGGATTGACCTAACCCAAAAATTCCTGTTGCTTGTGAAAGTAAAAACTCGCCCGATTACAACGGTATGTGTATTTTTTCCCTATCCCATTCTGGTTAAGAGTTTGGAGCAGCAGAAGTGCGAACAATTTGTTGTCTTGTCAATCATTTCTTAGCTTCAAAGTCCCATATCTTGCGAACGGATTGACCTAACCCAAAAATTCCTATTGTAGCTGAAAGTAGAAACTCGCCCGATTACAACGGTATGTGTATTTTTTCCCTAGGCCATTCTGGTTCAGCGTTTGAAGCAGCAGAATTGCGAAAAATTTTTTGCCTTCTGAACCATTTCTTGGATTCAAACTCCCATATCTCGCGAACGGATAGACCTAACCCACAAATTCCTATTGCATCTGAAAGTAGAAACTCGCCCGATTATAACGGTATGTGTATTTTTTCCCTAGGCCATTCTGGTTAAGCGTTTGAAGCAGCAGAATTGCGAAAAATTTTTTGCCTTCTCAACCATTTCTTGTCTTCAAACTCCCATATCTCGCGAACGGATTGGCCTAACCCAAAAATTCCTATTGCATCTGAAAGCAGAAGCTCGCCCGAATACAACGGTAAGTGTATTTTTTCCCTAGGCCATTCTGGTTAAGCGTTTGGAGCAGCAGAATTGTGAAAAATTTGTTGTCTTGTCAACCATTTCTTAGCTTCAAAGTCCCATATCTCCCGAACGGATTGACCTAACCCAAAAATTCCTGTTGCATCTGAAAGTAGAAACTCGCCCGATTACAACGGTATGTGTATTTTTTCCCTAGCCCATTCTGGTTAAGCGTTTGGAGCAGCAGAATTGCGAAAAATTTTTTGCCTTCTCAACCATTTCTTGGCTTCAAACTCCCATATCTCGCGAACGGATTGACCTAACCCAAAAATTTCTATTGCATCTGAAAGTAGAAACACGCCCGATTACAAAGGTGTGTGTATTTTTTCCCTAGGCCATTCTGGTTAAGCGTTTGGAGCAGCAGAATTGCGAAAAATTTTTTGCCTTCTCAACCATTCCTTGTCTTCAAACTCCCATATCTCACGAACGGAATGACATAACCCAAAAATTCCTATTGCATTTCAAAGTAGACTCTCGCCCGATTACAACGGTACGCGTATTTTTCCCCTAGGCCATTCTGGTTAGGCGTTTGGAGCTGCAGAATTGCGAAAAATTTGTTGTCATCTCAACCATTTCTTAGCTTCAAAGTCCCATATCTCGCGAACGGATTGACCCAACCCAAAAATTCCTATTGCATCTGAAAGTAGAAACTCGCCCGATTACAACGGAATGTGTATTTTTTCCCTAGGCCATTCTGGTTAAGCGTTTGGATCAGCAGAATTCCGAAAAATGTTTTGCCTTCTCAACCATTTCTTGGTTTCAAACTCCCATATCTCGCGAACGGATTGACCTAACCCAAAAATTCCTATTGCATCTGAAAGTAGAAACTCGCCCGATTACAACGGTATGTGTATTTTTTCCCTATGCCATTCTGGTTAAGCGTTTGGATCAGCAGAATTCCGAAAAATGTTTTGCCTTCTCAACCATTTCTTGGTTTCAAACTCCCATATCTCGCGAACGGATTGACCTAACCCAAAAATTCCTGTTGCGTCTGAAAGTAGAAACTCGTCCGATTACAACGGTATGTGTATTTTTTCCCTAGGCCAATCTGGTTAAGCGATTGGAGCAGAAGAAGTGCGAAAAATTTGTTGTCTTGTCAACCGTTCCTTAGCTTCAAACTCCCATATCTCGCGAACGGATAGACCTAACCCAAAAATTCCTATTGCATCTGAAAGCAGAAACTCGCCCGATTACAACGGTATGTGTACTTTTTCCCTAGGCCACTCTAGTTAAGCGTTTGGAGCAGCAGAATTGCGAAAAATTGGTTGTCTTCTCAACCATTTCTTGGCTTCAAAGTCCCATATCTCGCGAACGGATTGACCTAACCCAAAAATTCCTATTGCATCTGAAAGTAGAAACTCGCCCGATTACAACGGTATGTGTATTTTTTCCCTAGGCCAATCTGGTTAAGCGATTGGAGCAGAAGAAGTGCGAAAAATTTGTTGTCTTGTCAACCATTTCTTGGTTTCAAACTCCCATATCTCGCGAACGGATTGACCTAACCCAAAAATTCCTGTTGCGTCTGAAAGTAGAAACTCGCCCGATTACAACCGTATGTGTATTTTTTCCCTAGGCCAATCTGGTTAAGCGATTGGAGCAGAAGAAGTGCGAAAAATTTGTTGTCTTGTCAACCATTCCTTAGCTTCAAACTCCCATATCTCGCGAACGGATAGACCTAACCCAAAAATTCCTATTGCATCTGAAAGTAGAAACTCGCCCGATTACAACGGTATGTGTATTTTTTCCCTAGGCCATTCTGGTTAAGCGTTTGGATCAGCAGAATTGCGCAAAATATTTTGCCTTCTCAACCATTTCTTGGCTTCAAACTCCCTTATCTCGCGAACGGATTGACTTAACCCAAAAATTCCTAGTGCATCTGAAAGTAGAAACTCGCCCGATTACAACGGTATGTGTATTTTTTCCCTACGCCATTCTGGTTAAGCGTTTGGAGCAGCAGAAGTGCGAAAAACTTGTTGTCGTCTCAACCATTTATTAGCTTCAAAGTCCCATATCTCGCGAACGGATTGACCTAACCCAAAAATTCCTATTGTAACTGAAAGTAGAAACTCGCCCGATTACAACGGTATGTGTATTTTTACCCTAGGCAATTCTGGTTAAGCGTTTGGGGCAGCAGAAGTGCGAAAAATTTGTTGTCTTCTAAACCATTTCTTGGCTTCAAACTCCCTTATCTCGCGAACGGATTGACCTAACCCAAAAATTCCTATTGCATTTGAAAGTAGAAACTCGCCCGATTGCAACGGTACGTGTATTTTTCCCTAGGTCATTCTGGTTAAGCGATTGGAGCAGCAGAATTGTTAAAAATTTTTTGCCTACTCTACCATTTCTTGGCTTCAAACTCCCATATCTGCCGAACGGATTGACCTAACCCAAGAATTCCTATAGCATCTGAAAGTAGAAACTCGCCCGATTACAACGGTATGTGTATTTTTTCCCTAGTCCAATCTGGTTAAGCGATTGGAGCAGCAGAATTGCGAAAAATTTGTTGTCTTCTCAACCATTTCTTGGCTTCAAAGTCCCATATCTCGCGAACGGATTGACCTAACCCAAAAACTCCTATTGCATCTGAAAGTAGAAACTCGCCCGATTACAACGGTATGTGTATTTTTTCCCTAGGCCATTCTGGTTAAGCGTTTGGATCAGCAGAATTGCGAAAAATGTTTTGCCTTCTCTACCATTTCTTGGCTTCAAACTCCCATATCTCGCGAACGGATTGACTTAACCCAAAAATTCCTAGTGCATCTGAAAGTAGAAACTCGCCCGATTACAACGGTATGTGTATTTTTTCCCTACGCCATTCTGGTTAAGCGTTTGGAGCAGCAGAAGTGCGAAAAACTTGTTGTCGTCTCAACCATTTATTAGCTTCAAAGTCCCATATCTCGCGAACGGATTGACCTAACCCAAAAATTCCTATTGTAACTGAAAGTAGAAACTCGCCCGATTACAACGGTATGTGTATTTTTTCCCTAGGCAATTCTGGTTAAGCGTTTGGAGCAGCAGAATTGCGAAAAATTTGTTGTCTTCTCAACCATTTCTTGGCTTCAATCTCCCATATCTCCCGAACGGATTGACCTAACCCAAAAATTACTATTGCATTTGAAAGTAGAAACTCGCCCGATTGCAACGGTACGTGTATTTTTCCCTAGGTCATTCTGGTTAAGCGTTTGGAGCAGCAGAATTGTTAAAAATTTTTTGCCTACTCTACCATTTCTTGGCTTCAAACTCCATATCTGCCGAACGGATTGACCTAACCCAAAAATTCCTATAGCATCTGAAAGTAGAAACTCGCCCGATTACAAAGGTATGTGTATTTTTTCCTAGGCCAATATGGTTAAGCGATTGGAGCAGCAGAAGTGCGAAAAATTTGTTGTCTTCTCAACCATTTCGTGGCTTCAATCTCCCATATCTCCCGAACGGATTGACCTAACCCAAAAATTCCTGTTGCATTTGAAAGTAGAAACTCGCCCGATTGCAACGGTACGTGTATTTTTCCCTAGGTCATTCTGGTTAAGCGATTGGAGCAGCAGAATTGTTAAAAATTTTTTGCCTTCTCTACCATTTCTTTGCTTCAAACTCCCATATCTCCCGAACGGATTGACCTAACCCAAAAATTCCTATAGCATCTGAAAATAGAAACTCGCCCGATTACAACGGTATGTGTATTTTTTCCCTAGCCCATTCTGGTTAAGCGTTTGGAGCAGCAGAATTGCGAAAAATTTGTTGCCTTCTCAACCATTTCTTAGCTTCAAAGTCCCATATCTCGCGAACGGATTGACATAACCCAAAAATTCGTAGTGCATCTGAAAGTAGAAACTCGCCCGATTACAACGGTATGTGTATTTTTCCCTAGGCCATTCTGGTTAAGCGTTTGGAGCAGCAGAAGTGAGAAAAATTTGTTGTCTTCTCAACCATTTCTTAGCTTCAAAGTCCCATATCTCGCGAACAGATTGACCTAACCCAAAAATTCCTATTGTAGCTGAAAGTAGAAACTCGCCCGATTACAACGGTACGTGTATTTTTTCCCTAGGCCAATCTGGTTAAGCGATTGGAGCAGCAGAAGTGCGTAAAATTTGTTGTCTTGTCAACCATTTCTTAGCTTCAAAGTCCCATATCTCGCGAACGGATTGACCTAACCCAAAAATTCCTATTGCATCTGAAAGTAGAAACTCGCCCGATTACAACGGTATGTGTATTTTTTCCCTAGGCCATTCTGGTTAAGCGATTGGAGCAGCAGAAGTGCGAAAAATTTGTTGTCTCGTCAACCATTTCTTAGCTTCAACGTCCATATCTAGCGAACGGATTGACCTAACCCAGAAATTCCTATAGCATCTGAAAGTAGAATCTCGCTCGGTTACAACGGTATGTGTATTTTTTCCCTAGGCCATTCTGGTTAAGCGTTTGGATCAGCAGAATTGCGAAAAATGTTTTGCCTTCTCTACCATTTCTTGGCTTCAAACTCCCATAATCTCGCGAACGGATTGACTTAACCCAAAAATTCCTAGTGCATCTGAAAGTAGAAACTCGCCCGATTACAACGGTATGTGTATTTTTTCCCTACGCCATTCTGGTTAAGCGTTTGGAGCAGCAGAAGTGCGAAAAACTTGTTGTCGTCTCAACCATTTATTAGCTTCAAAGTCCCATATCTCGCGAACGGATTGACCTAACCCAAAAATTCCTATTGTAACTGAAAGTAGAAACTCGCCCGATTACAACGGTATGTGTATTTTTTCCCTAGGCAATTCTGGTTAAGCGTTTGAGCAGCAGAATTGCGAAAATTTGTTGTCTTCTCAACCATTTCTTGGCTTCAATCTCCCATATCTCCCGAACGGATTGACCTAACCAAAAATTCCTGTTGCATTTGAAAGTAGAAACTCGCCCGATTGCAACGGTACGTGTATTTTTCCCTAGGTCATTCTGGTTAAGCGATTGGAGCAGCAGAATTGTTAAAAATTTTTTGCCTTCTCTACCATTTCTTTGCTTCAAACTCCCATATCTCCCGAACGGATTGACCTAACCCAAAAATTCCTATAGCATCTGAAAATAGAAACTCGCCCGATTACAACGGTATGTGTATTTTTTCCCTAGCCCATTCTGGTTAAGCGTTGGAGCAGCAGAAGTGAGAAAAATTTGTTGTCTTCTCAACCATTTCTTAGCTTCAAAAGTCCCATATCTCGCGAACAGATTGACCTAACCCAAAAATTCCTATTGTACCCGATTACAACGGTACGTGTATTTTTTCCCTAGGCCAATCTGGTTAAGCGATTGGAGCAGCAGAAGTGCGTAAAATTTGTTGTCTTGTCAACCATTTCTTAGCTTCAAAGTCCCATATCTCGCGAACGGATTGACCTAACCCAAAAATTCCTATTGCATCTGAAAGTAGAAACTCGCCCGATTACAACGGTATGTGTATTTTTTCCCTAGGCCATTCTGGTTAAGCGATTGGAGCAGCAGAAGTGCGAAAAATTTGTTGTCTCGTCAACCATTTCTTAGCTTCAACGTCCCATATCTAGCGAACGGATTGACCTAACCCAAAAATTCCTATAGCATCTGAAAGTAGAATCTCGCCCGGTTACAACGGCATGTGTATTTTTTCCCTAGGCCATTCTGGTTAAGCGTTTGGATCAGCAGAATTGCGAAAAATGTTTTGCCTTCTCTACCATTTCTTGGCTTCAAACTCCCATATCTCGCGAACGGATTGACCTAGCCCAAAAATTCCAATTGCATCTGAAAGTAGAAACTCGCCCGATTACAACGGTATGTGAATTTTTTCCCTAGGCCATTCTGGTTAAGCGTTTGGATCAGCAGAATTGCGAAAAATTGTATGCCTTCTCAACCATTTCTTGGCTTCAAACTCCCATATCTCGCGAACGGATTGACCTAACCCAAAAATTCCTGTTGCGTGTGAAAGTAAAAACTCGCCCGATTACAACGGTATTTGTATTTTTTCCCTAGGCTATTCTGGTTAAGCGTTTGGATCAGCAGAATTGCGAAAAATTTGTTGTCTTCTCAACCATTTCTTAGCTTCAAAGTCCCATATCTCGCGAACGGATTGACCTAACCCAAAAATTCCTAGTGCATCTGAAAGTAGAAACTAGCCCGATTACAACGGTATTTGTATTTTTTCCCTAGGCAATTCTGGTTAAGCGTTTGGAGCAGCAGAAGTGCGAAAAATTTGTTGTCTTCTCAACCATTTCTTAGTTTCAAAGTCCCATATCTCGCGCACGGATTGACCTAACCCAAAAATGCCTATTGCATCTGAAAGTAGAAACTCGCCCGATTACAACGGTATGTGTATTTTTTCCCTAGGCCATTCTGGTTAAGCGTTTGGAGCAGCAGAAGTGAGAAAAATTTGTTGTCTTCTCAACCATTTCTTAGCTTCAAAGTCCCATATCTCGCGAACAGATTGACCTGACCCAAAAATTCCTATTGTAGCTGAAAGTAGAAACTCGCCCGATTACAACGGTACGTGTATTTTTTCCCTAGGCCAATCTGGTTAAGCGATTGGAGCAGCAGAAGTGCGAAAAATTTGTTGTCTTGTCAACCATTTCTTAGCTTCAAAGTCCCATATCTCGCGAACGGATTGACCTAACCCAAAAATGCCTATTGCATCTGAAAGTAGGAACTCGCCCGATTACAACGGTATGTGTATTTTTTCCCTAGGCCATTCTGGTTAAGCGATTGGAGCAGCAGAAGTGCGAAAAATTTGTTGTCTCGTCAACCATTTCTTAGCTTCAACGTCCCATATCTCGCGAACGGATTGACCTAACCCAAAAAATTCCTATAGCATCTGAAAGTAGAATCTCGCCCGGTTACAACGGCATGTGTATTTTTTCCCTAGGCCATTCTGGTTAAGCGTTTGGATCAGCAGAATTGCGAAAAATGTTTTGCCTTCTCTACCATTTCTTGGCTTCAAACTCCCATATCTCGCGAACGGATTGACCTAGCCCAAAAATTCCAATTGCATCTGAAAGTAGAAACTCGCCCGATTACAACGGTATGTGTATTTTTTCCCTAGGCCATTCTGGTTAAGCGTTTGGATCAGCAGAATTGCGAAAAATTGTATGCCTTCTCAACCATTTCTTGGCTTCAAACTCCCATATCTCGCGAACGGATTGACCTAACCCAAAAATTCCTGTTGCGTGTGAAAGTAAAAACTCGCCCGATTACAACGGTATTTGTATTTTTTCCCTAGGCTATTCTTGTTAAGCGTTTGGATCAGCAGAATTGCGAAAAATTTGTTGTCATCTCAACCATTTCTTAGCTTCAAAGTCCCATATCTCGCGAACGGATTGACCTAACCCAAAAATTCCTAGTGCATCTGAAAGTAGAAACTAGCCCGATTACAACGGTATTTGTATTTTTTCCCTAGGCCATTCTGGTTAAGCGTTTGGAGCAGCAGAAGTGCGAAAAATTTGTTGTCTTCTCAACCATTTCTTAGTTTCAAAGTCCCATATCTCGCGCACGGATTGACCTAACCCAAAAATGCCTATTGCATCTGAAAGTAGGAACTCGCCCGATTACAACGCTATGTGTATTTTTTCCCTAGGCCATTCTGGTTAAGCGTTTGGAGCAGCACAATTGTGAAAAATTTGTTGTCTTCTCAACCATTTCTTGTCTTCAATCTCCCATATCTCCCGAACGGATTGACCTAACCCAAAAATTCCTATTGCATTTGAAAGTAGAAACTCGCCCGATTGCAACGGTACGTGTATTTTTCCCTAGGTCATTCTGGTTAAGCGATGGGAGCAGCAGAATTGTTAAAAATTTTTTGCCTACTCTACCATTTCTTGGCTTCAAACTCCCATATCTGCCGAACGGATTGACCTAACCCAAGAATTCCTATAGCATCTGAAAGTAGAAACTCGCCCGATTACAACGGTATGTGTATTTTTTCCCTAGTCCAATCTGGTTAAGCGATTGGAGCAGCAGAATTGCGAAAAATTTGTTGTCTTCTCAACCATTTCTTGGCTTCAAAGTCCCATATCTCGCGAACGGATTGACCTAACCCAAAAACTCCTATTGCATCTGAAAGTAGAAACTCGCCCGATTACAACGGTATGTGTATTTTTTCCCTAGGCCATTCTGGTTAAGCGTTTGGATCAGCAGAATTGCGAAAAATGTTTTGCCTTCTCTACCATTTCTTGGCTTCAAACTCCCATATCTCGCGAACGGATTGACTTAACCCAAAAATTCATAGTGCATCTGAAAGTAGAAACTCGCCCGATTACAACGGTATGTGTATTTTTTCCCTACGCCATTCTGGTTAAGCGTTTGGAGCAGCAGAAGTGCGAAAAACTTGTTGTCGTCTCAACCATTTATTAGCTTCAAAGTCCCATATCTCGCGAACGGATTGACCTAACCCAAAAATTCCTATTGTAACTGAAAGTAGAAACTCGCCCGATTACAACGGTATGTGTATTTTTTCCCTAGGCAATTCTGGTTAAGCGTTTGGAGCAGCAGAATTGCGAAAAATTTGTTGTCTTCTCAACCATTTCTTGGCTTCAATCTCCCATATCTCCCGAACGGATTGACCTAACCCAAAAATTCCTATTGCATTTGAAAGTAGAAACTCGCCCGATTGCAACGGTACGTGTATTTTTCCCTAGGTCATTCTGGTTAAGCGTTTGGAGCAGCAGAATTGTTAAAAATTTTTTGCCTACTCTACCATTTCTTGGCTTCAAACTCCCATATCTGCCGAACGGATTGACCTAACCCAAAAATTCCTATAGCATCTGAAAGTAGAAACTCGCCCGATTACAAAGGTATGTGTATTTTTTCCCTAGGCCAATATGGTTAAGCGATTGGAGCAGCAGAAGTGCGAAAAATTTGTTGTCTTCTCAACCATTTCGTGGCTTCAATCTCCCATATCTCCCGAACGGATTGACCTAACCCAAAAATTCCTGTTGCATTTGAAAGTAGAAACTCGCCCGATTGCAACGGTACGTGTATTTTTCCCTAGGTCATTCTGGTTAAGCGATTGGAGCAGCAGAATTGTTAAAAATTTTTTGCCTTCTCTACCATTTCTTTGCTTCAAACTCCCATATCTCCCGAACGGATTGACCTAACCCAAAAATTCCTATAGCATCTGAAAATAGAAACTCGCCCGATTACAACGGTATGTGTATTTTTTCCCTAGCCCATTCTGGTTAAGCGTTTGGAGCAGCAGAATTGCGAAAAATTTGTTGCCTTCTCAACCATTTCTTAGCTTCAAAGTCCCATATCTCGCGAACGGATTGACATAACCCAAAAATTCGTAGTGCATCTGAAAGTAGAAACTCGCCCGATTACAACGGTATGTGTATTTTTTCCCTAGGCAATTCTGGTTAAGCGTTTGGAGCAGCAGAAGTGAGAAAAATTTGTTGTCTTCTCAACCATTTCTTAGCTTCAAAGTCCCATATCTCGCGAACAGATTGACCTAACCCAAAAATTCCTATTGTAGCTGAAAGTAGAAACTCGCCCGATTACAACGGTACGTGTATTTTTTCCCTAGGCCTATCTGGTTAAGCGATTGGAGCAGCAGAAGTGCGAAAAATTTGTTGTCTTGTTAACCATTTCTTAGCTTCAAAGTCCCATATCTCGCGAACGGATTGACCTAACCCAAAAATTCCTATTGCATCTGAAAGTAGAAACTCGCCCGATTACAACGGTATGTGTATTTTTTCCCTAGGCCATTCTGGTTAAGCGATTGGAGCAGCAGAAGTGCGAAAAATTTGTTGTCTCGTCAACCATTTCTTAGCTTCAACGTCCCATATCTCGCGAACGGATTGACCTAACCCAAAAATTCCTATAGCATCTGAAAGTAGAATCTCGCCCGGTTACAACGGCATGTGTATTTTTTCCCTAGGCCATTCTGGTTAAGCGTTTGGATCAGCAGAATTGCGAAAAATGTTTTGCCTTCTCTACCATTTCTTGGCTTCAAACTCCCATATCTCGCGAACGGATTGACCTAGCCAAAAATTCCAATTGCATCTGAAAGTAGAAACTCGCCCGATTACAACGGTATGTGTATTTTTTCCCTAGGCCATTCTGGTTAAGCGTTTGGATCAGCAGAATTGCGAAAAATTGTATGCCTTCTCAACCATTTCTTGGCTTCAAACTCCCATATCTCGCGAACGGATTGACCTAACCCAAAAATTCCTGTTGCGTGTGAAAGTAAAAACTCGCCCGATTACAACGGTATTTGTATTTTTTCCCTAGGCTATTCTGGTTAAGCGTTTGGAGCAGCAGAAGTGCGAAAAATTTGTTGTCTTCTCAACCATTTCTTAGTTTCAAAGTCCCATATCTCGCGCACGGATTGACCTAACCCAAAAATGCCTATTGCATCTGAAAGTAGAAACTCGCCCGATTACAACTGTATGTGTATTTTTTCCCTAGGCCATTCTGGTTAAGCGTTTGGAGCAGCAGAAGTGAGAAAAATTTGTTGTCTTCTCAACCATTTCTTAGCTTCAAAGTCCCATATCTCGCGAACAGATTGACCTGACCCAAAAATTCCTATTGTAGCTGAAAGTAGAAACTCGCCCGATTACAACGGTACGTGTATTTTTTCCCTAGGCCAATCTGGTTAAGCGATTGGAGCAGCAGAAGTGCGAAAAATTTGTTGTCTTGTCAACCATTTCTTAGCTTCAAAGTCCCATATCTCGCGAACGGATTGACCTAACCCAAAAATGCCTATTGCATCTGAAAGTAGGAACTCGCCCGATTACAACGGTATGTGTATTTTTTCCCTAGGCCATTCTGGTTAAGCGATTGGAGCAGCAGAAGTGCGAAAAATTTGTTGTCTCGTCAACCATTTCTTAGCTTCAACGTCCCATATCTCGCGAACGGATTGACCTAACCCAAAAATTCCTATAGCATCTGAAAGTAGAATCTCGCCCGGTTACAACGGCATGTGTATTTTTTCCCTAGGCCATTCTGGTTAAGCGTTTGGATCAGCAGAATTGCGAAAAATGTTTTGCCTTCTCTACCATTTCTTGGCTTCAAACTCCCATATCTCGCGAACGGATTGACCTAGCCCAAAAATTCCAATTGCATCTGAAAGTAGAAACTCGCCCGATTACAACGGTATGTGTATTTTTTCCCTAGGCCATTCTGGTTAAGCGTTTGGATCAGCAGAATTGCGAAAAATTGTATGCCTTGTCAACCATTTCTTGGCTTCAAACTCCCATATCTCGCGAACGGATTGACCTAACCCAAAAATTCCTGTTGCGTGTGAAAGTAAAAACTCGCCCGATTACAACGGTATTTGTATTTTTTCCCTAGGCTATTCTGGTTAAGCGTTTGGATCAGCAGAATTGCGAAAAATTTGTTGTCTTCTCAACCATTTCTTAGCTTCAAAGTCCCATATCTCGCGAACGGATTGACCTAACCCAAAAATTCCTAGTGCATCTGAAAGTAGAAACTAGCCCGATTACAACGGTATTTGTATTTTTTCCCTAGGCCATTCTGGTTAAGCGTTTGGAGCAGCAGAAGTGCGAAAAATTTGTTGTCTTCTCAACCATTTCTTAGTTTCAAAGTCCCATATCTCGCGCACGGATTGACCTAACCAAAAAATGCCTATTGCATCTGAAAGTAGGAACTCGCCCGATTACAACGGTATGTGTATTTTTTCCCTAGGCCATTCTGGTTAAGCGTTTGGAGCAGCAGAATTGTGAAAAATTGTTTGCCTTCTCTACCATTTCTTGGTTTCAAACTCCCATATCTCGCGAACGGATTGACCTAACCCAAAAATTCCTATTGCATTTGAAAGTAGACACTCGGCCGATTACAACGGTACGTGTATTTTTCCCCTAGGCCATTCTGGTTAAGCGATTGGAGCAGCAGTAGTGCGAAAAATTTGTTGTTTTGTCAACCATTTCTTAGCTTCAAAGTCCCATATCTCGCGAACGGATTGACCTAACCCAAAAATTCCTATTGGAACTGAAAGTAGAAACTCGCCCGATTACAAAGGTATGTGTATTTTTTCCCTAGGCCATTCTGGTTAAGCGTTTGGATCAGCAGAATTGCGAAAAATGTTTTGCCTTCTCAACCATTTCTTGGCTTCAAACTCACATATCTCGCGAACGGATTGCCCTAACCCAAAAATTCCTATTGCATCTGAAAGTAGAAGCTCGCCCGAATACAACGGTATGTGTATTTTTTCCCTAGCCCATTCTGGTTAAGAGTGTGGAGCAGCAGAATTGCGAAAAATTTGTTGTCTTCTCAACCATTTCTTAGCTTCAAAGTCCCATATCTCGCGAACGGATTGAACTAACCCAAAAATTCCTATTGCATCTGAAAGTAGAAACTCGCCCGATTATAACGGTATGTGTATTTTTTCCCTAGGCCATTCTGGTTAAGCGTTTGGAGCAGCAGAATTGTGAAAAATTGTTTGCCTTCTCTACCATTTCTTGGCTTCAAACTCCCATATCTCGCGAACGGATTGACCTAACCCAAAAATTCCTATTGCATTTGAAAGTAGACACTCGGCCGATTACAACGGTACGTGTATTTTTCCCCTAGGCCATTCTGGTTAAGCGATTGGAGCAGCAGTAGTGCGAAAAATTTGTTGTTTTGTCAACCATTTCTTAGCTTCAAAGTCCCATATCTCGCGAACGGATTGACCTAACCCAAAAATTCCTATTGGAACTGAAAGTAGAAACTCGCCCGATTACAAAGGTATGTGTATTTTTTCCCTAGGCCATTCTGGTTAAGCGTTTGGATCAGCAGAATTGCGAAAAATGTTTTGCCTTCTCTACCATTTCTTGGCTTCAAACTCACATATCTCGCGAACGGATTGCCCTAACCCAAAAATTCCTACTGCATCTGAAAGTAGAAGCTCGCCCGAATACAACGGTATGAGTATTTTTTCCCTAGGCCATTCTGGTTAAGCGTTTGGATCAGCAGAATTGCGAAAAATTGTATGCCTTCTCAACCATTTCTTGGCTTCAAACTCCCATATCTCGCGAACGTATTGACCTAACCCAAAGATTCCTGTTGCTTGTGAAAGTAAAAACTCGCCCGATTACAACGGTATGTGTATTTTTTCCCTAGCCCATTCTGGTTCAGAGTTTGGAGCAGCAGAATTGCGAAAAATTTGTTGTCTTCTCAACCATTTCGTAGCTTCAAAGTCCCATATCTCGCGAACGGATTGACCTAACCCAAAAATTCCTATTGCATCTGAAAGTAGAAACTCGCCCGATTATAACGGTATGTGTATTTTTTCCCTAGGCCATTCTGGTTAAGCGTTTGAAGCAGCAGAATTGCGAAAAATTTTTTGCCTTCTCAACCATTTCTTGTCTTCAAACTCCCATATCTCGCGAACGGATTGACCTAACCCAAAAATTCCTATTGCATCTGAAAGTAGAAACTCGCCCGATTACAACGGTATGTGTATTTTTTCCCTAGGCCATTCTGGTTAAGCGTTTGGAGCAGCAGAATTGTGAAAAATTGTTTGCCTTCTCTACCATTTCTTGGCTTCAAACTCCCATATCTCGCGAACGGATTGACCTAACCCAAAAATTCCTATTGCATTTGAAAGTAGACACTCGGCCGATTACAACGGTACGTGTATTTTTCCCCTAGGCCATTCTGGTTAAGCGATTGGAGCAGCAGTAGTGCGAAAAATTTGTTGTTTTGTCAACCATTTCTTAGCTTCAAAGTCCCATATCTCGCGAACGGATTGACCTAACCCAAAAATTCCTATTGGAACTGAAAGTAGAAACTCGCCCGATTACAAAGGTATGTGTATTTTTTCCCTAGGCCATTCTGGTTAAGCGTTTGGATCAGCAGAATTGCGAAAAATGTTTTGCCTTCTCTACCATTTCTTGGCTTCAAACTCACATATCTCGCGAACGGATTGCCCTAACCCAAAAATTCCTATTGCATCTGAAAGTAGAAGCTCGCCCGAATACAACGGTATGAGTATTTTTTCCCTAGGCCATTCTGGTTAAGCGTTTGGATCAGCAGAATTGCGAAAAATTGTATGCCTTCTCAACCATTTCTTGGCTTCAAACTCCCATATCTCGCGAACGTATTGAACTAACCCAAAAATTCCTGTTGCTTGTGAAAGTAAAAACTCGCCCGATTACAACGGTATGTGTATTTTTTCCCTAGCCCATTCTGGTTAAGAGTTTGGAGCAGCAGAATTGCGAAAAATTTGTTGTCTTCTCAACCATTTCTTAGCTTCAAAGTCCCATATCTCGCGAACGGATTGACCTAACCCAAAAATTCCTATTGCATCTGAAAGTAGAAACTCGCCCGATTACAACGGTATGTGTATTTTTTCCCTAGGCCATTCTGGTTAAGCGTTTGGAGCAGCAGAATTGCGAAAAATTTTTTGCCTTCTGAACCATTTCTTGGCTTCAAACTCCCATATCTCGCGAACGGATAGACCTAACCCACAAATTCCTATTGCATCTGAAAGTAGAAACTCGCCCGATTATAACGGTATGTGTATTTTTTCCCTAGGCCATTCTGGTTAAGCGTTTGAAGCAGCAGAATTGCGAAAAATTTTTTGCCTTCTCAAACATTTCTTGTCTTCAAACTCCCATATCTCGCGAACGGATTGACCTAACCCAAAAATTCCTATTGCATCTGAATGTAGAAACTCGCCCGATTACAACGGTATGTGTATTTTTTCCCTAGGCCATTCTGGTTAAGCGTTTGGAGCAGCAGAATTGTGAAAAATTTGTTGTCTTCTCAACCATTTCTTGTCTTCAATCTCCCATATCTCCCGAACGGATTGACCTAACCCAAAAATTCCTATTGCATTTGAAAGTAGAAACTCGCCCGATTGCAACGGTACGTGTATTTTTCCCTAGGTCATTCTGGTTAAGCGATTGGAGCAGCAGAATTGTTAAAAATTTTTTGCATACTCAACCATTTCTTGTCTTCAAACTCCCATATCTCGCGAACGGATTGACCTAACCCAAAAATTCCTATTGCATCTGAAAGTAGAAACTCGCCCGATTACAACGGTATGTGTATTTTTTCCCTAGGCCATTCTGGTTAAGCGTTTGGAGCAGCAGAATTGTGAAAAATTGTTTGCCTTCTCTACCATTTCTTGGCTTCAAACTCCCATATCTCGCGAACGGATTGACCTAACCCAAAAATTCCTATTGCATTTGAAAGTAGACACTCGGCCGATTACAACGGTACGTGTATTTTTCCCCTAGGCCATTCTGGTTAAGCGTTTGAAGCAGCAGAATTGCGAAAAATTTTTTGCCTTCTCAACCATTTCTTGGCTTCAAACTCCCATATCTCGCGAACGGATTGACCTAACCCACAAATTCCTATTGCATCTGAAAGTAGAAACTCGCCCGATTATAACGGTATGTGTATTTTTTCCCTAGGCCATTCTGGTTAAGCGTTTGAAGCAGCAGAATTGCGAAAAATTTTTTGCCTTCTCAAACATTTCTTGTCTTCAATCTCCCATATCTCGCGAACGGATTGACCTAACCCAAAAATTCCTATTGCATCTGAATGTAGAAACTCGCCCGATTACAACGGTATGTGTATTTTTTCCCTAGGCCATTCTGGTTAAGCGTTTGGAGCAGCAGAATTGTGAAAAATTTGTTGTCTTCTCAACCATTTCTTGTCTTCAATCTCCCATATCTCCCGAACGGATTGACCTAACCCAAAAATTCCTATTGCATTTGAAAGTAGAAACTCGCCCGATTACAACGGTATGTGTATTTTTTCCCTAGGCCATTCTGGTTAAGCGTTTGAAGCAGCAGAATTGCGAAAAATTTGTTGTCTTCTCTACCATTTCTTGGCTTCAAACTCCCATATCTCGCGAACGGATTGACCTAACCCAAAAATTCCTGTTGCGTGTGAAAGTAAAACCTCGCCCGATTACAACGGTATGTGTATTTTTTCCCTAGCCCATTCTGGTTAAGCGTTTGGAGCAGCAGAATTGCGAAAAATTTGTTGTCTTCTCAACCATTTCTTAGCTTCAAAGTCCCATATCTCGCGAACGGATTGACCTAACCCAAAAATTCCTAGTGCACCTGAAAGTGGAAACTCGCCCGATTACAACAGTATGTATATTTCTCCCCTAGGCCATTCTGGATAAGCGTTTGGACCAGCAGAATTGCTAAAAATGTTTTGCCTTCTCTACCATTTCTTGGCTTCAAACTCACATATCTCGCGAACGGATTGACCTAACCCAAAAATTCCTATTGCATCTGAAAGTAGAAACTCGCCCGATTACAACGGTATGTGTATTTTTTCCCTAGGCCATTCTGGTTAAGCGTTTGAAGCAGCAGAATTGCGAAAAATTTTTTGCCTTCTCAAACATTTCTTGTCTTCAATCTCCCATATCTCGCGAACGGATTGACCTAACCCAAAAATTCCTATTGCATCTGAATGTAGAAACTCGCCCGATTACAACGGTATGTGTATTTTTTCCCTAGGCCATTCTGGTTAAGCGTTTGGAGCAGCAGAATTGTGAAAAATTTGTTGTCTTCTCAACCATTTCTTGTCTTCAATCTCCCATATCTCCCGAACGGATTGACCTAACCCAAAAATTCCTATTGCATTTGAAAGTAGAAACTCGCCCGATTACAACGGTATGTGTATTTTTTCCCTAGGCCATTCTGGTTAAGCGTTTGAAGCAGCAGAATTGCGAAAAATTTGTTGTCTTCTCTACCATTTCTTGGCTTCAAACTCCCATATCTCGCGAACGGATTGACCTAACCCAAAAATTCCTGTTGCGTGTGAAAGTAAAACCTCGCCCGATTACAACGGTATGTGTATTTTTTCCCTAGCCCATTCTGGTTAAGCGTTTGGAGCAGCAGAATTGCGAAAAATTTGTTGTCTTCTCAACCATTTCTTAGCTTCAAAGTCCCATATCTCGCGAACGGATTGACCTAACCCAAAAATTCCTAGTGCACCTGAAAGTGGAAACTCGCCCGATTACAACAGTATGTATATTTCTCCCCTAGGCCATTCTGGATAAGCGTTTGGACCAGCAGAATTGCTAAAAATGTTTTGCCTTCTCTACCATTTCTTGGCTTCAAACTCACATATCTCGCGAACGGATTGACCTAACCCAAAAATTCCTATTGCATCTGAAAGTAGAAGCTCGCCCGATTACAACGGCATGAGTATTTTTTCCCTAGGCCATTCTGGTTAAGCGTTTGGAGCAGCAGAACTGCGAAAAATTTGTTGTCTTCTCAACCATTTCTTGGCTTCAAACTCCCATATCTCCCGAACGGATTGACCTAACCCAAAAATTCCTATTGCATCTGAAAGTAGAAACTCGCCCGATTACAAAGGTATGTGTATTTTTTCCCTAGGCCATTCTGGTTAAGCGTTTGGATCAGCAGAATTGCGAGAAATGTTTTGCCTTCTCAACCATTTCTTGTCTTCAAACTCCCATATCTCGCGAACGGATTGACCTAACCCAAAAATTCCTATTGCATCTGAAAGTAGAAACTCGCCCGATTACAACGGTATGTGTATTTTTTCCCTAGGCCATTCTGGTTAAGCGTTTGGAGCAGCAGAATTGTGAAAAATTGTTTGCCTTCTGTACCATTTCTTGGCTTCAACCTCCCATATCTCGCGAACGGATTGACCTAACCCAAAAATTCCTATTGCATTTGAAAGTAGACACTCGGCCGATTACAACGGTACGTGTATTTTTCCCCTAGGCCATTCTGGTTAAGCGACTGGAGCAGCAGTAGTGCGAAAAACTTGTTGTTTTGTCAACCATTTCTTAGCTTCAAAGTCCCATATCTCGCGAACGGATTGACCTAACCCAAAAATTCCTATTGGAACTGAAAGTAGAAACTCGCCCGATTACAAAGGTATGTGTATTTTTTCCCTAGGCCATTCTGGTTAAGCGTTTGGATCAGCAGAATTGCGAAAAATGTTTTTCCTTCTCTACCATTTCTTGGCTTCAAACTCACATATCTCGCGAACGGATTGACCTGACCCAAAAATTCCAATTGCATCTGAAAGTAGAAACTCGCCCGATTACAACGGTATGTGTATTTTTTCCCTAGCCCATTCTGGTTAAGCGTTTGGAGCAGCAGAATTGCGAAAAATTTGTTGTCTTCTCAACCATTTCTGGGCTTCAAACTCCCATATCTCCCGAATTGATTGACCTAACCCAAAAATTCCTATTGCATCTGAAAGTAAAACCTCGCGCGATTACAACGGTATGTGTATTTTTTCCCTAGCCCATTCTGGTTAAGCGTTTGGAGCAGCAGAATTGCGATAAATTTGTTGTCTTCTCAACCATTTCTTAGCTTCAAAGTCCCATATCTCGCGAACGGATTGACCTAACCCAAAAATTCCTAGTGCACCTGAAAGTAGAAACTCGCCCGATTACAACAGTATGTGTATTTCTCCCCTAGGCCATTCTGGTTAAGCGTTTGGATCAGCAGAATTGCTAAAAATGTTTTGCCTTCTCTACCATTTCTTGGCTTCAAACTCACATATCTCGCGAACGGATTGACCTAACCCAAAAATTCCTATTGCATCTGAATGTAGAAGCTCGCCCGATTACAACGGTATGAGTATTTTTTCCCTAGGCCATTCTGGTTAAGCGTTTGGAGCAGCAGAACTGCGAAAAATTTGTTGTCTTCTCAACCATTTCCTGGTTTCAAACTCCCATATCTCCCGAACGGATTGACCTAACCCAAAAATTCCTATTGCATCTGAAAGTAGAAACTCGCCCGATTACAAAGGTATGTGTATTTTTTCCCTAGGCCATTCTGGTTAAGCGTTTGGATCAGCAGAATTGCGAGAAATGTTTTGCCTTCTCAACCATTTCTTGTCTTCAAACTCCCATATCTCGCGAACGGATTGACCTAACCCAAAAATTCCTATTGCATCTGAAAGTAGAAACTCGCCCGATTACAACGGTATGTGTATTTTTTCCCTAGGCCATTCTGGTTAAGCGTTTGGATCAGCAGAATTGCGAGAAATGTTTTGCCTTCTCAACCATTTCTTGTCTTCAAACTCCCATATCTCGCGAACGGATTGACCTAACCCAAAAATTCCTATTGCATCTGAAAGTAGAAACTCGCCCGATTACAACGGTATGTGTATTTTTTCCCTAGGCCATTCTGGTTAAGCGTTTGGAGCAGCAGAATTGTGAAAAATTGTTTGCCTTCTGTACCATTTCTTGGCTTCAACCTCCCATATCTCGCGAACGGATTGACCTAACCCAAAAATTCCTATTGCATTTGAAAGTAGACACTCGGCCGATTACAACGGTACGTGTATTTTTCCCCTAGGCCATTCTGGTTAAGCGACTGGAGCAGCAGTAGTGCGAAAAACTTGTTGTTTTGTCAACCATTTCTTAGCTTCAAAGTCCCATATCTCGCGAACGGATTGACCTAACCCAAAAATTCCTATTGGAACTGAAAGTAGAAACTCGCCCGATTACAAAGGTATGTGTATTTTTTCCCTAGGCCATTCTGGTTAAGCGTTTGGATCAGCAGAATTGCGAAAAATGTTTTTCCTTCTCTACCATTTCTTGGCTTCAAACTCACATATCTCGCGAACGGATTGACCTGACCCAAAAATTCCAATTGCATCTGAAAGTAGAAACTCGCCCGATTACAACGGTATGTGTATTTTTTCCCTAGCCCATTCTGGTTAAGCGTTTGGAGCAGCAGAATTGCGAAAAATTTGTTGTCTTCTCAACCATTTCTGGGCTTCAAACTCCCATATCTCCCGAATTGATTGACCTAACCCAAAAATTCCTATTGCATCTGAAAGTAAAACCTCGCGCGATTACAACGGTATGTGTATTTTTTCCCTAGCCCATTCTGGTTAAGCGTTTGGAGCAGCAGAATTGCGATAAATTTGTTGTCTTCTCAACCATTTCTTAGCTTCAAAGTCCCATATCTCGCGAACGGATTGACCTAACCCAAAAATTCCTAGTGCACCTGAAAGTAGAAACTCGCCCGATTACAACAGTATGTGTATTTCTCCCCTAGGCCATTCTGGTTAAGCGTTTGGATCAGCAGAATTGCTAAAAATGTTTTGCCTTCTCTACCATTTCTTGGCTTCAAACTCACATATCTCGCGAACGGATTGACCTAACCCAAAAATTCCTATTGCATCTGAATGTAGAAGCTCGCCCGATTACAACGGTATGAGTATTTTTTCCCTAGGCCATTCTGGTTAAGCGTTTGGAGCAGCAGAACTGCGAAAAATTTGTTGTCTTCTCAACCATTTCCTGGTTTCAAACTCCCATATCTCCCGAACGGATTGACCTAACCCAAAAATTCCTATTGCATCTGAAAGTAGAAACTCGCCCGATTACAAAGGTATGTGTATTTTTTCCCTAGGCCATTCTGGTTAAGCGTTTGGATCAGCAGAATTGCGAGAAATGTTTTGCCTTCTCAACCATTTCTTGTCTTCAATCTCCCATATCTCCCGAACGGATTGATCTAACCCAAAAATTCCTATTGCATTTGAAAGTAGAAACTCGCCCGATTGCAACGGTACGTGTATTTTTCCCTAGGTCATTCTGGTTAAGCGATTGGAGCAGCAGAATTGTTAAAAATTTTTTGCATACTCAACCATTTCTTGTCTTCAAACTCCCATATCTCGCGAACGGATTGACCTAACCCAAAAATTCCTATTGCATCTGAAAGTAGAAACTCGCCCGATTACAACGGTATGTGTATTTTTTCCCTAGGCCATTCTGGTTAAGCGTTTGGAGCAGCAGAATTGTGAAAAATTGTTTGCCTTCTCTACCATTTCTTGGCTTCAAACTCCCATATCTCGCGAACGGATTGACCTAACCCAAAAATTCCTATTGCATTTGAAAGTAGACACTCGGCCGATTACAACGGTACGTGTATTTTTCCCCTAGGCCATTCTGGTTAAGCGTTTGAAGCAGCAGAATTGCGAAAAATTTTTTGCCTTCTCAACCATTTCTTGGCTTCAAACTCCCATATCTCGCGAACGGATTGACCTAACCCACAAATTCCTATTGCATCTGAAAGTAGAAACTCGCCCGATTATAACGGTATGTGTATTTTTTCCCTAGGCCATTCTGGTTAAGCGTTTGAAGCAGCAGAATTGCGAAAAATTTTTTGCCTTCTCAAACATTTCTTGTCTTCA
This sequence comes from Ptiloglossa arizonensis, assembly GCF_051014685.1. Classification (NCBI taxonomy): domain Eukaryota; kingdom Metazoa; phylum Arthropoda; class Insecta; order Hymenoptera; family Colletidae; genus Ptiloglossa; species Ptiloglossa arizonensis. The sequence goes on from NW_027478388.1 coordinate 952,482, forward strand.
ATCTCCCATATCTCGCGAACGGATTGACCTAACCCAAAAATTCCTATTGCATCTGAATGTAGAAACTCGCCCGATTACAACGGTATGTGTATTTTTTCCCTAGGCCATTCTGGTTAAGCGTTTGGAGCAGCAGAATTGTGAAAAATTTGTTGTCTTCTCAACCATTTCTTGTCTTCAATCTCCCATATCTCCCGAACGGATTGACCTAACCCAAAAATTCCTATTGCATTTGAAAGTAGAAACTCGCCCGATTACAACGGTATGTGTATTTTTTCCCTAGGCCATTCTGGTTAAGCGTTTGAAGCAGCAGAATTGCGAAAAATTTTTTGCCTTCTCAACCATTTCTTGGCTTCAAACTCCCATATCTCGCGAACGGATAGACCTAACCCAAAAATTCCTATTGCATCTGAAAGTAGAAACTCGCCCGATTACAACGGTATGTGTATTTTTTCCCTAGGCCTTTCTGGTTAAGCGTTTGGAGCAGCAGATGTGCGAAAAATTTGTTGTCTTGTCAACCATTTCTTAGCTTCAAAGTCCCATATCTCGCGAACGGATTGACCTAACCCAAAAATTCCTATTGTAGCTGAAAGTAGAAATTCGCCCGATTACAACGGTATGTGTATTTTTTCCCTAGGCCATTCTGGTTAAGCGTTTGAAGCAGCAGAATTGCGAAAAATTTTTTGCCTTCTCAACCATTTCTTGGCTTCAAACTCCCATATCTCGCGAACGGATTGACCTAACCCAAAAATTCCTGGTGCACCTGAAAGTAGAAGCTCGCCCGATTACAACAGTATGTGTATTTCTCCCCTAGGCCATTCTGGTTAAGCGTTTGGATCAGCAGAATTTCTAAAAATGTTTTGCCTTCTCTACCATTTCTTGGCTTCAAACTCACATATCTCGCGAACGGATTGACCTAACCGAAAAATTCCTATTCCATCTGAAAGTAGAAGCTCGCCCGATTACAGCGGTATGAGTATTTTTTCCCTAGGCCATTCTGGTTAAGCGTTTGGAGCAGCAGAACTGCGAAAAATTTGTTGTCTTCTCTACCATTTCTTGGCTTCAAACTCCCATATCTCGCGAACGGATTGACCTAACCCAAAAATTCCTGTTGCGTGTGAAAGTAAAACCTCGCCCGATTACAACGGTATGTGTATTTTTTCCCTAGCCCATTCTGGTTAAGCGTTTGGAGCAGCAGAATTGCGAAAAATTTGTTGTCTTCTCAACCATTTCTTAGCTTCAAAGTCCCATATCTCGCGAACGGATTGACCTAACCCAAAAATTCCTAGTGCACCTGAAAGTGGAAACTCGCCCGATTACAACAGTATGTATATTTCTCCCCTAGGCCATTCTGGATAAGCGTTTGGACCAGCAGAATTGCTAAAAATGTTTTGCCTTCTCTACCATTTCTTGGCTTCAAACTCACATATCTCGCGAACGGATTGACCTAACCCAAAAATTCCTATTGCATCTGAAAGTAGAAGCTCGCCCGATTACAACGGCATGAGTATTTTTTCCCTAGGCCATTCTGGTTAAGCGTTTGGAGCAGCAGAACTGCGAAAAATTTGTTGTCTTCTCAACCATTTCTTGGCTTCAAACTCCCATATCTCCCGAACGGATTGACCTAACCCAAAAATTCCTATTGCATCTGAAAGTAGAAACTCGCCCGATTACAAAGGTATGTGTATTTTTTCCCTAGGCCATTCTGGTTAAGCGTTTGGATCAGCAGAATTGCGAGAAATGTTTTGCCTTCTCAACCATTTCTTGTCTTCAAACTCCCATATCTCGCGAACGGATTGACCTAACCCAAAAATTCCTATTGCATCTGAAAGTAGAAACTCGCCCGATTACAACGGTATGTGTATTTTTTCCCTAGGCCATTCTGGTTAAGCGTTTGGAGCAGCAGAATTGTGAAAAATTGTTTGCCTTCTCTACCATTTCTTGGCTTCAAACTCCCATATCTCGCGAACGGATTGACCTAACCCAAAAATTCCTATTGCATTTGAAAGTAGACGCTCGGCCGATTACAACGGTACGTGTATTTTTCCCCTAGGCCATTCTGGTTAAGCGACTGGAGCAGCAGTAGTGCGAAAAACTTGTTGTTTTGTCAACCATTTCTTGGCTTCAAACTCACATATCTCGCGAACGGATTGACCTGACCCAAAAATTCCAATTGCATCTGAAAGTAGAATCTCGCCCGATTACAACGGCATGAGTATTTTTTCCCTAGGCCATTCTGGTTAAGCGTTTGGAGCAGCAGAACTGCGAAAAATTTGTTGTCTTCTCAACCATTTCTTGGCTTCAAACTCCCATATCTCCCGAACAGATTGACCTAACCCAAAAATTCCTATTGCATCTGAAAGTAGAAACTCGCCCGATTACAAAGGTATGTGTATTTTTTCCCTAGGCCATTCTGGTTAAGCGTTTGGATCAGCAGAATTGCGAGAAATGTTTTGCCTTCTCAACCATTTCTTGTCTTCAAACTCCCATATCTCGCGAACGGATTGACCTAACCCAAAAATTCCTATTGCATCTGAAAGTAGAAACTCGCCCGATTACAACGGTATGTGTATTTTTTCCCTAGGCCATTCTGGTTAAGCGTTTGGAGCAGCAGAATTGTGAAAAATTGTTTGCCTTCTGTACCATTTCTTGGCTTCAACCTCCCATATCTCGCGAACGGATTGACCTAACCCAAAAATTCCTATTGCATTTGAAAGTAGACACTCGGCCGATTACAACGGTACGTGTATTTTTCCCCTAGGCCATTCTGGTTAAGCGACTGGAGCAGCAGTAGTGCGAAAAACTTGTTGTTTTGTCAACCATTTCTTAGCTTCAAAGTCCCATATCTCGCGAACGGATTGACCTAACCCAAAAATTCCTATTGGAACTGAAAGTAGAAACTCGCCCGATTACAAAGGTATGTGTATTTTTTCCCTAGGCCATTCTGGTTAAGCGTTTGGATCAGCAGAATTGCGAAAAATGTTTTTCCTTCTCTACCATTTCTTGGCTTCAAACTCACATATCTCGCGAACGGATTGACCTGACCCAAAAATTCCAATTGCATCTGAAAGTAGAAACTCGCCCGATTACAACGGTATGTGTATTTTTTCCCTAGCCCATTCTGGTTAAGCGTTTGGAGCAGCAGAATTGCGAAAAATTTGTTGTCTTCTCAACCATTTCTGGGCTTCAAACTCCCATATCTCCCGAATTGATTGACCTAACCCAAAAATTCCTATTGCATCTGAAAGTAAAACCTCGCGCGATTACAACGGTATGTGTATTTTTTCCCTAGCCCATTCTGGTTAAGCGTTTGGAGCAGCAGAATTGCGATAAATTTGTTGTCTTCTCAACCATTTCTTAGCTTCAAAGTCCCATATCTCGCGAACGGATTGACCTAACCCAAAAATTCCTAGTGCACCTGAAAGTAGAAACTCGCCCGATTACAACAGTATGTGTATTTCTCCCCTAGGCCATTCTGGTTAAGCGTTTGGATCAGCAGAATTGCTAAAAATGTTTTGCCTTCTCTACCATTTCTTGGCTTCAAACTCACATATCTCGCGAACGGATTGACCTAACCCAAAAATTCCTATTGCATCTGAATGTAGAAGCTCGCCCGATTACAACGGTATGAGTATTTTTTCCCTAGGCCATTCTGGTTAAGCGTTTGGAGCAGCAGAACTGCGAAAAATTTGTTGTCTTCTCAACCATTTCCTGGTTTCAAACTCCCATATCTCCCGAACGGATTGACCTAACCCAAAAATTCCTATTGCATCTGAAAGTAGAAACTCGCCCGATTACAAAGGTATGTGTATTTTTTCCCTAGGCCATTCTGGTTAAGCGTTTGGATCAGCAGAATTGCGAGAAATGTTTTGCCTTCTCAACCATTTCTTGTCTTCAAACTCCCATATCTCGCGAACGGATTGACCTAACCCAAAAATTCCTATTGCATCTGAAAGTAGAAACTCGCCCGATTACAACGGTATCTGTATTTTTTCCCTAGGCCATTCTGGTTAAGCGTTTGGAGCAGCAGAATTGTGAAAAATTGTTTGCCTTCTCTACCATTTCTTGGCTTCAAACTCCCATATCTCGCGAACGGATTGACCTAACCCAAAAATTCCTATTGCATTTGAAAGTAGACACTCGGCCGATTACAACGGTACGTGTATTTTTCCCCTAGGCCATTCTGGTTAAGCGACTGGAGCAGCAGTAGTGCGAAAAATTTGTTGTTTTGTCAACCATTTCTTAGCTTCAAAGTCCCATATCTCGCGAACGGATTGACCTAACCCAAAAATTCCTATTGGAACTGAAAGTAGAAACTCGCCCGATTACAAAGGTATGTGTATTTTTTCCCTAGGCCATTCTGGTTAAGCGTTTGGATCAGCAGAATTGCGAAAAATGTTTTGCCTTCTCTACCATTTCTTGGCTTCAAACTCACATATCTCGCGAACGGATTGACCTAACCCAAAAATTCCAATTGCATCTGAAAGTAGAAACTCGCCCGATTACAACGGTATGTGTATTTTTTCCCTAGCCCATTCTGGTTAAGCGTTTGGAGCAGCAGAATTGCGAAAAATTTGTTGTCTTCTCAACCATTTCTTGGCTTCAAACTCCCATATCTCCCGAACTGATTGACCTAACCCAAAAATTCCTATTGCATCTGAAAGTAGAAACTCGCCCGATTACAAAGGTATGTGTATTTTTTCCCTGGGCCATTCTGGTTAAGCGTTTGGATCAGCAGAATTGCGAAAAATGTTTTGCCTTCTCTACCATTTCTTGGCTTCAAACTCCCATATCTCGCGAACGGATTGACCTAACCCAAAAATTCCTGTTGCGTGTGAAAGCAAAACCTCGCCCGATTACAACGGTATGTGTATTTTTTCCCTAGCCCATTCTGGTTAAGCGTTTGGAGCAGCAGAATTGCGAAAAATTTGTTGTCTTCTCAACCATTTCTTAGCTTCAAAGTCCCATATCTCACGAACGGATTGACCTAACCCAAAAATTCCTAGTGCACCTGAAAGTAGAAACTCGCCCGATTACAACAGTATGTGTATGTCTCCCCTAGGCCATTCTGGTTAAGCGTTTGGATCAGCAGAATTGCGAAAAATGTTTTGCCTTCTCTACCATTTCTTGGCTTCAAACTCACATATCTCGCGAACGGATTGACCTAACCCAAAAATTCCTATTGCATCTGAAAGTAGAAGCTCGCCCGATTACAACGGTATGAGTATTTTTTCCCTAGGCCATTCTGGTTAAGCGTTTGGAGCAGCAGAACTGCGAAAAATTTGTTGTCTTCTCAACCATTTCCTGGCTTCAAACTCCCATATCTCCCGAACGGATTGACCTAACCCAAAAATTCCTATTGCATCTGAAAGTAGAAACTCGCCCGATTACAAAGGTATGTGTATTTTTTCCCTAGGCCATTCTGGTTAAGCGTTTGGATCAGCAGAATTGCGAGAAATGTTTTGCCTTCTCAACCATTTCTTGTCTTCAAACTCCCATATCTCGCGAACGGATTGACCTAACCCAAAAATTCCAATTGCATTTGAAAGTAGACACTCGGCCGATTACAACGGTACGTGTGTTTTTCCCCTAGGCCATTCTGGTTAAGCGACTGGAGCAGCAGTAGTGCGAAAAATTTGTTGTTTTGTCAACCATTTCTTAGCTTCAAAGTCCCATATCTCGCGAACGGATTGACCTAACCCAAAAATTCCTATTGGAACTGAAAGTAGAAACTCGCCCGATTACAAAGGTATGTGTATTTTTTCCCTAGGCCATTCTGGTTAAGCGTTTGGATCAGCAGAATTGCGAAAAATTTGTTGTCTTCTCAACCATTTCTTGGCTTCAAACTCCCATATCTCCCGAACGGATTGACCTACCCCAAAAATTCCTATTGCATCTGAAAGTAGAAACTCGCTCGATTACAAAGGTATGTGTATTTTTTCCCTAGGCCATTCTGGTTAAGCGTTTGGATCAGCAGAATTGCGAAAAATGTTTTGCCTTCTCTACCATTTCTTGGCTTCAAACTCACATATCTCGCGAACGGATTGACCTAACCCAAAAATTCCAATTGCATCTGAAAGTAGAAACTCGCCCGATTACAACGGTATGTGTATTTTTTCCCTAGCCCATTCTGGTTAAGCGTTTGGAGCAGCAGAATTGCGAAAAATTTGTTGTCTTCTCAACCATTTCTTGGCTTCAAACTCCCATATCTCGCGAACGGATTGACCTAACCCAAAAATTCCTATTGCATTTGAAAGTAGACACTCGGCCGATTACAACGGTACGTGTATTTTTCCCCTAGGCCATTCTGGTTAAGCGACTGGAGCAGCAGTAGTGCGAAAAATTTGTTGTTTTGTCAACCATTTCTTAGCTTCAAAGTCCCATATCTCGCGAACGGATTGACCTAACCCAAAAATTCCTATTGGAACTGAAAGTAGAAACTCGCCCGATTACAAAGGTATGTGTATTTTTTCCCTAGGCCATTCTGGTTAAGCGTTTGGATCAGCAGAATTGCGAAAAATGTTTTGCCTTCTCTACTATTTCTTGGCTTCAAACTCACATATCTCGCGAACGGATTGACCTAACCCAAAAATTCCAATTGCATCTGAAAGTAGAAACTCGCCCGATTACAACGGTATGTGTATTTTTTCCCTAGCCCATTCTGGTTAAGCGTTTGGAGCAGCAGAATTGCGAAAAATTTGTTGTCTTCTCAACCATTTCTTGGCTTCAAACTCCCATATCTCCCGAACTGATTGACCTAACCCAAAAATTCCTATTGCATCTGAAAGTAGAAACTCGCCCGATTACAAAGGTATGTGTATTTTTTCCCTGGGCCATTCTGGTTAAGCGTTTGGATCAGCAGAATTGCGAAAAATGTTTTGCCTTCTCTACCATTTCTTGGCTTCAAACTCCCATATCTCGCGAACGGATTGACCTAACCCAAAAATTCCTGTTGCGTGTGAAAGCAAAACCTCGCCCGATTACAACGGTATGTGTATTTTTTCCCTAGCCCATTCTGGTTAAGCGTTTGGAGCAGCAGAATTGCGAAAAATTTGTTGTCTTCTCAACCATTTCTTAGCTTCAAAGTCCCATATCTCACGAACGGATTGACCTAACCCAAAAATTCCTAGTGCACCTGAAAGTAGAAACTCGCCCGATTACAACAGTATGTGTATGTCTCCCCTAGGCCATTCTGGTTAAGCGTTTGGATCAGCAGAATTGCGAAAAATGTTTTGCCTTCTCTACCATTTCTTGGCTTCAAACTCACATATCTCGCGAACGGATTGACCTAACCCAAAAATTCCTATTGCATCTGAAAGTAGAAGCTCGCCCGATTACAACGGTATGAGTATTTTTTCCCTAGGCCATTCTGGTTAAGCGTTTGGAGCAGCAGAACTGCGAAAAATTTGTTGTCTTCTCAACCATTTCCTGGCTTCAAACTCCCATATCTCCCGAACGGATTGACCTAACCCAAAAATTCCTATTGCATCTGAAAGTAGAAACTCGCCCGATTACAAAGGTATGTGTATTTTTTCCCTAGGCCATTCTGGTTAAGCGTTTGGATCAGCAGAATTGCGAGAAATGTTTTGCCTTCTCAACCATTTCTTGTCTTCAAACTCCCATATCTCGCGAACGGATTGACCTAACCCAAAAATTCCAATTGCATTTGAAAGTAGACACTCGGCCGATTACAACGGTACGTGTGTTTTTCCCCTAGGCCATTCTGGTTAAGCGACTGGAGCAGCAGTAGTGCGAAAAATTTGTTGTTTTGTCAACCATTTCTTAGCTTCAAAGTCCCATATCTCGCGAACGGATTGACCTAACCCAAAAATTCCTAATGGAACTGAAAGTAGAAACTCGCCCGATTACAAAGGTATGTGTATTTTTTCCCTAGGCCATTCTGGTTAAGCGTTTGGATCAGCAGAATTGCGAAAAATTTGTTGTCTTCTCAACCATTTCTTGGCTTCAAACTCCCATATCTCCCGAACGGATTGACCTACCCCAAAAATTCCTATTGCATCTGAAAGTAGAAACTCGCTCGATTACAAAGGTATGTGTATTTTTTCCCTAGGCCATTCTGGTTAAGCGTTTGGATCAGCAGAATTGCGAAAAATGTTTTGCCTTCTCTACCATTTCTTGGCTTCAAACTCACATATCTCGCGAACGGATTGACCTAACCCAAAAATTCCAATTGCATCTGAAAGTAGAAACTCGCCCGATTACAACGGTATGTGTATTTTTTCCCTAGCCCATTCTGGTTAAGCGTTTGGAGCAGCAGAATTGCGAAAAATTTGTTGTCTTCTCAACCATTTCTTGGCTTCAAACTCCCATATCTCCCGAACTGATTGACCTAACCCAAAAATTCCTATTGCATCTGAAAGTAGAAACTCGCCCGATTACAAAGGTATGTGTATTTTTTCCCTGGGCCATTCTGGTTAAGCGTTTGGATCAGCAGAATTGCGAAAAATGTTTTGCCTTCTCTACCATTTCTTGGCTTCAAACTCCCATATCTCGCGAACGGATTGACCTAACCCAAAAATTCCTGTTGCGTGTGAAAGCAAAACCTCGCCCGATTACAACGGTATGTGTATTTTTTCCCTAGCCCATTCTGGTTAAGCGTTTGGAGCAGCAGAATTGCGAAAAATTTGTTGTCTTCTCAACCATTTCTTAGCTTCAAAGTCCCATATCTCGCGAACGGATTGACCTAACCCAAAAATTCCTAGTGCACCTGAAAGTAGAAACTCGCCCGATTACAACAGTATGTGTATGTCTCCCCTAGGCCATTCTGGTTAAGCGTTTGGATCAGCAGAATTGCGAAAAATGTTTTGCCTTCTCTACCATTTCTTGGCTTCAAACTCACATATCTCGCGAACGGATTGACCTAACCCAAAAATTCCTATTGCATCTGAAAGTAGAAGCTCGCCCGATTACAACGGTATGAGTATTTTTTCCCTAGGCCATTCTGGTTAAGCGTTTGGAGCAGCAGAACTGCGAAAAATTTGTTGTCTTCTCAACCATTTCTTGGCTTCAAACTCCCATATCTCCAAAACGGATTGACCTACCCCAAAAATTCCTATTGCATCTGAAAGTAGAAACTCGCCCGATTACAAAGGTATGTGTATTTTTTCCCTAGGCCATTCTGGTTAAGCGTTTGGATCAGCAGAATTGCGAAAAATGTTTTGCCTTCTCTACCATTTCTTGGCTTCAAACTCACATATCTCCCGAACCGATTGACCTAACCCAAAAATTCCTATTGCATCTGAAAGTAGAAACTCGCCCGATTACAAAGGTATGTGTATTTTTTCCCTAGGCCATTGTGGTTAAGCGTTTGGATCAGCAGAATTGCGAGAAATGTTTTGCCTTCTCAACCATTTCTTGTCTTCAAACTCCCATATCTCGCGAACGGATTGACCTAACCCAAAAATTCCTATTGCATCTGAAAGTAGAAACTCGCCCGATTACAACGGTATGTGTATTTTTTCCCTAGGCCATTCTGGTTAAGCGTTTGGAGCAGAAGAATTGTGAAAAATTGTTTGCCTTCTCTACCATTTCTTGGCTTCAAACTCCCATATCTCGCGAACGGATTGACCTAACCCAAAAATTCCAATTGCATTTGAAAGTAGACACTCGGCCGATTACAACGGTACGTGTGTTTTTCCCCTAGGCCATTCTGGTTAAGCGACTGGAGCAGCAGTAGTGCGAAAAATTTGTTGTTTTGTCAACCATTTCTTAGCTTCAAAGTCCCATATCTCGCGAACGGATTGACCTAACCCAAAAATTCCTATTGGAACTGAAAGTAGAAACTCGCCCGATTACAAAGGTATGTGTATTTTTTCCCTAGGCCATTCTGGTTAAGCGTTTGGATCAGCAGAATTGCGAAAAATTTGTTGTCTTCTCAACCATTTCTTGGCTTCAAACTCCCATATCTCCCGAACGGATTGACCTACCCCAAAAATTCCTATTGCATCTGAAAGTAGAAACTCGCTCGATTACAAAGGTATGTGTATTTTTTCCCTAGGCCATTCTGGTTAAGCGTTTGGATCAGCAGAATTGCTAAAAATGTTTTGCCTTCTCTACCATTTCTTGGCTTCAAACTCACATATCTCGCGAACGGATTGACCTAACCCAAAAATTCCTGTTGCATCTGAAAGTAGAAGCTCGCCCGATTACAACGGTATGAGTATTTTTTCCCTAGGCCATTCTGGTTAAGCGTTTGGAGCAGCAGAACTGCGAAAAATTTGTTGTCTTCTCAACCATTTCTTGGCTTCAAACTCCCATATCTCCCGAACCGATTGACCTAACCCAAAAATTCCTATTGCATCTGAAAGTAGAAACTCGCCCGATTACAAAGGTATGTGTATTTTTTCCCTAGGCCATTCTGGTTAAGCGTTTGGAGCAGCAGAATTGCGAAAAATTTGTTGTCTTCTCAACCATTTCTTGGCTTCAAACTCCCATATCTCCCGAACTGATTGACTTAACCCAAAAATTCCTATTGCATCTGAAAGTAGAAACTCGCCCGATTACAAAGGTATGTGTATTTTTTCCCTGGGCCATTCTGGTTAAGCGTTTGGATCAGCAGAATTGCGAAAAATGTTCTGCCTTCTCTACCATTTCTTGGCTTCAAACTCCCATATCTCGCGAACGGATTGACCTAACCCAAAAATTCCTGTTGCGTGTGAAAGTAAAACCTCGCCCGATTACAACGGTATGTGTATTTTTTCCCTAGCCCATTCTGGTTAAGCGTTTGGAGCAGCAGAATTGCGAAAAATTTGTTGTCTTCTCAACCATTTCTTAGCTTCAAAGTCCCATATCTCGCGAACGGATTGACCTAACCCAAAAATTCCTAGTGCACCTGAAAGTAGAATCTCGCCCGATTACAACAGTATGTGTATTTCTCCCCTAGGCCATTCTGGTTAAGCGTTTGGATCAGCAGAATTGCTAAAAATGTTTTGCCTTCTCTACCATTTCTTGGCTTCAAACTCACATATCTCGCGAACGGATTGACCTAACCCAAAAATTCCTATTGCATCTGAAAGTAGAAGCTCGCCCGATTACAACGGTATGAGTATTTTTTCTCTAGGCCATTCTGGTTAAGCGTTTGGAGCAGCAGAACTGCGAAAAATTTGTTGTCTTCTCAACCATTTCTTGGCTTCAAACTCCCATATCTCCCGAACGGATTGACCTACCCCAAAAATTCCTATTGCATCTGAAAGTAGAAACTCGCCCGATTACAAAGGTTGTGTATTTTTTCCCTAGGCCATTCTGGTTAAGCGTTTGGATCAGCAGAATTGCGATAAATGTTTTGCCTTCTCTACCATTTCTTGGCTTCAAACTCCCATATCTCGCGAACGGATTGACCTAACCCAAAAATTCCTGTTGCGTGTGAAAGTAAAACCTCGCCCGATTACAACGGTATGTGTATTTTTTCCCTAGCCCATTCTGGTTAAGCGTTTGGAGCAGCAGAATTGCGAAAAATTTGTTGTCTTCTCAACCATTTCTTAGCTTCAAAGTCCCATATCTCGCGAACGGATTGACCTAACCCAAAAATTCCTAGTGCACCTGAAAGTAGAAACTCGCCCGATTACAACAGTATGTGTATTTCTCCCCTAGGCCATTCTGGTTAAGCGTTTGTATCAGCAGAATTGCTAAAAATGTTTTGCCTTCTCTACCATTTCTTGGCTTCAAACTCACATATCTCGCGAACGGATTGACCTAACCCAAAAATTCCTATTGCATCTGAAAGTAGAAGCTCGCCCGATTACAAGGGTATGAGTATTTTTTCCCTAGGCCATTCTGGTTAAGCGTTTGGAGCAGCAGAACTGCGAAAAATTTGTTGTCTTCTCAACCATTTCTTGGCTTCAAACTCCCATATCTCCCGAACGGATTGACCTAACCCAAAAATTCCTATTGCATCTGAAAGTAGAAACTCGCCCGATTACAAAGGTATGTGTATTTTTTCCCTGGGCCATTCTGGTTAAGCGTTTGGATCAGCAGAATTGCGAGAAATGTTTTGCCTCCTCTACCATTTCTCGGCTTCAAACTCCCATATCTCGCGAACGGATTGACCTAACCCAAAAATTCCAATTGCATCTGAAAGTAGAAACTCGCCCGATTACAACGGTATGTGTATTTTTTCCCTAGGCCATTGTGGTTAAGCGTTTGGATCAGCAGAATTGCGAAAAATGTTTTGCCTTCTCTACCATTTCTTGGCTTCAAACTCCCGTATCTCGCGAACGGATTGACCTAACCCAAAAATTCCAATTGCATCTGAAAGTAGAAACGCGCCTGATTACAACGGTATGTGTATTTTTTCCCTAGGCCATTCTGGTTAAGCGTTTGGAGCAGCAGAACTGCGAAAAATTTGTTGTCTTCTCAACCATTTCTTGGCTTCAAACTCCCATATCTCGCGAACGGATTGACCTAACCCAAAAATTCCTGTTGCGTGTGAAAGTAAAACCTCGCCCGATTACAACGGTATGTGTATTTTTTCCCCAGCCCTTTCTGGTTAAGCGTTTGGAGCAGCAGAATTGCGAAAAATTTGTTGTCTTCTCAACCATTTCTTAGCTTCAAAGTCCCATATCTCGCGAACGGATTGACCTAACCCAAAAATTCCTAGTGCACCTGAAAGTAGAAACTCGCCCGATTACAACAGTATGTGTATTTCTCCCCTAGGCCATTCTGGTTAAGCGTTTGGATCAGCAGAATTGCTAAAAATGTTTTGCCTTCTCTTCCATTTCTTGGCTTCAAACTCACATATCTCGCGAACGGATTGACCTAACCCAATAATTCCTATTGCATCTGAAAGTAGAAGCTCGCCCGATTACAAGGGTATGAGTATTTTTTCCCTAGGCCATTCTGGTTAAGCGTTTGGAGCAGCAGAACTGCGAAAAATTTGTTGTCTTCTCAACCATTTCTTGGCTTCAAACTCCCATATCTCCCGAACGGATTGACCTAACCCAAAAATTCCTATTGCATCTGAAAGTAGAAACTCGCCCGATTACAAAGGTATGTGTATTTTTTCCCTAGGCCATTCTGGTTAAGCGTTTGGATCAGCAGAATTGCGAAAAGTTGTATGCCTTCTCAACCATTTCTTGGCTTCGAACTCCCATATCTCGCGAACGGATTGACCTAACCCAAAAATTCCTGTTGCTTGTGAAAGTAAAAACTCGCCCGATTACAACGGTATGTGTGTATTTTCCTTAGCCCATTCTGGTTAAGCGTTTGGAGCAGCAGAATTGCCAAAAATTTGTTGTCTTCTCCACCATTTCTTAGCTTCAAAGTCCTATATCTCGCGAACGGATTGACCTAACCCAAAAATTCCTATTGGAACTGAAAGTAGAAACTCGCCCGATTGCAACGGTATGTGTATTTTTTCCCTAGGCCAATCTGGTTAAGCGTTTGGAGCAGCAGAATTGCGAAAAATTTTTTGCCTTCTCAACCATTTCTTGGCTTCAAACTCCCATATCTCGCGAACGAATTGACCTAACCCAAAAATTCCTTTTGCGTCCGAAAGTAGAAACTCGCCCGATTACAACGGTATGTGTATTTTTTCCCTAGGCCAGTCTGGATAAGCGTTTGGATCAGCAGAATTGCGAAAAATTGTATGCCTTCTCAACCATTTCTTGGCTTCAAACTCCCATATCTCGTGAACCGATTGACCTAACCCAAAAATTCCTGTTGCTTGTGAAAGTGAAAACTCGCACGATTACAACGGTATGTGTATTTTCTCCCTAGCCCATTCTGGTTAAGCGTTTGGAGCAGCAGAATTGCGAAAAATTTGTTGTCTTCTCAACCATTTCTTAGCTTCAAACTCCCATATCTCCCGAACGGATTGTCCTAACCCAAAAATTCCTATTGCATCTGAAAGTAGAAACTCGCCCGATTACAAAGGTATGAGTATTTTTTCCCTAGGCCATTCTGGTTAAACGTTTGGATCAGCAGAATTGCGAAAAATGTTTTGCCTTCTCTACCATTTCTTGGCTTCAAACTCCCATATCTCGCGAACGGATTGACCTAACCCAAAAATTCCTGTTGCGCCTGAAAGTAGAAACTCGCCCGATTACAACGGTATGTGTATTTTTTCCCTAGGCCAGTCTGGATAAGCGTTTGGATCAGCAGAATTGCGAAAAATTTGTTGTCTTCTCAACCATTTCTTGGCTTCAAACTCCCATATCTCGCGAACGGATTGACCTAACCCAAAAATTCCTGTTGCGTGTGAAAGTAAAACCTCGCCCGATTACAACGGTATGTGTATTTTTTCCCTAGCCCTTTCTGGTTAAGCGTTTGGAGCAGCAGAATTGCGAAAAATTTGTTGTCTTCTCAACCATTTCTTAGCTTCAAAGTCCCATATCTCGCGAACGGATGGACCTAACCCAAAAATTCCTAGTGCACCTGAAAGTAGAAACTCGCCCGATTAGAACAGTATGTGTATTTCTCCCCTAGGCCATTCTGGTTAAGCGTTTGGATCAGCAGAATTGCTAAAAATGTTTTGCCTTCTCTTCCATTTCTTGGCTTCAAACTCACATATCTCGCGAACAGATTGACCTAACCCAAAAATTCCTATTGCATCTGAAAGTAGAAGCTCGCCCGATTACAAGGGTATGAGTATTTTTTCCCTAGGCCATTCTGGTTAAGCGTTTGGAGCAGCAGAACTGCGAAAAATTTGTTGTCTTCTCAACCATTTCTTGGCTTCAAACTCCCATATCTCCCGAACGGATTGACCTAACCCAAAAATTCCTATTGCATCTCAAAGTAGAAACTCGCCCGATTACAAAGGTATGTGTATTTTTTCCCTAGGCCATTCTGGTTAAGCGTTTGGATCAGCAGAATTGCGAAAAGTTGTATGCCTTCTCAACCATTTCTTGGCTTCAAACTCCCATATCTCGCCAACGGATTGACCTAACCCAAAAATTCCTCTTGCGTGTGAAAGTAAAAACTCGCCCGATTACAACGGTATGTGTATTTTTTCCGTAGCCCATTCTGGTTAAGCGTTTGGAGCAGCAGAATTGTGTAAAATTTGTTGTCTTCTCAACCATTTCTTAGCTTCAAAGTCCCATATCTCGCGAACGGATTGACCTAACCCAAAAATTCCTAGTGCATGTGAAAGTAGAAACTCGCCAGATTACAACGGTATGTGTATTTTTCCCCTAGGCCATTCTGGTTAAGCGTTTGGATCAGCAGAATTGCTAAAAATATTTTGCCTTCTCTACCATTTCTTGGCTTCAAACTCACATATCTCGCGAACGGATTGACCTAACCCAAAAATTCCTATTGCATCTGAAAGTAGAAGCTCGCCCGATTACAACGATGTGTGTATTTTTTCCCTAGGCCATTCTGGTTAAGCGTTTGGAGCAGTAGAATTGCGAAAAATTTGTTGTCTTCTCAACCATTTCTTAGCTTCAAAGTCCCATATCTCGCGAACGGATTGACCTAACCCAAAAATTCCTAGTGCATCTGAAAGTAGAAACTCGCCCGATTACAACGGTATGTGTATTTTTTCCCTAGGCCATTCTGGTTAAGCGTTTGGATCAGCAGAATTGCGAGAAATGTTTTGCCTTCTCAACCATTTCTTGTCTTCAAACTCCCATATCTCGCGAACGGATTGACCTAACCCAAAAATTCCAATTGCATTTGAAAGTAGACACTCGGCCGATTACAACGGTACGTGTGTTTTTCCCCTAGGCCATTCTGGTTAAGCGACTGGAGCAGCAGTAGTGCGAAAAATTTGTTGTTTTGTCAACCATTTCTTAGCTTCAAAGTCCCATATCTCGCGAACGGATTGACCTAACCCAAAAATTCCTAATGGAACTGAAAGTAGAAACTCGCCCGATTACAAAGGTATGTGTATTTTTTCCCTAGGCCATTCTGGTTAAGCGTTTGGATCAGCAGAATTGCGAAAAATTTGTTGTCTTCTCAACCATTTCTTGGCTTCAAACTCCCATATCTCCCGAACGGATTGACCTACCCCAAAAATTCCTATTGCATCTGAAAGTAGAAACTCGCTCGATTACAAAGGTATGTGTATTTTTTCCCTAGGCCATTCTGGTTAAGCGTTTGGATCAGCAGAATTGCGAAAAATGTTTTGCCTTCTCTACCATTTCTTGGCTTCAAACTCACATATCTCGCGAACGGATTGACCTAACCCAAAAATTCCAATTGCATCTGAAAGTAGAAACTCGCCCGATTACAACGGTATGTGTATTTTTTCCCTAGCCCATTCTGGTTAAGCGTTTGGAGCAGCAGAATTGCGAAAAATTTGTTGTCTTCTCAACCATTTCTTGGCTTCAAACTCCCATATCTCCCGAACTGATTGACCTAACCCAAAAATTCCTATTGCATCTGAAAGTAGAAACTCGCCCGATTACAAAGGTATGTGTATTTTTTCCCTGGGCCATTCTGGTTAAGCGTTTGGATCAGCAGAATTGCGAAAAATGTTTTGCCTTCTCTACCATTTCTTGGCTTCAAACTCCCATATCTCGCGAACGGATTGACCTAACCCAAAAATTCCTGTTGCGTGTGAAAGCAAAACCTCGCCCGATTACAACGGTATGTGTATTTTTTCCCTAGCCCATTCTGGTTAAGCGTTTGGAGCAGCAGAATTGCGAAAAATTTGTTGTCTTCTCAACCATTTCTTAGCTTCAAAGTCCCATATCTCGCGAACGGATTGACCTAACCCAAAAATTCCTAGTGCACCTGAAAGTAGAAACTCGCCCGATTACAACAGTATGTGTATGTCTCCCCTAGGCCATTCTGGTTAAGCGTTTGGATCAGCAGAATTGCGAAAAATGTTTTGCCTTCTCTACCATTTCTTGGCTTCAAACTCACATATCTCGCGAACGGATTGACCTAACCCAAAAATTCCTATTGCATCTGAAAGTAGAAGCTCGCCCGATTACAACGGTATGAGTATTTTTTCCCTAGGCCATTCTGGTTAAGCGTTTGGAGCAGCAGAACTGCGAAAAATTTGTTGTCTTCTCAACCATTTCTTGGCTTCAAACTCCCATATCTCCAAAACGGATTGACCTACCCCAAAAATTCCTATTGCATCTGAAAGTAGAAACTCGCCCGATTACAAAGGTATGTGTATTTTTTCCCTAGGCCATTCTGGTTAAGCGTTTGGATCAGCAGAATTGCGAAAAATGTTTTGCCTTCTCTACCATTTCTTGGCTTCAAACTCACATATCTCCCGAACCGATTGACCTAACCCAAAAATTCCTATTGCATCTGAAAGTAGAAACTCGCCCGATTACAAAGGTATGTGTATTTTTTCCCTAGGCCATTGTGGTTAAGCGTTTGGATCAGCAGAATTGCGAGAAATGTTTTGCCTTCTCAACCATTTCTTGTCTTCAAACTCCCATATCTCGCGAACGGATTGACCTAACCCAAAAATTCCTATTGCATCTGAAAGTAGAAACTCGCCCGATTACAACGGTATGTGTATTTTTTCCCTAGGCCATTCTGGTTAAGCGTTTGGAGCAGAAGAATTGTGAAAAATTGTTTGCCTTCTCTACCATTTCTTGGCTTCAAACTCCCATATCTCGCGAACGGATTGACCTAACCCAAAAATTCCAATTGCATTTGAAAGTAGACACTCGGCCGATTACAACGGTACGTGTGTTTTTCCCCTAGGCCATTCTGGTTAAGCGACTGGAGCAGCAGTAGTGCGAAAAATTTGTTGTTTTGTCAACCATTTCTTAGCTTCAAAGTCCCATATCTCGCGAACGGATTGACCTAACCCAAAAATTCCTATTGGAACTGAAAGTAGAAACTCGCCCGATTACAAAGGTATGTGTATTTTTTCCCTAGGCCATTCTGGTTAAGCGTTTGGATCAGCAGAATTGCGAAAAATTTGTTGTCTTCTCAACCATTTCTTGGCTTCAAACTCCCATATCTCCCGAACGGATTGACCTACCCCAAAAATTCCTATTGCATCTGAAAGTAGAAACTCGCTCGATTACAAAGGTATGTGTATTTTTTCCCTAGGCCATTCTGGTTAAGCGTTTGGATCAGCAGAATTGCTAAAAATGTTTTGCCTTCTCTACCATTTCTTGGCTTCAAACTCACATATCTCGCGAACGGATTGACCTAACCCAAAAATTCCTGTTGCATCTGAAAGTAGAAGCTCGCCCGATTACAACGGTATGAGTATTTTTTCCCTAGGCCATTCTGGTTAAGCGTTTGGAGCAGCAGAACTGCGAAAAATTTGTTGTCTTCTCAACCATTTCTTGGCTTCAAACTCCCATATCTCCCGAACCGATTGACCTAACCCAAAAATTCCTATTGCATCTGAAAGTAGAAACTCGCCCGATTACAAAGGTATGTGTATTTTTTCCCTAGGCCATTCTGGTTAAGCGTTTGGAGCAGCAGAATTGCGAAAAATTTGTTGTCTTCTCAACCATTTCTTGGCTTCAAACTCCCATATCTCCCGAACTGATTGACTTAACCCAAAAATTCCTATTGCATCTGAAAGTAGAAACTCGCCCGATTACAAAGGTATGTGTATTTTTTCCCTGGGCCATTCTGGTTAAGCGTTTGGATCAGCAGAATTGCGAAAAATGTTCTGCCTTCTCTACCATTTCTTGGCTTCAAACTCCCATATCTCGCGAACGGATTGACCTAACCCAAAAATTCCTGTTGCGTGTGAAAGTAAAACCTCGCCCGATTACAACGGTATGTGTATTTTTTCCCTAGCCCATTCTGGTTAAGCGTTTGGAGCAGCAGAATTGCGAAAAATTTGTTGTCTTCTCAACCATTTCTTAGCTTCAAAGTCCCATATCTCGCGAACGGATTGACCTAACCCAAAAATTCCTAGTGCACCTGAAAGTAGAATCTCGCCCGATTACAACAGTATGTGTATTTCTCCCCTAGGCCATTCTGGTTAAGCGTTTGGATCAGCAGAATTGCTAAAAATGTTTTGCCTTCTCTACCATTTCTTGGCTTCAAACTCACATATCTCGCGAACGGATTGACCTAACCCAAAAATTCCTATTGCATCTGAAAGTAGAAGCTCGCCCGATTACAACGGTATGAGTATTTTTTCTCTAGGCCATTCTGGTTAAGCGTTTGGAGCAGCAGAACTGCGAAAAATTTGTTGTCTTCTCAACCATTTCTTGGCTTCAAACTCCCATATCTCCCGAACGGATTGACCTACCCCAAAAATTCCTATTGCATCTGAAAGTAGAAACTCGCCCGATTACAAAGGTTGTGTATTTTTTCCCTAGGCCATTCTGGTTAAGCGTTTGGATCAGCAGAATTGCGATAAATGTTTTGCCTTCTCTACCATTTCTTGGCTTCAAACTCCCATATCTCGCGAACGGATTGACCTAACCCAAAAATTCCTGTTGCGTGTGAAAGTAAAACCTCGCCCGATTACAACGGTATGTGTATTTTTTCCCTAGCCCATTCTGGTTAAGCGTTTGGAGCAGCAGAATTGCGAAAAATTTGTTGTCTTCTCAACCATTTCTTAGCTTCAAAGTCCCATATCTCGCGAACGGATTGACCTAACCCAAAAATTCCTAGTGCACCTGAAAGTAGAAACTCGCCCGATTACAACAGTATGTGTATTTCTCCCCTAGGCCATTCTGGTTAAGCGTTTGTATCAGCAGAATTGCTAAAAATGTTTTGCCTTCTCTACCATTTCTTGGCTTCAAACTCACATATCTCGCGAACGGATTGACCTAACCCAAAAATTCCTATTGCATCTGAAAGTAGAAGCTCGCCCGATTACAAGGGTATGAGTATTTTTTCCCTAGGCCATTCTGGTTAAGCGTTTGGAGCAGCAGAACTGCGAAAAATTTGTTGTCTTCTCAACCATTTCTTGGCTTCAAACTCCCATATCTCCCGAACGGATTGACCTAACCCAAAAATTCCTATTGCATCTGAAAGTAGAAACTCGCCCGATTACAAAGGTATGTGTATTTTTTCCCTGGGCCATTCTGGTTAAGCGTTTGGATCAGCAGAATTGCGAGAAATGTTTTGCCTCCTCTACCATTTCTCGGCTTCAAACTCCCATATCTCGCGAACGGATTGACCTAACCCAAAAATTCCAATTGCATCTGAAAGTAGAAACTCGCCCGATTACAACGGTATGTGTATTTTTTCCCTAGGCCATTGTGGTTAAGCGTTTGGATCAGCAGAATTGCGAAAAATGTTTTGCCTTCTCTACCATTTCTTGGCTTCAAACTCCCGTATCTCGCGAACGGATTGACCTAACCCAAAAATTCCAATTGCATCTGAAAGTAGAAACGCGCCTGATTACAACGGTATGTGTATTTTTTCCCTAGGCCATTCTGGTTAAGCGTTTGGAGCAGCAGAACTGCGAAAAATTTGTTGTCTTCTCAACCATTTCTTGGCTTCAAACTCCCATATCTCGCGAACGGATTGACCTAACCCAAAAATTCCTGTTGCGTGTGAAAGTAAAACCTCGCCCGATTACAACGGTATGTGTATTTTTTCCCCAGCCCTTTCTGGTTAAGCGTTTGGAGCAGCAGAATTGCGAAAAATTTGTTGTCTTCTCAACCATTTCTTAGCTTCAAAGTCCCATATCTCGCGAACGGATTGACCTAACCCAAAAATTCCTAGTGCACCTGAAAGTAGAAACTCGCCCGATTACAACAGTATGTGTATTTCTCCCCTAGGCCATTCTGGTTAAGCGTTTGGATCAGCAGAATTGCTAAAAATGTTTTGCCTTCTCTTCCATTTCTTGGCTTCAAACTCACATATCTCGCGAACGGATTGACCTAACCCAATAATTCCTATTGCATCTGAAAGTAGAAGCTCGCCCGATTACAAGGGTATGAGTATTTTTTCCCTAGGCCATTCTGGTTAAGCGTTTGGAGCAGCAGAACTGCGAAAAATTTGTTGTCTTCTCAACCATTTCTTGGCTTCAAACTCCCATATCTCCCGAACGGATTGACCTAACCCAAAAATTCCTATTGCATCTGAAAGTAGAAACTCGCCCGATTACAAAGGTATGTGTATTTTTTCCCTAGGCCATTCTGGTTAAGCGTTTGGATCAGCAGAATTGCGAAAAGTTGTATGCCTTCTCAACCATTTCTTGGCTTCGAACTCCCATATCTCGCGAACGGATTGACCTAACCCAAAAATTCCTGTTGCTTGTGAAAGTAAAAACTCGCCCGATTACAACGGTATGTGTGTATTTTCCTTAGCCCATTCTGGTTAAGCGTTTGGAGCAGCAGAATTGCCAAAAATTTGTTGTCTTCTCCACCATTTCTTAGCTTCAAAGTCCTATATCTCGCGAACGGATTGACCTAACCCAAAAATTCCTATTGGAACTGAAAGTAGAAACTCGCCCGATTGCAACGGTATGTGTATTTTTTCCCTAGGCCAATCTGGTTAAGCGTTTGGAGCAGCAGAATTGCGAAAAATTTTTTGCCTTCTCAACCATTTCTTGGCTTCAAACTCCCATATCTCGCGAACGAATTGACCTAACCCAAAAATTCCTTTTGCGTCCGAAAGTAGAAACTCGCCCGATTACAACGGTATGTGTATTTTTTCCCTAGGCCAGTCTGGATAAGCGTTTGGATCAGCAGAATTGCGAAAAATTGTATGCCTTCTCAACCATTTCTTGGCTTCAAACTCCCATATCTCGTGAACCGATTGACCTAACCCAAAAATTCCTGTTGCTTGTGAAAGTGAAAACTCGCACGATTACAACGGTATGTGTATTTTCTCCCTAGCCCATTCTGGTTAAGCGTTTGGAGCAGCAGAATTGCGAAAAATTTGTTGTCTTCTCAACCATTTCTTAGCTTCAAACTCCCATATCTCCCGAACGGATTGTCCTAACCCAAAAATTCCTATTGCATCTGAAAGTAGAAACTCGCCCGATTACAAAGGTATGAGTATTTTTTCCCTAGGCCATTCTGGTTAAACGTTTGGATCAGCAGAATTGCGAAAAATGTTTTGCCTTCTCTACCATTTCTTGGCTTCAAACTCCCATATCTCGCGAACGGATTGACCTAACCCAAAAATTCCTGTTGCGCCTGAAAGTAGAAACTCGCCCGATTACAACGGTATGTGTATTTTTTCCCTAGGCCAGTCTGGATAAGCGTTTGGATCAGCAGAATTGCGAAAAATTTGTTGTCTTCTCAACCATTTCTTGGCTTCAAACTCCCATATCTCGCGAACGGATTGACCTAACCCAAAAATTCCTGTTGCGTGTGAAAGTAAAACCTCGCCCGATTACAACGGTATGTGTATTTTTTCCCTAGCCCTTTCTGGTTAAGCGTTTGGAGCAGCAGAATTGCGAAAAATTTGTTGTCTTCTCAACCATTTCTTAGCTTCAAAGTCCCATATCTCGCGAACGGATGGACCTAACCCAAAAATTCCTAGTGCACCTGAAAGTAGAAACTCGCCCGATTAGAACAGTATGTGTATTTCTCCCCTAGGCCATTCTGGTTAAGCGTTTGGATCAGCAGAATTGCTAAAAATGTTTTGCCTTCTCTTCCATTTCTTGGCTTCAAACTCACATATCTCGCGAACAGATTGACCTAACCCAAAAATTCCTATTGCATCTGAAAGTAGAAGCTCGCCCGATTACAAGGGTATGAGTATTTTTTCCCTAGGCCATTCTGGTTAAGCGTTTGGAGCAGCAGAACTGCGAAAAATTTGTTGTCTTCTCAACCATTTCTTGGCTTCAAACTCCCATATCTCCCGAACGGATTGACCTAACCCAAAAATTCCTATTGCATCTCAAAGTAGAAACTCGCCCGATTACAAAGGTATGTGTATTTTTTCCCTAGGCCATTCTGGTTAAGCGTTTGGATCAGCAGAATTGCGAAAAGTTGTATGCCTTCTCAACCATTTCTTGGCTTCAAACTCCCATATCTCGCCAACGGATTGACCTAACCCAAAAATTCCTCTTGCGTGTGAAAGTAAAAACTCGCCCGATTACAACGGTATGTGTATTTTTTCCGTAGCCCATTCTGGTTAAGCGTTTGGAGCAGCAGAATTGTGTAAAATTTGTTGTCTTCTCAACCATTTCTTAGCTTCAAAGTCCCATATCTCGCGAACGGATTGACCTAACCCAAAAATTCCTAGTGCATGTGAAAGTAGAAACTCGCCAGATTACAACGGTATGTGTATTTTTCCCCTAGGCCATTCTGGTTAAGCGTTTGGATCAGCAGAATTGCTAAAAATATTTTGCCTTCTCTACCATTTCTTGGCTTCAAACTCACATATCTCGCGAACGGATTGACCTAACCCAAAAATTCCTATTGCATCTGAAAGTAGAAGCTCGCCCGATTACAACGATGTGTGTATTTTTTCCCTAGGCCATTCTGGTTAAGCGTTTGGAGCAGTAGAATTGCGAAAAATTTGTTGTCTTCTCAACCATTTCTTAGCTTCAAAGTCCCATATCTCGCGAACGGATTGACCTAACCCAAAAATTCCTAGTGCATCTGAAAGTAGAAACTCGCCCGATTACAACGGTATGTGTATTTTTTCCCTAGGCCATTCTGGTTAAGCGTTTGGATCAGCAGAATTGCGAAAAATGTTTTGCCTTCTCTACCATTTCTTGGCTTCAAACTCACATATCTCGCGAACGGATTGACCTAACCCAAAAATTCCTATTGCATCTGAAAGCAGAAGCTCGCCCGAATACAACGGTATGTGTATTGTTTCGCTAGGCCATTCTGGTTAAGCGTTTGGAGCAGCAGAATTGCGAAAAATTTGTTGTCTTCTCAACCATTTCTTAGCTTCAAAGTACCATATCTCGCGAACGGATTGACCTAACCCAAAAATTCCTAGTGCATCTGAAAGTAGAGACTCGCCCGATTACAACGGTATGTATATTTTTCCCCTAGGCCATTCTGGTTAAGCGTTTGGATCAGCAGAATTGCGAAAAATGTTTTGCCTTCTCTACCGTTTCTTGGCTTCAAACTCCCATATCTCGCAACGGATTGACCTAACCCAAAAATTCCTGTTGCGTGTGAAAGTAAAAACTCGCCCGATTACAACGGTATGTGTATTTTTTCCCTAGCCCATTCTGGTTAAGCGTTTGGAGCAGCAGAATTGCGAAAAATTTGTTGTCTTCTCAACCATTTCTTAGCTTCAAAGTCCCATATCTCGCGAACGGATTGACCTAACCCAAAACTTCCTAGTGCATCTGAAAGTAGAAACTCGCCCGATTACAACGGTATGTGTATTTTTCCCCTAGGCCATTCTGGTTAAGCGTTTGGATCAGCAGAATTGCGAAAAATTGTATGCCTTCTCAACCATTTCTTGGCTTCAAACTCCCATATCTCGTCAATGGATTGACCTAACCCAAAAATTCCTGTTGCGTGTGAGAGTAAAAACTCGCCCGATTACAACGGTATGTGTATTTTTTCCCCAGGCCATTCTGGCTAAGCGTTTGGATCAGCAGAATTGCGAAAAATTGTATGCCTTCTCAACCATTTCTTGGCTTCAAACTCCCATATCTCGCCAACGGATTGACCTAACCCAAAAATTCCTGTTGCGTGTGAAAGTAAAAACTCGCCCGATTACAACGGTATGTGTATTTTTTCCCCAGGCCATTCTGGTTAAGCGTTTGGAGCAGCAGAATAGCGAAAAATGTGTTGTCTTCTCAACCATTTCTTAGCTTCAAAGTCCCATATCTCGCGAACGGATTGACCTAACCCAAAAATTCCTAGTGCATCTGAAAGTAGAAACTCGCCCGATTACAACGGTATGTGTATTTTTTCCCTAGGTCATTCTGGTTAAGCGTTTGGATCAGCAGAATTGCGAAAAATGTTTTGCCTTCTCTACCATTTCTTGGCTTCAAACTCACATATCTCGCGAACGGATTGACCTAACCCAAAAATTCCTATTGCATCTGAAAGCAGAAGCTCGCCCGAATACAACGGTATGTGTATTTGTTCGCTAGGCCATTCTGGTTAAGTGTTTGGAGCAGCAGAAGTGCGAAAAATTTGTTGTCTTCTCAACCATTTCTTGGCTTCAAACTCCCATATCTCGCGAACGGATTGACCTAACCCAAAAATTCCTGTTGCATCTTTAAGTAGAAACTCGCCCGATTACAACGGTATGTGTATTTTTTCCCTAGCCCATTCTGGTTAATCGTTTGGAGCAGCAGAATTGCGAAAAATTTGTTGTCTTCTCAACCATTTCTTAGCTTCAAAGTACCATATCTCGCGAACAGATTGACCTAACCCAAAAATTCCTAGTGCATCTGAAAGTAGAGACTCGCACGAATACATCGGTATGTGTATTTTTTCGCTAGGCCATTCTGGTTAAGCGTTTGGAGCAGCAGAAGTGCGAAAAATTTGTTGTCTTCTCAACCATTTCTTGGCTTCAAACTCCCATATCTCGCGAACGCATTGACCTAACCCAAAAATTCCAGTTGCATCTGAAAGTAGAAACTCGCCCGATTACAACGGTATGTGTATTTTTTCCCTAGCCCATTCTGGTGAAGCGTTTGGAGAAGCAGAATTGCGAAAAATTTGTTGTCTTCTCAACCATTTCTTAGCTTCAAAGTACCATATCTCGCGAACGGATTGACCTAACCCAAAAATTCCTAGTGCATCTGAAAGTAGAGACTCGCCCGATTACAACGGTATGTATATTTTTCCCCTAGGCCATTCTGGTTAAGCGTTTGGATCAGCAGAATTGCGAAAAATGTTTTGCCTTCTCTACCGTTTCTTGGCTTCAAACTCCCATATCTCGCCACGGATTGACCTAACCCAAAAATTCCTGTTGCGTGTGAAAGTAAAAACTCGCCCGATTACAACGGTATGTGTATTTTTTCCCTAGCCCATTCTGGTTAAGCGTTTGGAGCAGCAGAATTGCGAAAAATTTGTTGTCTTCTTAACCATTTCTTAGCTTCAAAGTCACATATCTCGCGAACGGATTGACCTAACCCAAAAATTCCTAGTGCATCTGAAAGTAGAAACTCGCCCGATTACAACGGTATGTGTATTTTTCCCCTAGGCCATTCTGGTTAACCGTTTGGATCAGCAGAATTGCGAAAAATTGTATGCCTTCTCAACCATTTCTTAGCTTCAGAATCCCATATCTCGTCAACGGATTGACCTAACCCAAAAATTCCTGTTGCGTGTGAGAGTAAAAACTCGCCCGATTAGAACGGTATGTGTATTTTTTCCCCAGGCCATTCTGGCTAAGCGTTTGGATCAGCAGAATTGCGAAAAATTGTATGCCTTCTCAACCATTTCTTGGCTTCAAACTACCATATCTCGCCAACGGATTGACCTAACCCAAAAATTCCTGTTGCGTGTGAAAGTAAAAACTCGCCCGATTACAACGGTATGTGTATTTTTTCCCTAGCCCATTCTGGTTAAGCGTTTGGAGCAGCAGAATTGCGAAAAATTTGTTGTCTTCTTAACCATTTCTTAGCTTCAAAGTCACATATCTCGCGAACGGATTGACCTAACCCAAAAATTCCTAGTGCATCTGAAAGTAGAAACTCGCCCGATTACAACGGTATGTATATTTTTCCCCTAGGCCATTCTGGTTAAGCGTTTGGATCAGCAGAATTGCGAAAAATGTTTTGTCTTCTCAACCATTTCTTGGCTTCAAACTCCCATATCTCGCGAACGGATTGACCTAACCCAAAAATTCCTGTTGCATCTTTAAGTAGAAACTCGCCCGATTACAACGGTATGTGTATTTTTTCCCTAGCCCATTCTGGTTAATCGTTTGGAGCAGCAGAATTGCGAAAAATTTGTTGTCTTCTCAACCATTTCTTAGCTTCAAAGTACCATATCTCGCGAACAGATTGACCTAACCCAAAAATTCCTAGTGCATCTGAAAGTAGAGACTCACACGAATACATCGGTATGTGTATTTTTTCCCCAGGCCATTCTGGTTAAGCGTCTGGAGCAGCAGAATTGCGAAAAATTTGTTGTCTTCTCAACCATTTCTTAGCTTCAAAGTACCATATCTCGCGAACGGATTGACCTAACCCAAAAATTCCTAGTGCATCTGAATGTAGAGACTCGCCC
The DNA here is from genome assembly GCF_051014685.1 of Ptiloglossa arizonensis. Taxonomy (NCBI): domain Eukaryota; kingdom Metazoa; phylum Arthropoda; class Insecta; order Hymenoptera; family Colletidae; genus Ptiloglossa; species Ptiloglossa arizonensis. The sequence goes on from NW_027478388.1 coordinate 979,454, forward strand.
GAATACAACGGCATGTGTATTTTTTCCCTAGCCCATTCTGGTTAAGCGTTTGGAGCAGTAGAATTGCGAAAAATTTGTTGTCTTCTCAACCATTTCTTAGCTTCAAAGTCCCATAACTCGCGAACGGATTGACCTAACCCAAAAATTCCTAGTGCATCTGAAAGTAGAAACTCGCCCGATTACAACGGTATGTGTATTTTTTCCCTAGGCCATTCTGGTTAAGCGTTTGGATCAGCAGAATTGCGAAAAATGTTTTGCCTTCTCTACCATTTCTTGGCTTCAAACTCACATATCTCGCGAACGGATTGACCTAACCCAAAAATTCCTATTGCATCTGAAAGCAGAAGCTCGCCCGAATACAACGGTATGTGTATTTTTTCCCTAGGCCATTCTGGTTAAGCGTTTGGATCAGCAGAATTGCGAAAAATGTTTTGCCGTCTCTACCATTTCTTGGCTTCAAACTCACATATCTCGCGAACGGATTGACCTAACCCAGAAATTCCTATTGCATCTGAAAGCAGAAGCTCGCCCGAATACAACGGTATGTGTACTTTTATCGCTAGGCCATTTTGGTTAAGCGTTTGGAGCAGCAGAAGTGCGAAAAATTTGTTGTCTTCTCAACCATTTCTTGGCTTCAAACTCCCATATCTCGCCAACTTATTGACCTAACCCAAAAACTCCTGTTGCGTGTGAAATTAAAAACTCGCCCGATTACAAAGGTATGTGTATTTTTTCCCTAGGCCATTCTGGTTTAGCGTTTGGATCAGCAGAATTGCGAAAAATTGTATGCCTTCTCATCCATTTCTTGGCTTCAAACTCCCATATCTCGCCAACGGATTGACCTAACCCAAAAATTCCTGTTGCGTGTGAAAGTAAAAACTCGCCCGATTACAACAGTATGTGTATTTTTTCCCTAGCACATTCTGGTTAAGCGTTTGGAGCAGTAGAATTGCGAAAAATTTGTTGTCTTCTCAACCATTTCTTAGCTTCAAAGTCCCATATCTCGCGAACGGATTGACCTAACCCAAAAATTCCTAGTGCATCTGAAAGTAGAAACTCGCCCGATTACAACGGTATGTGTATTTTTTCCCTAGGCCGTTCTGGTTAAGCGTTTGGATCAGCAGAATTGCGAAAAATGTTTTGCCTTCTCTACCATTTCTTGGCTTCAAACTCACATATCTCGCGAACGGATTGACCTAATCCAAAAATTCCTATTGCATCTGAAAGCAGAAGCTCGCCCGAATACAACGGTATGTGTATTTTTTCGCTAGGCCATTCTGGTTAAGCGTTTGGAGCAGCAGAAGTGCGAAAAATTTGTTGTCTTCTCAACCATTTCTTGGCTTCAAACTCCCATATCTCGCGAACGGATTGACCTAACCCAAAAATTCCACTTGCATCTGAAAGTAGAAACTGGCCCGATTACAACGGTATGTGTATTTTTTCCCTGGCCCATTCTGGTTAAGCGTTTGGAGCAGCAGAATTGCGAAAAATTTGTCGTCTTCTCAACCATTTCTTAGCTTCAAAGTCCCATATCTCGCGAACGGATTGACCTAACCCAAAAATTCCTAGTGCATCTGAAAGTAGAAACTCGCCCGATTATAACGGTATGTGTATTTTTCCCCTAGGCCATTCTGGTTAAGCGTTTGGATCAGCAGAATTGCGATAAATGTTTTGCCTTCTCTACCATTTCTTGGCTTCAAACTCACATATCTCGCGAACGGATTGACCTAACCCAGAAATTCCTATTGCATCTGAAAGCAGAAGCTCGCCCGAATACAACGGTATGTGTACTTTTATCGCTAGGCCATTTTGGTTAAGCGTTTGGAGCAGCAGAAGTGCGAAAAATTTGTTGTCTTCTCAACCATTTCTTGGCTTCAAACTCCCATATCTCGCCAACTTATTGACCTAACCCAAAAACTCCTGTTGCGTGTGAAATTAAAAACTCGCCCGATTACAAAGGTATGTGTATTTTTTCCCTAGGCCATTCTGGTTTAGCGTTTGGATCAGCAGAATTGCGAAAAATTGTATGCCTTCTCATCCATTTCTTGGCTTCAAACTCCCATATCTCGCCAACTGATTGACCTAACCCAAAAATTCCTGTTGCGTGTGAAAGTAAAAACTCGCCCGATTACAACGGTATGTGTATTTTTTCCCTAGCACATTCTGGTTAAGCGTTTGGAGCAGTAGAATTGCGAAAAATTTGTTGTCTTCTCAACCATTTCTTAGCTTCAAAGTCCCATATCTCGCGAACGGATTGACCTAACCCAAAAATTCCTAGTGCATCTGAAAGTAGAAACTCGCCCGATTACAACGGTATGTGTATTTTTTCCCTAGGCCGTTCTGGTTAAGCGTTTGGATCAGCAGAATTGCGAAAAATGTTTTGCCTTCTCTACCATTTCTTGGCTTCAAACTCACATATCTCGCGAACGGATTGACCTAATCCAAAAATTCCTATTGCATCTGAAAGCAGAAGCTCGCCCGAATACAACGGTATGTGTATTTTTTCGCTAGGCCATTCTGGTTAAGCGTTTGGAGCAGCAGAAGTGCGAAAAATTTGTTGTCTTCTCAACCATTTCTTAGCTTCAAACTCCCATATCTCGCGAACGGATTGACCTAACCCAAAAATTCCACTTGCATCTGAAAGTAGAAACTGGCCCGATTACAACGGTATGTGTATTTTTTCCCTGGCCCATTCTGGTTAAGCGTTTGGAGCAGCAGAATTGCGAAAAATTTGTCGTCTTCTCAACCATTTCTTAGCTTCAAAGTCCCATATTTCGCGAACGGATTGACCTAACCCAAAAATTCCTAGTGCATCTGAAAGTAGAAACTCGCCCGATTATAACGGTATGTGTATTTTTCCCCTAGGCCATTCTGGTTAAGCGTTTGGATCAGCAGAATTGCGATAAATGTTTTGCCTTCTCTACCATTTCATGGCTTCAAACTCCCATATCTCGCCAACGGATTGACTTAACCCAAAAATTCCTGTTGCGTGTGAAAGTAAAAACTCGCCCGATTACAACGGTATGTGTATTTTTTCCCTAGGCCATTCTGGTTAAGCGTTTGGATCAGCAGAATTGCGAAAAATGTTTTGCCTTCTCGACCATTTCTTGGCTTCAAACTCACATATCTAGCGAACGGATTGACCTAACCCAAAAATTCCTATTGCATCTGAAAGCAGAATCTCGCCCGAATACAACGGTATGTGTATTTTTTCCCTAGGCCATTCTGGTTAAGCGTTTGGATCAGCAGAATTGCGAAAAATGTTTTGCCTTCTCTACCATTTCTTGGCTTCAAACTCACATATCTCGCGAACGGATTGACCTAACCCAAAAATTCCTATTGCATCTGAAAGCAGAAGCTCGCCCAAATACAACGGTATGTGTATTGTTTCGCTAGGCCATTCTGGTTAAGCGTTTGGAGCAGCAGAAGTGCGAAAAATTTGTTGTCTTCTCAACCATTTCTTGGCTTCAAACTCCCATATCTCGCGAACGGATTGACCTAAGCCAAAAATTCCAGTTGCATCTGAAAGTAGAAACTCGCCCGATTACAAAGGTATGTGTATTTTTCCCCTAGGCCATTCTGGTTAAGCGTTTGGATCAGCAGAATTGCGAAAAATTGTATGCCTTCTCAACCATTTCTTGGCTTCAAACTCCCATATCTCGCCAACGGATTGACCTAACCCAAAAACTCCTGTTGCGTGTGAAATTAAAAACTCGTCCGATTACAACGGTATGTGTATTTTTTCCCTAGGCCATTCTGGTTAAGCGTTTGGATCAGCAGAATTGCGAAAAATTGTATGCCTTCTCAACCATTTCTTGGCTTCAAACTCCCATATCTCGCCAACGGATTGACCTAACCCAAAAATTCCTGTTGCGTGTGAAAGTAAAAACTCGCCCGATTACAACGGTATGTGTATTTTTTCCCTAGCCCATTCTGGTTAAGCGTTTGGAGCAGTAGAATTGCGAAAAATTTGTTGTCTTCTCAACCATTTCTTGGCTTCAAGCTCCCATATCTCGCGAACGGATTGACCTAACCCAAAAATTCCAGTTGCATCTGAAAGTAGAAACTCGCCCGATTACAACGATATGTGTATTTTTTCCCTAGCCCATTCTGGTTAAGCGTTTGGAAAAGCAGAATTGCGAAAAATTTGTTGTCTTCTCAACCATTTCTTAGCTTCAAAGTACCATATCTCGCGAACGGATTGACCTAACCCAAAAATTCCTAGTGCATCTGAAAGTAGAGACTCGCCCGATTACAACGGTATGTATATTTTTCCCCTAGGCCATTCTGGTTAAGCGTTTGGATCAGCAGAATTGCGAAAAATGTTTTGCCTTCTCTACCGTTTCTTGGCTTCAAACTCCCATATCTCGCCACGGATTGACCCAACCCAAAAATTCCTGTTGCGTGTGAAAGTAAAAACTCGCCCGATTACAACGGTATGTGTATTTTTTCCCTAGCCCATTCTGGTTAAGCGTTTGGAGCAGCAGAATTGCGAAAAATTTGTTGTCTTCTCAACCATTTCTTAGCTTCAAAGTCCCATATCTCGCGAACGGATTGACCTAACCCAAAAATTCCTAGTGCATCTGAAAGTAGAAACTCGCCCGATTACAACGGTATGTGTATTTTTCCCCTAGGCCATTCTGGTTAAGCGTTTGGATCAGCAGAATTGCGAAAAATTGTATGCCTTCTCAACCATTTCTTGGCTTCAAACTCCCATATCTCGTCAACGGATTGACCTAACCCAAAAATTCTTGTTGCGTGTGAGAGTAAAAACTCGCCCGATTACAACGGTATGTGTATTCTTTCCCCAGGCCATTCTGGCTAAGCGTTTGGATCAGCAGAATTGCGAAAAATTGTATGCCTTCTCAACCATTTCTTGGCTTCAAACTCCCATATCTCGCCAACGGATTGACCTAACCCAAAAATTCCTGTTGCGTGTGAAAGTAAAAACTCGCCCGATTACAACGGTATGTGTATTTTTTCCCCAGGCCATTCTGGTTAAGCGTTTGGAGCAGCAGAATAGCGAAAAATGTGTTGTCTTCTCAACCATTTCTTAGCTTCAAAGTACCATATCTCGCGAACGGATTGACCTAACCCAAAAATTCCTAGTGCATCTGAAAGTAGAGACTCGCCCGAATACAACGGCATGTGTATTTTTTCCCTAGCCCATTCTGGTTAAGCGTTTGGAGCAGTAGAATTGCGAAAAATTTGTTGTCTTCTCAACCATTTCTTAGCTTCAAAGTCCCATATCTCGCGAACGGATTGACCTAACCCAAAAATTCCTAGTGCATCTGAAAGTAGAAACTCGCCCGATTACAACGGTATGTGTATTTTTTCCCTAGGCCATTCTGGTTAAGCGTTTGGATCAGCAGAATTGCGAAAAATGTTTTGCCTTCTCTACCATTTCTTGGCTTCAAACTCACATATCTCGCGAACGGATTGACCTAACCCAAAAATTCCTATTGCATCTGAAAGCAGAAGCTCGCCCGAATACAACGGTATGTGTATTTTTTCCCTAGGCCATTCTGGTTAAGCGTTTGGATCAGCAGAATTGCGAAAAATGTTTTGCCGTCTCTACCATTTCTTGGCTTCAAACTCACATATCTCGCGAACGGATTGACCTAACCCAGAAATTCCTATTGCATCTGAAAGCAGAAGCTCGCCCGAATACAACGGTATGTGTTCTTTTATCGCTAGGCCATTTTGGTTAAGCGTTTGGAGCAGCAGAAGTGCGAAAAATTTGTTGTCTTCTCAACCATTTCTTGGCTTCAAACTCCCATATCTCGCCAACTTATTGACCTAACCCAAAAACTCCTGTTGCGTGTGAAATTAAAAACTCGCCCGATTACAAAGGTATGTGTATTTTTTCCCTAGGCCATTCTGGTTTAGCGTTTGGATCAGCAGAATTGCGAAAAATTGTATGCCTTCTCATCCATTTCTTGGCTTCAAACTCCCATATCTCGCCAACGGATTGACCTAACCCAAAAATTCCTGTTGCGTGTGAAAGTAAAAACTCGCCCGATTACAACGGTATGTGTATTTTTTCCCTAGCACATTCTGGTTAAGCGTTTGGAGCAGTAGAATTGCGAAAAATTTGTTGTCTTCTCAACCATTTCTTAGCTTCAAAGTCCCATATCTCGCGAACGGATTGACCTAACCCAAAAATTCCTAGTGCATCTGAAAGTAGAAACTCGCCCGATTACAACGGTATGTGTATTTTTTCCCTAGGCCGTTCTGGTTAAGCGTTTGGATCAGCAGAATTGCGAAAAATGTTTTGCCTTCTCTACCATTTCTTGGCTTCAAACTCACATATCTCGCGAACGGATTGACCTAATCCAAAAATTCCTATTGCATCTGAAAGCAGAAGCTCGCCCGAATACAACGGTATGTGTATTTTTTCGCTAGGCCATTCTGGTTAAGCGTTTGGAGCAGCAGAAGTGCGAAAAATTTGTTGTCTTCTCAACCATTTCTTGGCTTCAAACTCCCATATCTCGCGAACGGATTGACCTAACCCAAAAATTCCACTTGCATCTGAAAGTAGAAACTGGCCCGATTACAACGGTATGTGTATTTTTTCCCTAGCCCATTCTGGTTAAGCGTTTGGAGCAGCAGAATTGCGAAAAATTTGTCGTCTTCTCAACCATTTCTTAGCTTCAAAGTCCCATATCTCGCGAACGGATTGACCTAACCCAAAAATTCCTAGTGCATCTGAAAGTAGAAACTCGCCCGATTATAACGGTATGTGTATTTTTCCCCTAGGCCATTCTGGTTAAGCGTTTGGATCAGCAGAATTGCGATAAATGTTTTGCCTTCTCTACCATTTCTTGGCTTCAAACTCACATATCTCGCGAACGGATTGACCTAACCCAAAAATTCCTATTGCATCTGAAAGCAGAAGCTAGCCCGAATACAACGGTATGTGTATTGTTTCGCTAGGCCATTCTGGTTAAGCGTTTGGAGCAGCAGAAGTGCGAAAAATTTGTTGTCTTCTCAACCATTTCTTGGCTTTAAACTCCCATATCTCGCGAACGGATTGACCTAACCCAAAAATTCCAGTTGCATCTGAAAGTAGAAACTCGCCCGATTACAACGGTATGTGTATTTTTTCCCTAGCCCATTCTGGTTAAGCGTTTGGAGCAGCAGAATTGCGAAAAATTTGTTGTCTTCTCAACCATTTCTTAGATTCAAAGTACCATATCTCGCGAACGGATTGATCTAACCCAAAAATTCCTATTGCATCTGAAAGTAGAGACTCGCCCGATTACAACGGTATGTGTATTTTTCCCCTAGGCCATTCTGGTTAAGCGTTTGGATCAGCAGAATTGCGAAAAATTGTATGCCTTCTCAACCATTTCTTGGCTTCAAACTCCCATATCTCGCCAACGGATTGACCTAACCCAAAAACTCCTGTTGCGTGTGAAATTAAAAACTCGCCCGATTACAACGGTAGGTGTATTTTTTCCCTAGGCCATTCTGGTTAAGCGTTTGGATCAGCAGAATTGCGAAAAATTGTATGCCTTCTCAACCATTTCATGGCTTCAAACTCCCATATCTCGCCAACGGATTGACTTAACCCAAAAATTCCTGTTGCGTGTGAAAGTAAAAACTCGCCCGATTACAACGGTATGTGTATTTTTTCCCTAGCCCATTCTGGTTAAGCGTTTGGAGCAGTAGAATTGCGAAAAATTTGTTGTCTTCTCAACCATTTCTTAGCTTCAAAGTCCCATATCTCGCGAACGGATTGACCTAACCCAAAAATTCCTAGTGCATCTGAAAGTAGAAACTCGCCCGATTACAACGGTATGTGTATTCTTTCCCCAGGCCATTCTGGCTAAGCGTTTGGATCAGCAGAATTGCGAAAAATTGTATGCCTTCTCAACCATTTCTTGGCTTCAAACTCCCATATCTCGCCAACGGATTGACCTAACCCAAAAATTCCTGTTGCGTGTGAAAGTAAAAACTCGCCCGATTACAACGGTATGTGTATTTTTTCCCCAGGCCATTCTGGTTAAGCGTTTGGAGCAGCAGAATAGCGAAAAATGTGTTGTCTTCTCAACCATTTCTTAGCTTCAAAGTACCATATCTCGCGAACGGATTGACCTAACCCAAAAATTCCTAGTGCATCTGAAAGTAGAGACTCGCCCGAATACAACGGCATGTGTATTTTTTCCCTAGCCCATTCTGGTTAAGCGTTTGGAGCAGTAGAATTGCGAAAAATTTGTTGTCTTCTCAACCATTTCTTAGCTTCAAAGTCCCATATCTCGCGAACGGATTGACCTAACCCAAAAATTCCTAGTGCATCTGAAAGTAGAAACTCGCCCGATTACAACGGTATGTGTATTTTTTCCCTAGGCCATTCTGGTTAAGCGTTTGGATCAGCAGAATTGCGAAAAATGTTTTGCCTTCTCTACCATTTCTTGGCTTCAAACTCACATATCTCGCGAACGGATTGACCTAACCCAAAAATTCCTATTGCATCTGAAAGCAGAAGCTCGCCCGAATACAACGGTATGTGTATTTTTTCCCTAGGCCATTCTGGTTAAGCGTTTGGATCAGCAGAATTGCGAAAAATGTTTTGCCGTCTCTACCATTTCTTGGCTTCAAACTCACATATCTCGCGAACGGATTGACCTAACCCAGAAATTCCTATTGCATCTGAAAGCAGAAGCTCGCCCGAATACAACGGTATGTGTTCTTTTATCGCTAGGCCATTTTGGTTAAGCGTTTGGAGCAGCAGAAGTGCGAAAAATTTGTTGTCTTCTCAACCATTTCTTGGCTTCAAACTCCCATATCTCGCCAACTTATTGACCTAACCCAAAAACTCCTGTTGCGTGTGAAATTAAAAACTCGCCCGATTACAAAGGTATGTGTATTTTTTCCCTAGGCCATTCTGGTTTAGCGTTTGGATCAGCAGAATTGCGAAAAATTGTATGCCTTCTCATCCATTTCTTGGCTTCAAACTCCCATATCTCGCCAACGGATTGACCTAACCCAAAAATTCCTGTTGCGTGTGAAAGTAAAAACTCGCCCGATTACAACGGTATGTGTATTTTCTCCCTAGCACATTCTGGTTAAGCGTTTGGAGCAGTAGAATTGCGAAAAATTTGTTGTCTTCTCAACCATTTCTTAGCTTCAAAGTCCCATATCTCGCGAACGGAATGACCTAACCCAAAAATTCCTAGTGCATCTGAAAGTAGAAACTCGCCCGATTACAACGGTATGTGTATTTTTTCCCTAGGCCGTTCTGGTTAAGCGTTTGGATCAGCAGAATTGCGAAAAATGTTTTGCCTTCTCTACCATTTCTTGGCTTCAAACTCACATATCTCGCGAACGGATTGACCTAATCCAAAAATTCCTATTGCATCTGAAAGCAGAAGCTCGCCCGAATACAACGGTATGTGTATTTTTTCGCTAGGCCATTCTGGTTAAGCGTTTGGAGCAGCAGAAGTGCGAAAAATTTGTTGTCTTCTCAACCATTTCTTGGCTTCAAACTCCCATATCTCGCGAACGGATTGACCTAACCCAAAAATTCCACTTGCATCTGAAAGTAGAAACTGGCCCGATTACAACGGTATGTGTATTTTTTCCCTAGCCCATTCTGGTTAAGCGTTTGGAGCAGCAGAATTGCGAAAAATTTGTCGTCTTCTCAACCATTTCTTAGCTTCAAAGTCCCATATCTCGCGAACGGATTGACCTAACCCAAAAATTCCTAGTGCATCTGAAAGTAGAAACTCGCCCGATTATAACGGTATGTGTATTTTTCCCCTAGGCCATTCTGGTTAAGCGTTTGGATCAGCAGAATTGCGATAAATGTTTTGCCTTCTCTACCATTTCTTGGCTTCAAACTCACATATCTCGCGAACGGATTGACCTAACACAAAAATTCCTATTGCATCTGAAAGCAGAAGCTCGCCCGAATACAACGGTATGTGTATTGTTTCGCTAGGCCATTCTGGTTAAGCGTTTGGAGCAGCAGAAGTGCGAAAAGTTTGTTGTCTTCTCAACCATTTCTTGGCTTTAAACTCCCATATCTCGCGAACGGATTGACCTAACCCAAAAATTCCAGTTGCATCTGAAAGTAGAAACTCGCCCGATTACAACGGTATGTGTATTTTTTCCCTAGCCCATTCTGGTTAAGCGTTTGGAGCAGCAGAATTGCGAAAAATTTGTTGTCTTCTCAACCATTTCTTAGATTCAAAGTACCATATCTCGCGAACGGATTGATCTAACCCAAAAATTCCTATTGCATCTGAAAGTAGAGACTCGCCCGATTACAACGGTATGTGTATTTTTCCCCTAGGCCATTCTGGTTAAGCGTTTGGATCAGCAGAATTGCGAAAAATTGTATGCCTTCTCAACCATTTCTTGGCTTCAAACTCCCATATCTCGCCAACGGATTGACCTAACCCAAAAACTCCTGTTGCGTGTGAAATTAAAAACTCGCCCGATTACAACGGTAGGTGTATTTTTTCCCTAGGCCATTCTGGTTAAGCGTTTGGATCAGCAGAATTGCGAAAAATTGTATGCCTTCTCAACCATTTCATGGCTTCAAACTCCCATATCTCGCCAACGGATTGACTTAACCCAAAAATTCCTGTTGCGTGTGAAAGTAAAAACTCGCCCGATTACAACGGTATGTGTATTTTTTCCCTAGCCCATTCTGGTTAAGCGTTTGGAGCAGTAGAATTGCGAAAAATTTGTTGTCTTCTCAACCATTTCTTAGCTTCAAAGTCCCATATCTCGCGAACGGATTGACCTAACCCAAAAATTCCTAGTGCATCTGAAAGTAGAAACTCGCCCGATTACAACGGTATGTGTATTCTTTCCCCAGGCCATTCTGGCTAAGCGTTTGGATCAGCAGAATTGCGAAAAATGTTTTGCCTTCTCTACCATTTCTTGGCTTCAAACTCACATATCTCGCGAACGGATTGACCTAATCCAAAAATTCCTATTGCATCTGAAAGCAGAAGCTCGCCCGAATACAACGGTATGTGTATTTTTTCGCTAGGCCATTCTGGTTAAGCGTTTGGAGCAGCAGAAGTGCGAAAAATGTGTTGTCTCCTCAACCATTTCTTGGCTTCAAACTCCCATATCTCGCGAACGGATTGACCTAACCCAAAAATTCCACTTGCATCTGAAAGTAGAAACTGGCCCGATTACCGCGGTATGTGTATTTTCTCCCTAGCCCATTCTGGTTAAGCGTTTGGAGCAGCAGAATTGCGAAAAATTTGTCGTCTTCTCAACCATTTCTTAGCTTCAAAGTCCCATATCTCGCGAACGGATTGACCTAACCCAAAAATTCCTAGTGCATCTGAAAGTAGAAACTCGCCCGATTATAACGGTATGTGTATTTTTCCCCTAGGCCATTCTGGTTAAGCGTTTGGATCAGCAGAATTGCGATAAATGTTTTGCCTTCTCTACCATTTCTTGGCTTCAAACTCACATATCTCGCGAACGGATTGACCTAACCCAAAAATTCCTATTGCATCTGAAAGCAGAAGCTCGCCCGAATACAACGGTATGTGTATTGTTTCGCTAGGCCATTCTGGTTAAGCGTTTGGAGCAGCAGAAGTGCGAAAAATTTGTTGTCTTCTCAACCATTTCTTGGCTTTAAACTCCCATATCTCGCGAACGGATTGACCTAACCCAAAAATTCCAGTTGCATCTGAAAGTAGAAACTCGCCCGATTACAACGGTATGTGTATTTTTTCCCTAGCCCATTCTGGTTAAGCGTTTGGAGCAGCAGAATTGCGAAAAATTTGTTGTCTTCTCAACCATTTCTTAGATTCAAAGTACCATATCTCGCGAACGGATTGATCTAACCCAAAAATTCCTATTGCATCTGAAAGTAGAGACTCGCCCGATTACAACGGTATGTGTATTTTTCCCCTAGGCCATTCTGGTTAAGCGTTTGGATCAGCAGAATTGCGAAAAATTGTATGCCTTCTCAACCATTTCTTGGCTTCAAACTCCCATATCTCGCCAACGGATTGACCTAACCCAAAAACTCCTGTTGCGTGTGAAATTAAAAACTCGCCCGATTACAACGGTAGGTGTATTTTTTCCCTAGGCCATTCTGGTTAAGCGTTTGGATCAGCAGAATTGCGAAAAATTGTATGCCTTCTCAACCATTTCATGGCTTCAAACTCCCATATCTCGCCAACGGATTGACTTAACCCAAAAATTCCTGTTGCGTGTGAAAGTAAAAACTCGCCCGATTACAACGGTATGTGTATTTTTTCCCTAGCCCATTCTGGTTAAGCGTTTGGAGCAGTAGAATTGCGAAAAATTTGTTGTCTTCTCAACCATTTCTTAGCTTCAAAGTCCCATATCTCGCGAACGGATTGACCTAACCCAAAAATTCCTAGTGCATCTGAAAGTAGAAACTCGCCCGATTACAACGGTATGTGTATTCTTTCCCCAGGCCATTCTGGCTAAGCGTTTGGATCAGCAGAATTGCGAAAAATTGTATGCCTTCTCAACCATTTCTTGGCTTCAAACTCCCATATCTCGCCAACGGATTGACCTAACCCAAAAATTCCTGTTGCGTGTGAAAGTAAAAACTCGCCCGATTACAACGGTATGTGTATTTTTTCCCCAGGCCATTCTGGTTAAGCGTTTGGAGCAGCAGAATAGCGAAAAATGTGTTGTCTTCTCAACCATTTCTTAGCTTCAAAGTACCATATCTCGCGAACGGATTGACCTAACCCAAAAATTCCTAGTGCATCTGAAAGTAGAGACTCGCCCGAATACAACGGCATGTGTATTTTTTCCCTAGCCCATTCTGGTTAAGCGTTTGGAGCAGTAGAATTGCGAAAAATTTGTTGTCTTCTCAACCATTTCTTAGCTTCAAAGTCCCATATCTCGCGAACGGATTGACCTAACCCAAAAATTCCTAGTGCATCTGAAAGTAGAAACTCGCCCGATTACAACGGTATGTGTATCTTTTCCCTAGGCCATTCTGGTTAAGCGTTTGGATCAGCAGAATTGCGAAAAATGTTTTGCCTTCTCTACCATTTCTTGGCTTCAAACTCACATATCTCGCGAACGGATTGACCTAACCCAAAAATTCCTATTGCATCTGAAAGCAGAAGCTCGCCCGAATACAACGGTATGTGTATTTTTTCCCTAGGCCATTCTGGTTAAGCGTTTGGATCAGCAGAATTGCGAAAAATGTTTTGCCGTCTCTACCATTTCTTGGCTTCAAACTCACATATCTCGCGAACGGATTGACCTAACCCAGAAATTCCTATTGCATCTGAAAGCAGAAGCTCGCCCGAATACAACGGTATGTGTTCTTTTATCGCTAGGCCATTTTGGTTAAGCGTTTGGAGCAGCAGAAGTGCGAAAAATTTGTTGTCTTCTCAACCATTTCTTGGCTTCAAACTCCCATATCTCGCCAACTTATTGACCTAACCCAAAAACTCCTGTTGCGTGTGAAATTAAAAACTCGCCCGATTACAAAGGTATGTGTATTTTTTCCCTAGGCCATTCTGGTTTAGCGTTTGGATCAGCAGAATTGCGAAAAATTGTATGCCTTCTCATCCATTTCTTGGCTTCAAACTCCCATATCTCGCCAACGGATTGACCTAACCCAAAAATTCCTAGTGCATCTGAAAGTAGAAACTCGCCCGATTACAACGGTATGTGTATTTTTTCCCTAGGCCGTTCTGGTTAAGCGTTTGGATCAGCAGAATTGCGAAAAATGTTTTGCCTTCTCTACCATTTCTTGGCTTCAAACTCACATATCTCGCGAACGGATTGACCTAATCCAAAAATTCCTATTGCATCTGAAAGCAGAAGCTCGCCCGAATACAACGGTATGTGTATTTTTTCGCTAGGCCATTCTGGTTAAGCGTTTGGAGCAGCAGAAGTGCGAAAAATTTGTTGTCTTCTCAACCATTTCTTGGCTTCAAACTCCCATATCTCGCGAACGGATTGACCTAACCCAAAAATTCCACTTGCATCTGAAAGTAGAAACTGGCCCGATTACAACGGTATGTGTATTTTTTCCCTAGCCCATTCTGGTTAAGCGTTTGGAGCAGCAGAATTGCGAAAAATTTGTCGTCTTCTCAACCATTTCTTAGCTTCAAAGTCCCATATCTCGCGAACGGATTGACCTAACCCAAAAATTCCTAGTGCATCTGAAAGTAGAAACTCGCCCGATTATAACGGTATGTGTATTTTTCCCCTAGGCCATTCTGGTTAAGCGTTTGGATCAGCAGAATTGCGATAAATGTTTTGCCTTCTCTACCATTTCTTGGCTTCAAACTCACATATCTCGCGAACGGATTGACCTAACCCAAAAATTCCTATTGCATCTGAAAGCAGAAGCTCGCCCGAATACAACGGTATGTGTATTGTTTCGCTAGGCCATTCTGGTTAAGCGTTTGGAGCAGCAGAAGTGCGAAAAATTGTATGCCTTCTCAACCATTTCTTGGCTTCAAAGTCCCATATCTCGCCAACGGATTGACCTAACCCAAAAACTCCTGTTGCGTGTGAAATTAAAAACTCGCCCGATTACAACGGTAGCTGTATTTTTTCCCTAGGCCATTCTGGTTAAGCGTTTGGATCAGCAGAATTGCGAAAAATTGTATGCCTTCTCAACCATTTCATGGCTTCAAACTCCCATATCTCGCCAACGGATTGACTTAACCCAAAAATTCCTGTTGCGTGTGAAAGTAAAAACTCGCCCGATTACAACGGTATGTGTATTTTTTCCCTAGCCCATTCTGGTTAAGCGTTTGGAGCAGTAGAATTGCGAAAAATTTGTTGTCTTCTCAACCATTTCTTAGCTTCAAAGTCCCATATCTCGCGAACGGATTGACCTAACCCAAAAATTCCTAGTGCATCTGAAAGTAGAAACTCGCCCGATTACAACGGTATGTGTATTCTTTCCCCAGGCCATTCTGGCTAAGCGTTTGGATCAGCAGAATTGCGAAAAATTGTATGCCTTCTCAACCATTTCTTGGCTTCAAACTCCCATATCTCGCCAACGGATTGACCTAACCCAAAAATTCCTGTTGCGTGTGAAAGTAAAAACTCGCCCGATTACAACGGTATGTGTATTTTTTCCCCAGGCCATTCTGGTTAAGCGTTTGGAGCAGCAGAATAGCGAAAAATGTGTTGTCTTCTCAACCATTTCTTAGCTTCAAAGTACCATATCTCGCGAACGGATTGACCTAACCCAAAAATTCCTAGTGCATCTGAAAGTAGAGACTCGCCCGAATACAACGGCATGTGTATTTTTTCCCTAGCCCATTCTGGTTAAGCGTTTGGAGCAGTAGAATTGCGAAAAATTTGTTGTCTTCTCAACCATTTCTTAGCTTCAAAGTCCCATATCTCGCGAACGGATTGACCTAACCCAAAAATTCCTAGTGCATCTGAAAGTAGAAACTCGCCCGATTACAACGGTATGTGTATCTTTTCCCTAGGCCATTCTGGTTAAGCGTTTGGATCAGCAGAATTGCGAAAAATGTTTTGCCTTCTCTACCATTTCTTGGCTTCAAACTCACATATCTCGCGAACGGATTGACCTAACCCAAAAATTCCTATTGCATCTGAAAGCAGAAGCTCGCCCGAATACAACGGTATGTGTATTTTTTCCCTAGGCCATTCTGGTTAAGCGTTTGGATCAGCAGAATTGCGAAAAATGTTTTGCCGTCTCTACCATTTCTTGGCTTCAAACTCACATATCTCGCGAACGGATTGACCTAACCCAGAAATTCCTATTGCATCTGAAAGCAGAAGCTCGCCCGAATACAACGGTATGTGTTCTTTTATCGCTAGGCCATTTTGGTTAAGCGTTTGGAGCAGCAGAAGTGCGAAAAATTTGTTGTCTTCTCAACCATTTCTTGGCTTCAAACTCCCATATCTCGCCAACTTATTGACCTAACCCAAAAACTCCTGTTGCGTGTGAAATTAAAAACTCGCCCGATTACAAAGGTATGTGTATTTTTTCCCTAGGCCATTCTGGTTTAGCGTTTGGATCAGCAGAATTGCGAAAAATTGTATGCCTTCTCATCCATTTCTTGGCTTCAAACTCCCATATCTCGCCAACGGATTGACCTAACCCAAAAATTCCTGTTGCGTGTGAAAGTAAAAACTCGCCCGATTACAACGGTATGTGAATTTTTTCCCTAGCACATTCTGGTTAAGCGTTTGGAGCAGTAGAATTGCGAAAAATTTGTTGTCTTCTCAACCATTTCTTAGCTTCAAAGTCCCATATCTCGCGAACGGATTGACCTAACCCAAAAATTCCTAGTGCATCTGAAAGTAGAAACTCGCCCGATTACAACGGTATGTGTATTTTTTCCCTAGGCCGTTCTGGTTAAGCGTTTGGATCAGCAGAATTGCGAAAAATGTTTTGCCTTCTCTACCATTTCTTGGCTTCAAACTCACATATCTCGCGAACGGATTGACCTAATCCAAAAATTCCTATTGCATCTGAAAGCAGAAGCTCGCCCGAATACAACGGTATGTGTATTTTTTCGCTAGGCCATTCTGGTTAAGCGTTTGGAGCAGCAGAAGTGCGAAAAATTTGTTGTCTTCTCAACCATTTCTTGGCTTCAAACTCCCATATCTCGCGAACGGATTGACCTAACCCAAAAATTCCACTTGCATCTGAAAGTAGAAACTGGCCCGATTACAACGGTATGTGTATTTTTTCCCTAGCCCATTCTGGTTAAGCGTTTGGAGCAGCAGAATTGCGAAAAATTTGTCGTCTTCTCAACCATTTCTTAGCTTCAAAGTCCCATATCTCGCGAACGGATTGACCTAACCCAAAAATTCCTAGTGCATCTGAAAGTAGAAACTCGCCCGATTATAACGGTATGTGTATTTTTCCCCTAGGCCATTCTGGTTAAGCGTTTGGATCAGCAGAATTGCGATAAATGTTTTGCCTTCTCTACCATTTCTTGGCTTCAAACTCACATATCTCGCGAACGGATTGACCTAACCCAAAAATTCCTATTGCATCTGAAAGCAGAAGCTCGCCCGAATACAACGGTATGTGTATTGTTTCGCTAGGCCATTCTGGTTAAGCGTTTGGAGCAGCAGAAGTGCGAAAAATTTGTTGTCTTCTCAACCATTTCTTGGCTTTAAACTCCCATATCTCGCGAACGGATTGACCTAACCCAAAAATTCCAGTTGCATCTGAAAGTAGAAACTCGCCCGATTACAACGGTATGTGTATTTTTTCCCTAGCCCATTCTGGTTAAGCGTTTGGAGCAGCAGAATTGCGAAAAATTTGTTGTCTTCTCAACCATTTCTTAGATTCAAAGTACCATATCTCGCGAACGGATTGATCTAACCCAAAAATTCCTATTGCATCTGAAAGTAGAGACTCGCCCGATTACAACGGTATGTGTATTTTTCCCCTAGGCCATTCTGGTTAAGCGTTTGGATCAGCAGAATTGCGAAAAATTGTATGCCTTCTCAACCATTTCTTGGCTTCAAACTCCCATATCTCGCCAACGGATTGACCTAACCCAAAAACTCCTGTTGCGTGTGAAATTAAAAACTCGCCCGATTACAACGGTAGGTGTATTTTTTCCCTAGGCCATTCTGGTTAAGCGTTTGGATCAGCAGAATTGCGAAAAATTGTATGCCTTCTCAACCATTTCATGGCTTCAAACTCCCATATCTCGCCAACGGATTGACTTAACCCAAAAATTCCTGTTGCGTGTGAAAGTAAAAACTCGCCCGATTACAACGGTATGTGTATTTTTTCCCTAGCCCATTCTGGTTAAGCGTTTGGAGCAGTAGAATTGCGAAAAATTTGTTGTCTTCTCAACCATTTCTTAGCTTCAAAGTCTCATATCTCGCGAACGGATTGACCTAACCCAAAAATTCCTAGTGCATCTGAAAGTAGAAACTCGCCCGATTACAACGGTATGTGTATTCTTTCCCCAGGCCATTCTGGCTAAGCGTTTGGATCAGCAGAATTGCGAAAAATTGTATGCCTTCTCAACCATTTCTTGGCTTCAAACTCCCATATCTCGCCAACGGATTGACCTAACCCAAAAATTCCTGTTGCGTGTGAAAGTAAAAACTCGCCCGATTACAACGGTATGTGTATTTTTTCCCCAGGCCATTCTGGTTAAGCGTTTGGAGCAGCAGAATAGCGAAAAATGTGTTGTCTTCTCAACCATTTCTTAGCTTCAAAGTACCATATCTCGCGAACGGATTGACCTAACCCAAAAATTCCTAGTGCATCTGAAAGTAGAGACTCGCCCGAATACAACGGCATGTGTATTTTTTCCCTAGCCCATTCTGGTTAAGCGTTTGGAGCAGTAGAATTGCGAAAAATTTGTTGTCTTCTCAACCATTTCTTAGCTTCAAAGTCCCATATCTCGCGAACGGATTGACCTAACCCAAAAATTCCTAGTGCATCTGAAAGTAGAAACTCGCCCGATTACAACGGTATGTGTATTTTTTCCCTAGGCCATTCTGGTTAAGCGTTTGGATCAGCAGAATTGCGAAAAATGTTTTGCCTTCTCTACCATTTCTTGGCTTCAAACTCACATATCTCGCGAACGGATTGACCTAACCCAAAAATTCCTATTGCATCTGAAAGCAGAAGCTCGCCCGAATACAACGGTATGTGTATTTTTTCCCTAGGCCATTCTGGTAAAGCGTTTGGATCAGCAGAATTGCGAAAAATGTTTTGCCGTCTCTACCATTTCTTGGCTTCAAACTCCCATATCTCGCGAACGGATTGACATAACCCAAAAATTCCAGTTGCATCTGAAAGTAGAAACTCGCCCGATTACAACGGTATGTGTATTTTTTCCCTAGCCCATTCTGGTTAATCGTTTGGAGCAGCAGAATTGCGAAAAATTTGTTGTCTTCTCAACCATTTCTTAGCTTCAAAGTACCATATCTCGCGAACGGATTGACCTAACCCAAAAATTCCTAGTGCATCTGAAAGTAGAGACTCGCCCGAATACATCGGTATGTGTATTTTTTCGCTAGGCCATTCTGGTTAAGCGTTTGGAGCAGCAGAAGTGCGAAAAATTTGTTGTCTTCTCAACCATTTCTTGGCTTCAAACTCCCATATCTCGCGAACGCATTGACCTAACCCAAAAATTCCAGTTGCATCTGAAAGTAGAAACTCGCCCGATTACAACGGTATGTGTATTTTTTCCCTAGTCCATTCTGGTGAAGCGTTTGGAGAAGCAGAATTGCGAAAAATTTGTTGTCTTCTCAACCATTTCTTAGCTTCAAAGTACCATATCTCGCGAACGGATTGACCTAACCCAAAAATTCCTAGTGCATCTGAAAGTAGAGACTCGCCCGAATACATCGGTATGTGTATTTTTTCGCTAGGCCATTCTGGTTAAGCGTTTGGATCAGCAGAATTGCGAAAAATTGTATGCCTTCTCAACCATTTCTTAGCTTCAGACTCCCATATCTCGTCAACGGATTGACCTAACCCAAAAATTCCTGTTGCGTGTGAGAGTAAAAACTCGCCCGATTAGAACGGTATGTGTATTTTTTCCCCAGGCCATTCTGGCTAAGCGTTTGGATCAGCAGAATTGCGAAAAATTGTATGCCTTCTCAACCATTTCTTGGCTTCAAACTACCATATCTCGCCAACGGATTGACCTAACCCAAAAACTCCTGTTGCGTGTGAAATTAAAAACTCGCCCGATTACAACGGTAGGTGTATTTTTTCCCCAGGCCATTCTGGTTAAGCGTCTGGAGCAGCAGAATTGCGAAAAATTTGTTGTCTTCTCAACCATTTCTTAGCTTCAAAGTACCATATCTCGCGAACGGATTGACCTAACCCAAAAATTCCTAGTGCATCTGAAAGTAGAGACTCGCCCGAATACAACGGCATGTGTATTTTTTCCCTAGCCCATTCTGGTTAAGCGTTTGGAGCAGTAGAATTGCGAAAAATTTGTTGTCTTCTCAACCATTTCTTAGCTTTAAAGTCCCATATCTCGCGAACGGATTGACCTAACCCAAAAATTCCTAGTGCATCTGAAAGTAGAAACTCGCCCGATTACAACGGTATTTGTATTTTTTCCCTAGGCCATTCTGGTTAAGCGTTTGGATCAGCAGAATTGCGAAAAATGTTTTGCCTTCTCTACCATTTCTTGGCTTCAAACTCACATATCTCGCGAACGGATTGACCTAACCCAAAAATTCCTATTGCATCTGAAAGCAGAAGCTCGCCCGAATACAACGGTATGTGTATTTTTCCCCTAGGCCATTCTGGTTAAGCGTTTGGATCAGCAGAATTGCGAAAAATGTTTTGCCGTCTCTACCATTTCTTGGCTTCAAACTCACATATCTCGCGAACGGATTGACCTAACCCAGAAATTCCTATTGCATCTGAAAGCAGAAGCTCGCCCGAATACAACGGTATGTGTACTTTTTTCGCTAGGCCATTTTGGTTAAGCGTTTGGAGCAGCAGAAGTGCGAAAAATTTGTTGTCTTCTCTACCATTTCTTGGCTTCAAACTCCCATATCTCCCGAACGGATTGACCTAACCCAAAAATTCCTATTGCATCTGAAAGTAGAAACGCGCCCGATTGCAACGGTATGTGTATTTTTTCCCTAGGATATTCTGGTTAAGCGTTTGGAGCAGCAGAATTGTGAAAAATTTTTTGCCTTCTCTACCATTTCTTGGCTTCAAACTCCCATATCTCGCGAACGGATTGACCTAATCCAAAAATTTCTGTTGCATCTGAAAGTAGAAACGCGCCCGATTACAACGGTATGTGTATTTTTTCCCTAGGCCATTGTGGTTAAGCGTTTGGAGCAGCAGAATTGAGAAAAATTTTTTGCCTTCTCAACCATTCCTTGTCTTCAAACTCCCATATCTCGCGAACGGATTGACCTAACCCAAAAATTCCTATTGTAACTGAAAGTAGAAACTCGCCCGATTACAACGGCATGTGTATTTTTTCCCTAGGCCATTCTGGTTAAGCGTTTGGATCAGCAGAATTGCGAAAAATTTGTTGTCTTCTCAACCATCTCTTAGCTTCAAAGTCCCATATCTCGCGAACGGACTGACCTAACCCAAAAATTCCTAGTGCATCTGAAAGTAGAAACTCGCCCGATTACAACGGTATGTGTATTTTTTCCCTAGGCCATTCTGGTTAAGAGTTTGGATCAGCAGAATTGCGAAAAATGTTATGCCTTCTCTACCATTTCTTGGCTTCAAACTCCCATACCTCGCGAACGGATTGACCTAACCCAAAAATTCCAATTGCATCTGAACGTAGAAACTCGCCCGATTACAACGGTATGTGTATTTTTTCCCTAGGCCATTCTGGTTAAGCGTTTGGAGCAGCAGAATTGTGTAAAATTTGTTGTCTTCTCAACCATTTCTTAGCTTCAAAGTCCCATATCTCGCGAACGGATTGACCTAACCCAAAAATTCCTAGTGCATCTGAAAGTAGAAACTCGCCCGATTACAAAGGTATGTGTATTTTTCCCCTAGGCCATTCTGGTTAAGCGTTTGGATCAGCAGAATTGATAAAAATATTTTGCCTTCTCTACCATTTCTTGGCTGCAAACTCACATATCTCGCGAACGGATTGACCTAACCCAAAAATTCCTATTGCATCTGAAAGTAGAAGCTCGCCCGATTACAACGATGTGTGTATTTTTTTCCTAGGCCATTCTGGTTAAGCGTTGGGAGCAGTAGAATTGCGATAAATTTGTTGTCTTCTCAACCATTTCTTAGCTTCAAAGTCCCATATCTCGCGAACGGATTGACCTAACCCAAAAATTCCTAGTGCATCTGAAAGTAGAAACTCGCCCGATTACAACGGCATGTGTATTTTTTCCCTAGGCCATTCTGGTTAAGCGTTTGGATCAGCAGAATTGCGAAAAATTTGTTGTCTTCTCAACCATCTCTTAGCTTCAAAGTCCCATATCTCGCGAACGGACTGACCTAACCCAAAAATTCCTAGTGCATCTGAAAGTAGAAACTCGCCCGATTACAACGGTATGTGTATTTTTTCCCTAGGCCATTCTGGTTAAGAGTTTGGATCAGCAGAATTGCGAAAAATGTTTTGCCTTCTCTACCATTTCTTGGCTTCAAACTCACATATCTCGCGAACGGATTGACCTAACCCAAAAATTCCTATTGCATCTGAAAGCAGAAGCTCGCCCGAATACAACGGTATGTGTATTTTTTCCCTAGGCCATTCTGGTTAAGCGTTTGGATCAGCAGAATTGCGAAAAATGTTTTGCCTTCTCTACCATTTCTTGGCTTCAAACTCACATATCTCGCGAACGGATTGACCTAACCCAAAAATTCCTATTGCATCTGAAAGCAGAAGCTCGCCCGAATACAACGGTATGTGTATTGTTTCGCTAGGCCATTCTGGTTAAGCGTTTGGAGCAGCAGAAGTGCGAAAAATTTGTTGTCTTCTCAACCATTTCTTGGCTTTAAACCCCCATATCTCGCGAACGGATTGACCTAACCCAACAATTCCAGTTGCATCTGAAAGTAGAAACTCGCCCGATTACAACGGTATGTGTATTTTTTCCCTAGCCCATTCTGGTTAAGCGTTTGGAGCCGCAGAATTGCGAAAAATTTGTTGTCTTCTCAACCATTTCTTAGCTTCAGAGTACCATATCTCGCGAACGGATTGATCTAACCCAAAAATTCCTAGTGCATCTGAAAGTAGAGACTCGCCCGATTACAAAGGTATGTGTATTTTTCCCCTAGGCCATTCTGGTTAAGCGTTTGGATCAGCAGAATTGCGAAAAATTGTATGCCTTCTCAACCATTTCTTGGCTTCAAACTCCCATATCTCGCCAACGGATTGACCTAACCCAAAAACTCCTGTTGCGTGTGAAATTAAAAACTCGCTCGATTACAACGGTAGGTGTATTTTTTCCCTAGCCCATTCTGGTTAAACGTTTGGAGCAGTAGAATTGCGAAAAATTTGTTGTCTTCTCAACCATTTCTTAGATTCAATGTCCCATATCTCGCGAACGGATTGACCTAACCCAAAGGTTCCTAGTGCATCTGAAAGTAGAAACTCGCCCGATTACAACGGTATGTGTATTTTTTCCCTAGGCCATTCTGGTTAAGCGTTTGGATCAGCAGAATTGCGAAAAATGTTTTGCCTTCTCTACCATTTCTTGGCTTCAAAGTCCCATATCTCGCGAACGGATTGACCTAACCCAAAAATTCCTAGTGCATCTGAAAGTAGAAACTCGCCCGATTACAACGGTATGTGTATTTTTTCCCTAGGCCATTCTGGTTAAGCGTTTGTATCAGCAGAATTGCGAAAAATGTTTTGCCTTCTCTACCATTTCTTGGCTTCAAACTCACATATCTCGCGAACGGATTGACCTAACCCAAAAATTCCTATTGCATCTGAAAGCAGAAGCTCGCCCGAATACAACGGTATGTGTATTTTTTCCCTAGGCCATTCTGGTTAAGCGTTTGGATCAGCAGAATTGCGAAAAATGTTTTGCCTTCTCTACCATTTCTTGGCTTCAAACTCACATATCTCGCGAACGGATTGACCTAACCCAAAAATTCCTATTGCATCTGAAAGCAGAAGCTCGCCCGAATACAACGGTATGTGTATTGTTTCGCTAGGCCATACTGGTTAAGCGTTTGGAGCAGCAGAAGTGCGAAAAATTTGTTGTCTTCTCAACCATTTCTTGGCTTTAAACTCCCATATCTCGCGAACGGATTGACCTAACCCAAAAATTCCAGTTGTATCTGAAAGTAGAAACTCGCCCGATTACAACGGTATGTGTATTTTTTCCCTAGCCCATTCTGGTTAAGCGTTTGGAGCTGCAGAATTGCGAAAAATTTGTTGTCTTCTCAACCATTTCTTAGCTTCAAAGTACCATATCTCGCGAACGGATTGATCTAACCCAAAAATTCCTAGTGCATCTGAAAGTAGAGACTCGCCCGATTACAAAGGTATGTGTATTTTTCCCCTAGGCCATTCTGGTTAAGCGTTTGGATCAGCAGAATTGCGAAAAATTCTATGCCTTCTCAACCATTTCTTGGCTTCAAACTCCCATATCTCGCCAACGGATTGACCTAACCCAAAAACTCCTGTTGCGTGTGAAATTAAAAACTCGCTCGATTACAACGGTAGGTGTATTTTTTCCCTAGCCCATTCTGGTTAAACGTTTGGAGCAGTAGAATTGCGAAAAATTTGTTGTCTTCTCAACCATTTCTTAGATTCAAAGTCCCATATCTCGCGAACGGATTGACCTAACCCAAAGATTCCTAGTGCATCTGAAAGTAGAAACTCGCCCGATTACAACGGTATGTGTATTTTTTCCCTAGGCCATTCTGGTTAAGCGTTTGGATCAGCAGAATTGCGAAAAATGTTTCGCCTTCTCTACCATTTCTTGGCTTCAAGCTCACATATCTAGCGAACGGATTGACCTAACCCAAAAATTCCTATTGCATCTGAAAGCAGAAGCTCGCCCGAATACAACGGTATGTGTATTTTTTCCCTAGGCCATTCTGGTTAAGAGTTTGGATCAGCAGAATTGCGAAAAATGTTATGCCTTCTCTACCATTTCTTGGCTTCAAACTCCCATACCTCGCGAACGGATTGACCTAACCCAAAAATTCCAATTGCATCTGAACGTAGAAACTCGCCCGATTACAACGGTATGTGTATTTTTTCCCTAGGCCATTCTGGTTAAGCGTTTGGAGCAGCAGAATTGTGTAAAATTTGTTGTCTTCTCAACCATTTCTTAGCTTCAAAGTCCCATATCTCGCGAACGGATTGACCTAACCCAAAAATTCCTAGTGCATCTGAAAGTAGAAACTCGCCCGATTACAAAGGTATGTGTATTTTTCCCCTAGGCCATTCTGGTTAAGCGTTTGGATCAGCAGAATTGCTAAAAATATTTTGCCTGCTCTACCATTTCTTGGCTTCAAACTCACATATGTCGCGAACAGATTGACCTAACCCAAAAATTCCTATTGCATCTGAAAGTAGAAGCTCGCCCGATTACAACGATGTGTGTATTTTTTCCCTAGGCCATTCTGGTTAAGCGTTGGGAGCAGTAGAATTGCGATAAATTTGTTGTCTTCACAACCATTTCTTAGCTTCAAAGTCCCATATCTCGCGAACGGATTGACCTAACCCAAAAATTCCTAGTGCATCTGAAAGTAGAAACTCGCCCGATTACAACGGTATGTGTATTTTTTCCCTAGGCCATTCTGGTTAAGCGTTTGGATCAGCAGAATTGCGAAAAATGTTTTGCCTTCTCTACCATTTCTTGGCTTCAAACTCACATATCTCGCGAACGGATTGACCTAACCCAAAAATTCCTATTGCATCTGAAAGCAGAAGCTCGCCCGAATACAACGGTATGTGTATTTTTTCCCGAGGCCATTCTGGTTAAGCGTTTGGATCAGCAGAATTGCGAAAAATGTTTTGCCTTCTCTACCATTTCTTGGCTTCAAACTCACGTATCTCGCGAACGGATTGACCTAACCCAAAAATTCCTATTGCATCTGAAAGCAGAAGCTCGCCCGAATACAACGGTATGTGTATTGTTTCGCTAGGCCATACTGGTTAAGCGTTTGGAGCAGCAGAAGTGCGAAAAATTTGTTGTCTTCTCAACCATTTCTTGGCTTTAAACTCCCATATCTCGCGAACGGATTGACCTAACCCAAAAATTCCACTTTCATCTGAAAGTAGAAACTCGCCCGATTACAACGGTATGTGTATTTTTTCCCTAGCCCATTCTGGTTAAGCGTTTGGAGCTGCAGAATTGCGAAAAATTTGTTGTCTTCTCAACCATTTCTTAGCTTCAAAGTACCATATCTCGCGAACGGATTGATCTAACCCAAAAATTCCTAGTGCATCTGAAAGTAGAGACTCGCCCGATTACAAAGGTATGTGTATTTTTCCCCTAGGCCATTCTGGTTAAGCGTTTGGATCAGCAGAATTGCGAAAAATTGTATGCCTTCTCAACCATTTCTTGGCTTCAAACTCCCATATCTCGCCAACGGATTGACCTAACCCAAAAACTCCTGTTGCGTGTGAAATTAAAAACTCGCTCGATTACAACGGTAGGTGTATTTTTTCCCTAGCCCATTCTGGTTAAACGTTTGGAGCAGTAGAATTGCGAAAAATTTGTTGTCTTCTCAAACATTTCTTAGATTCAAAGTCCCATATCTCGCGAACGGATTGACCTAACCCAAAGATTCCTAGTGCATCTGAAAGTAGAAACTCGCCCGATTACAACGGTATGTGTATTTTTTCCCTAGGCCATTCTGGTTAAGCGTTTGGATCAGCAGAATTGCGAAAAATGTTTTGCCTTCTCTACCATTTCTTGGCTTCAAGCTCACATATCTAGCGAACGGATTGACCTAACCCAAAAATTCCTATTGCATCTGAAAGCAGAAGCTCGCCCGAATACAACGGTATGTGTATTTTTTCCCTAGGCCATTCTGGTTAAGAGTTTGGATCAGCAGAATTGCGAAAAATGTTATGCCTTCTCTACCATTTCTTGGCTTCAAACTCCCATACCTCGCGAACGGATTGACATAACCCAAAAATTCCAATTGCATCTGAACGTAGAAACTCGCCCGATTACAACGGTATGTGTATTTTTTCCCTAGGCCATTCTGGTTAAGCGTTTGGAGCAGCAGAATTGTGTAAAATTTGTTGTCTTCTCAACCATTTCTTAGCTTCAAAGTCCCATATCTCGCGAACGGATTGACCTAACCCAAAAATTCCTAGTGCATCTGAAAGTAGAAACTCGCCCGATTACAAAGGTATGTGTATTTTTCCCCTAGGCCATTCTGGTTAAGCGTTTGGATCAGCAGAATTGCTAAAAATATTTTGCCTTCTCTACCATTTCTTGGCTTCAAACTCACATATCTCGCGAACGGATTGACCTAACCCAAAAATTCCTATTGCATCTGAAAGTAGAAGCTCGCCCGATTACAACGATGTGTGTATTTTTTCCCTAGGCCATTCTGGTTAAGCGTTGGGAGCAGTAGAATTGCGAAAAATTTGTTGTCTTCTCAACCATTTCTTAGCTTCAAAGTCCCATATCTCGCGAACGGATTGACCTAACCCAAAAATTCCTAGTGCATCTGAAAGTAGAAACTCGCCCGATTACAACGGTATGTGTATTTTTTCCCTAGGCCATTCTGGTTAAGCGTTTGGATCAGCAGAATTGCGAAAAATGTTTTGCCTTCTCTACCATTTCTTGGCTTCAAACTCACATATCTCGCGAACGGATTGACCTAACCCAAAAATTCCTATTGCATCTGAAAGCAGAAGCTCGCCCGAATACAACGGTATGTGTATTTTTTCCCTAGGCCATTCTGGTTAAGCGTTTGGATCAGCAGAATTGCGAAAAATGTTTTGCCTTCTCTACCATTTCTTGGCTTCAAGCTCACATATCTAGCGAACGGATTGACCTAACCCAAAAATTCCTATTGCATCTGAAAGCAGAAGCTCGCCCGAATACAACGGTATGTGTATTTTTTCCCTAGGCCATTCTGGTTAAGAGTTTGGATCAGCAGAATTGCGAAAAATGTTATGCCTTCTCTACCATTTCTTGGCTTCAAACTCCCATACCTCGCGAACGGATTGACCTAACCCAAAAATTCCAATTGCATCTGAACGTAGAAACTCGCCCGATTACAACGGTATGTGTATTTTTTCCCTAGGCCATTCTGGTTAAGCGTTTGGAGCAGCAGAATTGTGTAAAATTTGTTGTCTTCTCAACCATTTCTTAGCTTCAAAGTCCCATATCTCGCGAACGGATTGACCTAACCCAAAAATTCCTAGTGCATCTGAAAGTAGAAACTCGCCCGATTACAAAGGTATGTGTATTTTTCCCCTAGGCCATTCTGGTTAAGCGTTTGGATCAGCAGAATTGCGAAAAATGTTTTGCCTTCTCTACCATTTCTTGGCTTCAAACTCACATATCTCGCGAACGGATTGACCTAACCCAAAAATTCCTATTGCATCTGAAAGCAGAAGCTCGCCCGAATACAACGGTATGTGTATTTTTTCCCTAGGCCATTCTGGTTAAGCGTTTGGATCAGCAGAATTGCGAAAAATGTTTTGCCTTCTCTACCATTTCTTGGCTTCAAACTCACATATCTCGCGAACGGATTGACCTAACCCAAAAATTCCTATTGCATCTGAAAGCAGAAGCTCGCCCGAATACAACGGTATGTGTATTGTTTCGCTAGGCCATACTGGTTAAGCGTTTGGAGCAGCAGAAGTGCGAAAAATTTGTTGTCTTCTCAACCATTTCTTGGCTTTAAACTCCCATATCTCGCGAACGGATTGACCTAACCCAAAAATTCCAGTTGCATCTGAAAGTAGAAACTCGCCCGATTACAACGGTATGTGTATTTTTTCCCTAGCCCATTCTGGTTAAGCGTTTGGAGCTGCAGAATTGCGAAAAATTTGTTGTCTTCTCAACCATTTCTTAGCTTCAAAGTACCATATCTCGCGAACGGATTGATCTAACCCAAAAATTCCTAGTGCATCTGAAAGTAGAGACTCGCCCGATTACAAAGGTATGTGTATTTTTCCTCTAGGCCATTCTGGTTAAGCGTTTGGATCAGCAGTATTGCGAAAAATTGTATGCCTTCTCAACCATTTCTTGGCTTCAAACTCCCATATCTCGCCAACGGATTGACCTAACCCAAAAACTCCTGTTGCGTGTGAAATTAAAAACTCGCTCGATTACAACGGTAGGTGTATTTTTTCCCTAGCCCATTCTGGTTAAACGTTTGGAGCAGTAGAATTGCGAAAAATTTGTTGTCTTCTCAACCATTTCTTAGATTCAAAGTCCCATATCTCGCGAACGGATTGACCTAACCCAAAGATTCCTAGTGCATCTGAAAGTAGAAACTCGCCCGATTACAACGGTATGTGTATTTTTTCCCTAGGCCATTCTGGTTAAGCGTTTGGATCAGCAGAATTGCGAAAAATGTTTTGCCTTCTCTACCATTTCTTGGCTTCAAGCTCACATATCTAGCGAACGGATTGACCTAACCCAAAAATTCCTATTGCATCTGAAAGCAGAAGCTCGCCCGAATACAACGGTATGTGTATTGTTTCGCTAGGCCATTCTGGTTAAGCGTTTGGAGCAGCAGAAGTGCGAAAAATTGTATGCCTTCTCAACCATTTCTTGGCTTCAAACTCCCATATCTCGCCAACGGATTGACCTAACCCAAAAATTCCTGTTGCGTGTGAAAGTAAAAACTCGCCCGATTACAACGGTATGTGTATTTTTTCCCTAGCCCATTCTGGTTAAGAGTTTGGAGCTGTAGAATTGCGAAAAATTTGTTGTCTTCTCAACCATTTCTTAGCTTCAAAGTCCAATATCTCGCGAACGGATTGACCTAACCCAAAAATTCCTAGTGCATCTGAAAGTAGAAACTCGCCCGATTACAACGGTATGTGTATTTTTTCCCTAGGCCATTCTGGTTAAGCGTTTGGATCAGCAGAATTGCGAAAAATGTTTTGCCTTCTCTACCATTTCTTGGCTTCAAACTCACATATCTCGCGAACGGATTGACCTAACCCAAAAATTCCTATTGCATCTGAAAGCAGAAGCTCGCCCGAATACAACCGTATGTGTATTTTTTCGCTAGGCCATTCTGGTTAAGCGTTTGGAGCAGCAGAAGTGCGAAAAATTTGTTGTCTTCTCAACCATTTCTTGGCTTCAAACTCCCATATCTCGCGAACGGATTGACCTAACCCAAAAATTCCAGTTGCATCTGAAAGTAGAAACTCGCCCGATTACAACGGTATGTGTATTTTTTCCCTAGCCCATTCTGGTTAATCGTTTGGAGCAGCAGAATTGCGAAAAATTTGTTGTCTTCTCAACCATTTCTTAGCTTCAAAGTACCATATCTCGCGAACGGATTGACCTAACTCAAAAATTCCTAGTGCATCTGAGAGTAGAGACTCGCTCGAATACAACGGTATGTGTATTTTTTGCTAGGCCATTCTGGTTAAGCGTTTGGAGCAGCAGAAGTGCGAAAAATTTGTTGTCTTCTCAACCATTTCTTGGCTTCAAACTCCCATATCTCGCGAACGCATTGACCTAACCCAAAAATTCCAGTTGCATCTGAAAGTAGAAACTCGCCCGATTACAACGGTATGTGTATTTTTTCCCTAGCCCATTCTGGTGAAGCGTTTGGAGAAGCAGAATTGCGAAAAATTTGTTGTCTTCTCAACCATTTCTTAGCTTCAAAGTACCATATCTCGCGAACGGATTGACCTAACCCAAAAATTCCTAGTGCATCTGAAAGTAGAGACTCGCCCGATTACAACGGTATGTATATTTTTCCCCTAGGCCATTCTGGTTAAGCGTTTGGATCAGCAGAATTGCGAAAAATTGTATGCCTTCTCAACCATTTCTTGGCTTCAAACTCCCATATCTCGTCAACGGATTGACCTAACCCAAAAATTCCTGTTGCGTGTGAGAGTAAAAACTCGCCCGATTACAACGGTATGTGTATTTTTTCCCCAGGCCATTCTGGCTAAGCGTTTGGATCAGCAGAATTGCGAAAAATTGTATGCCTTCTCAACCATTTCTTGGCTTCAAACTCCCATATCTCGCCAACGGATTGACCTAACCCAAAAATTCCTGTTGCGTGTGAAAGTAAAAACTCGCCCGATTACAACGGTATGTGTATTTTTTCCCCAGGTCATTCTGGTTAAGCGTTTGGAGCAGCAGAATAGCGAAAAATGTGTTGTCTTCTCAACCGCTTCTTAGCTTCAAAGTACCATATCTCGCGAACGGATTGACCTAACCCAAAAATTCCTAGTGCATCTGAAAGTAGAGACTCGCCCGAATACAACGGCATGTGTATTTTTTCCCTAGCCCATTCTGGTTAAGCGTTTGGAGCAGTAGAATTGCGAAAAATTTGTTGTCTTCTCAACCATTTCTTAGCTTCAAAGTCCCATATCTCGCGAACGGATTGACCTAACCCAAAAATTCCTAGTGCATCTGAAAGTAGAAACTCGCCCGATTACAACGGTATGTGTATTTTTTCCCTAGGCCATTCTGGTTAAGCGTTTGGATCAGCAGAATTGCGAAAAATGTTTTGCCTTCTCTACCATTTCTTGGCTTCAAACTCACATATCTCGCGAACGGATTGACCTAACCCAAAAATTCCTATTGCATCTGAAAGCAGAAGCTCGCCCGAATACAACGGTATGTGTATTTTTTCGATAGGCCATTCTGGTTAAGCGTTTGGAGCAGCAGAAGTGCGAAAAATTTGTTGTCTTCTCAACCATTTCTTGGCTTCAAACTCCCATATCTCGCGAACGGATTGACCTAACCCAAAAATTCCTAGTGCATCTGAAAGTAGAGACTCGCCCGAATACAACGGTATGTGTATTTTTTCGCTAGGCCATTCTGGTTAAGCGTTTGGAGCAGCAGAAGTGCGAAAAATTTGTTGCCTTCTCAACCATTTCTTGGCTTCAAACTTCCATATCTCGCGAACGCATTGACCTAACCCAAAAATTCCAGTTGCATCCGAAAGTAGAAACTCGCCCGATTACAACGGTATGTGTATTTTTTCCCTAGCCCATTCTGGTGAAGCGTTTGGAGAAGCAGAATTTCGAAAAATTTGTTGTCTTCTCAACCATTTCTTAGCTTCAAAGTACCATATCTCGCGAACGGATTGACCTAACCCAAAAATTCCTAGTGCATCTGAAAGTAGAGACTCGCCTGATTACAACGGTATGTATATTTTTCCCCTAGGCCATTCTGGTTAAGCGTTTGGATCAGCAGAATTGCGAAAAATGTTTTGCCTTCTCTACGGTTTCTTGGCTTCAAACTCCCATATCTCGCCACGGATTGACCTAACCCAAAAATTCCTGTTGCGTGTGAAAGTAAAAACTCGCCCGATTACAACGGTATGTGTATTTTTTCCCTAGCCCATTCTGGTTAAGCGTTTGGAGCAGCAGAATTGCGAAAAATTTGTTGTCTTCTTAACCATTTCTTAGCTTCAAAGTCCCATATCTCGCGAACGGATTGACCTAACCCAAAAATTCCTAGTGCATCTGAAAGTAGAAACTCGCCCGATTACAACGGTATGTGTATTTTTCCCCTAGGCCATTCTGGTTGAGCGTTTGGATCAGCAGAATTGCGAAAAATTGTATGCCTTCTCAACCATTTCTTAGCTTCAGACTCCCATATCTCGTCAACGGATTGACCTAACCCAAAAATTCCTGTTGCGTGTGAGAGTAAAAACTCGCCCGATTACAACGGTATGTGTATTTTTTCCCCAGGCCATTCTGGCTAAGCGTTTGGATCAGCAGAATTGCGAAAAACTGGATGCCTTCTCAACCATTTCTTGGCTTCAAACTACCATATCTCGCCAACGGATTGACCTAACCCAAAAATTCCTGTTGCGTGTGAAAGTAAAAACTCGCCCGATTACAACGGTATGTGTATTTTTTCCCCAGGCCATTCTGGTTAAGCGTCTGGAGCAGCAGAATTGCGAAAAATTTGTTGTCTTCTCAACCATTTCTTAGCTTCAAAGTCCCATATCTCGCGAACGGATTGACCTAACCCAAAAATTCCTAGTGCATCTGAAAGTAGAAACTCGCCCGATTACAACGGTATGTGTATTTTTTCCCTAGGCCATTCTGGTTAAGCGTTTGGATCAGCAGAATTGCGAAAAATGTTTTGCCTTCTCTACCATTTCTTGGCTTCAAACTCACATATCTCGCGAACGGATTGACCTAACCCAAAAATTCCTATTGCATCTGAAAGCAGAAGCTCGCCCGAATACAACGGTATGTGTATTTTTTCGCTAGGCCATTCTGGTTAAGCGTTTGGAGCAGCAGAAGTGCGAAAAATTTGTTGTCTTCTCAACCATTTCTTGGCTTCAAACTCCCATATCTCGCGAACGGATTGACCTAACCCAAAAATTCCTAGTGCATCTGAAAGTAGAAACTCGCCCGATTACAACGGTATGTGTATTTTTCCCCTAGGCCATTCTGGTTGAGCGTTTGGATCAGCAGAATTGCGAAAAATTGTATGTCTTCTCAACCATTTCTTAGCTTCAGACTCCCATATCTCGTCAACGGATTGACCTAACCCAAAAATTCCTGTTGCGTGTGAGAGTAAAAACTCGCCCGATTACAACGGTATGTGTATTTTTTCCCCAGGCCATTCTGGCTAAGCGTTTGGATCAGCAGAATTGCGAAAAACTGGATGCCTTCTCAACCATTTCTTGGCTTCAAACTACCATATCTCGCCAACGGATTCACCTAACCCAAAAATTCCTGTTGCGTGTGAAAGTAAAAACTCGCCCGATTACAACGGTATGTGTATTTTTTCCCCAGGCCATTCTGGTTAAGCGTTTGGATCAGCAGAATTGCGAAAAATGTTTTGCCTTCTCTACCATTTCTTGGCTTCAAACTCACATATCTCGCGAACGGATTGACCTAACCCAAAAATTCCTATTGCATCTGAAAGCAGAAGCTCGCCCGAATACAACGGTATGTGTATTTTTTCGGTAGGCCATTCTGGTTAAGCGTTTGGAGCAGCAGAAGTGCGAAAAATTTGTTGTCTTCTCAACCATTTCTTGGCTTCAAACTCCCATATCTCGCGAACGGATTGACCTAACCCAAAAATTCCAGTTGCATCTGAAAGTAGAAACTCGCCCGATTACAACGGTATGTGTATTTTTTCCCTAGCCCATTCTGGTTAAGCGTTTGGAGCAGCAGAATTGCGAAAAATTTGTTGTCTTCTCAACCATTTCTTAGCTTCAAAGTACCATATCTCGCGAACGGATTGACCTAACCCAAAAATTCCTAGTGCATCTGAAAGTAGAGACTCACCCGATTACAACGGTATGTATATTTTTCCCCTAGGCCATTCTGGTTAAGCGTTTGGATCAGCAGAATTGCGAAAAATGTTTTGCCTTCTCTACCGTTTCTTGGCTTCAAACTCCCATATCTCGCCACGGATTGACCTAACCCAAAAATTCCTGTTGCGTGTGAAAGTAAAAACTCGCCCGATTACAACGGTATGTGTATTTTTTCCCTAGCCCATTCTGGTTAAGCGTTTGGAGCAGCAGAATTGCGAAAAATTTGTTGTCTTCTCAACCATTTCTTAGCTTCAAAGTCCCATATCTCGCAAACGGATTGACCTAACCCAAAAATTCCCAGTGCATCTGAAAGTAGAAACTCGCCCGATTACAACGGTATGTGTATTTTTCCCCTAGGCCATTCTGGTTAAGCGTTAGGATCAGCAGAATTGCGAAAAATTGTATGCCTTCTCAACCATTTCGTGGCTTCAAACTCCCATATCTCGTCAACGGATTGACCTAACCCAAAAATTCCTGTTGCGTGTGAGAGTAAAAACTCGCCCGATTACAACGGTATGTGTATTTTTTCCCCAGGCCATTCTGGCTACGCGTTTGGATCAGCAGAATTGCGAAAAATTGTATGCCTTCTCAACCATTTCTTGGCTTCGAACTCCCATATCTCGCCAACGGATTGACCTAACCCAAAAATTCCTAGTGCATCTGAAAGTAGAGACTCGCCCGATTACAACGGTATGTATATTTTTCCCCTAGGCCATTCTGGTTAAGCGTTTGGAGAAGCAGAATTGCGAAAAATTTGTTGTCTTCTCAACCATTTCTTGGCTTCAAAGTACCATATCTCGCGAACGGATTGACCTAACCCAAAAATTCCTAGTGCATCTGAAAGTAGAGACTCGCCCGATTACAACGGTATGTATATTTTTCCCCTAGGCCATTCTGGTTAAGCGTTTGGATCAGCAGAATTGCGAAAAATGTTTTGCCTTCTCTACCGTTTCTTGGCTTCAAACTCCCATATCTCGCCACGGATTGACCTAACCCAAAAATTCCTGTTGCGTGTGAAAGTAAAAACTCGCCCGATTACAACGGTATGTGTATTTTTTCCCTAGCCCATTCTGGTTAAGCGTTTGGAGCAGCAGAATTGCGAAAAATTTGTTGTCTTCTCAACCATTTCTTAGCTTCAAAGTCCCATATCTCGCAAACGGATTGACCTAACCCAAAAATTCCCAGTGCATCTGAAAGTAGAAACTCGCCCGATTACAACGGTATGTGTATTTTTCCCCTAGGCCATTCTGGTTAAGCGTTAGGATCAGCAGAATTGCGAAAAATTGTATGCCTTCTCAACCATTTCTTGGCTTCAAACTCCCATATCTCGTCAACGGATTGACCTAACCCAAAAATTCCTGTTGCGTGTGAGAGTAAAAACTCGCCCGATTACAACGGTATGTGTATTTTTTCCCCAGGCCATTCTGGCTACGCGTTTGGATCAGCAGAATTGCGAAAAATTGTATGCCTTCTCAACCATTTCTTGGCTTCGAACTCCCATATCTCGCCAACGGATTGACCTAACCCAAAAATTCCTAGTGCATCTGAAAGTAGAGACTCGCCCGATTACAACGGTATGTATATTTTTCCCCTAGGCCATTCTGGTTAAGCGTTTGGAGAAGCAGAATTGCGAAAAATTTGTTGTCTTCTCAACCATTTCTTGGCTTCAAAGTACCATATCTCGCGAACGGATTGACCTAACCCAAAAATTCCTAGTGCATCTGAAAGTAGAGACTCGCCCGATTACAACAGTATGTATATTTTTCCCCTAGGCCATTCTGGTTAAGCGTTTGGATCAGCAGAATTGCGAAAAATGTTTTGCCTTCTCTACCGTTTCTTGGCTTCAAACTCCCATATCTCGCCACGGATTGACCTAACCCAAAAATTCCTGTTGCGTGTGAAAGTAAAAACTCGCCCGATTACAACGGTATGTGTATTTTTTCCCTAGCCCATTCTGGTTAAGCGTTTGGAGCAGCAGAATTGCGAAAAATTTGTTGTCTTCTTAACCATTTCTTAGCTTCAAAGTCCCATATCTCGCGAACGGATTGACCTAACCCAAAAATTCCTAGTGCATCTGAAAGTAGAAACTCGCCCGATTACAACGGTATGTGTATTTTTCCCCTAGGCCATTCTGGTTAAGCGTTTGGATCAGCAGAATTGCGAAAAATTGTATGCCTTCTCAACCATTTCTTAGCTTCAGACTCCCATATCTCGTCAACGGATTGACCTAACCCAAAAATTCCTGTTGCGTGTGAGAGTAAAAACTCGCCCGATTACAACGGTATGTGTATTTTTTCCCCAGGCCATTCTGGCTAAGCGTTTGGATCAGCAGAATTGCGAAAAACTGTATGCCTTCTCAACCATTTCTCGGCTTCAAACTACCATATCTCGCCAACGGATTGACCTAACCCAAAAATTCCTGTTGCGTGTGAAAGTAAAAACTCGCCCGATTACAACGGTATGTGTATTTTTTCCCCAGGCCATTCTGGTTAAGCGTCTGGAGCAGCAGAATTGCGAAAAATTTGTTGTCTTCTCAACCATTTCTTAGCTTCAAAGTCCCATATCTCGCGAACGGATTGACCTAACCCAAAAATTCCTAGTGCATCTGAAAGTAGAAACTCGCCCGATTACAACGGTATGTCTATTTTTTCCCTAGGCCATTCTGGTTAAGGGTTTGGAGCAGCAGAATTGCGAAAATTTTTTTGCCTTCTCAACCATTTCTTGGCTTCAAACTCCCATATCTCGCGAACGGAGTGACCTAACCCAACAATTCCTGTTGCCTCTGAAAGTAGAAACTCGCCCGATTACAACGGTATGTGTATTTTTTCCCTAGGCCATTCTGGTTAAGCGTTTGGAGCAGCAGAAGTGCGAAAAATTTTTTGCCTTCTCAACCATTTCTTAGCTTCAAAGTCCCATATCTCACGAACGGATTGACCAAACCCAAAAATTCCTGCTGCGTCTGAAAGTAGAAACTCGCCCGATTACAACGGTATGTGTATTTTTTCCCTAGGCCATTCTGGTTAAGCGTTTGGATCAGCAGAATTGCGAAAAATTGTATGCCTTCTCAACCATTTCTTGGCTTCAAACTCCCATATCTCGCGAACGGATTGACCTAACCCAAAAATTCCTGTTGCGTGTGAAAGTAGAGACTCGTCCGATTACAACGGTATGTGTGTTTTTTCCCTAGCCCATTCTGGTTAAGCGTTTGGATCAGCAGAAATGCGAAAAATTGTTTGCCTTCTCAACCATTTCTTATCTTCAAAGTCCCATATCTCACGAACGGATTGACCAAACCCAAAAATTCCCGCTGCGTCTGAAAGTAGAAACTCGCCCGATTACAACGGTATGTGTATTTTTTCCCTAGCCCATTCTGGTTAAGCGTTTGGAGCAGCAGAAGTGCGAAAAATTTTTTGCCTTCTCAACCATTTCTTAGCTTCAAAGTCCCATATCTCACGAACGGATTGACCAAACCCAAAAATTCCTGCTGCGTCTGAAAGTAGAAACTCGCCCGATTACAACGGTATGTGTATTTTTTCCCTAGGCCATTCTGGTTAAGCGTTTGGATCAGCAGAATTGCGAAAAATTGTATGCCTTCTCAACCATTTCTTGGCTTCAAACTCCCATATCTCGCGAACGGATTGACCTAACCCAAAAATTCCTGTTGCGTGTGAAAGTAGAGACTCGTCCGATTACAACGGTATGTGTGTTTTTTCCCTAGCCCATTCTGGTTAAGCGTTTGGATCAGCAGAAATGCGAAAAATTGTTTGCCTTCTCAACCATTTCTTATCTTCAAAGTCCCATATCTCACGAACGGATTGACCAAACCCAAAAATTCCCGCTGCGTCTGAAAGTAGAAACTCGCCCGATTACAACGGTATGTGTATTTTTTCCCTAGCCCATTCTGGTTAAGCGTTTGGAGCAGCAGAATTGCGAAAAATGTTTTGCCTTCTCAACCATTCCTTGGCTTCAAACTCCCATATCTCGCGAATGGATTGACCTAACCCAAAAATTCCTATTGCATCTGAAAGTAGAAACTCGCCCGATTACAACGGTATGTCTATTTTTTCCCTAGGCCATTCTGGTTAAGCGTTTGGAGCAGCAGAATTGCGAAAAATTTGTTGTCTTCTTAACCATTTCTTACCTTCAAACTCCCATATCTCGCGAACGGATTGACCAAACCCAAAAATTCCTGTTGCATCTGAAAGTAGAAACTCGCCCGATTACAACGGTATGTGTATTTTTTCCCTAGGCCATTCTGGTTAAGCGTTTGGAGCAGCAGAATTGCGAAAAATTTTTTGCCTTCTCAACCATTTCTTGGCTTCAAACTCCCATATCTCGCGAACGGATTGACTTAACCCAAAAATTCCTGTTGCGTCTGAAAGTAGAAACTCGCCCGATTACAACGGTATGTGTATTTTTTTCCTAGGCAATTCTGGTTAAGCGTTTGGAGCAGCAGAAGTGCGAAAACTTTGTTGTCTTCTTAACCATTTCTTAGCTTCAAACTCCCATATCTCGCGGACGGATTGACCTAACCCAAAAATTCCTATTGCATCTGAAAGTAGAAACTCGCCCGATTACAACGGTATGTGTAATTTTTCCCTAGGCCATTCTGGTTAAGCGTTTGGATCAGCAGAATTGAGAAAAATTGTATGCCTTCTCAACCATTTCTTGGCTTCAAACTCCCATATCTCGCGAACGAATTGACTTATCCCAAAAATCCCTGTTGCTTGTGAAAGTAGAAACTCGCCCGATTACAACGGTATGTTTGTTTTTTCCCTAGCCCATTCTGGTTAAGCGTTTGGAGCAGGAGAATTGCGAAAAATTGTTTGCCTTCTCAACCATTTCTTAGCTTCAAAGTCCCATATCTCACGAACGGATTGACCAAACCCAAAAATTCCTGCTGCGTCTGAAAGTAGAAACTCGCCCGATTACAACGGTATGTGTATTTTTTCCCTAGACCATTCTGGTTAAGCGTTTGGAGCAGCAGAGTTGCGAAAAATTTGTTGTCTTCTCATCCATTTCTTAGCTTCAAAGTCCCATATCTCGCGAACGGATTGACCAAACACAAAAATTCCTGCTGCGTCAGAAAGTAGAAACTCGCCCGATTACAACGGTATGTGTATTTTTTCCCTAGGCCATTCTGGTTAAGCGTTTGGAGCAGCAGAATTGCGAAAAATTTTTTGCCTTCTCAACCATTTCTTGGCTTCAAACTCCCATATCTCGCGAACGGATTGACTTAACCCAAAAATTCCTGTTGCGTCTGAAAGTAGAAACTCGCCCGATTACAACGGTATGTGTATTTTTTTCCTAGGCAATTCTGGTTAAGCGTTTGGAGCAGCAGAAGTGCGAAAACTTTGTTGTCTTCTTAACCATTTCTTAGCTTCAAACTCCCATATCTCGCGGACGGATTGACCTAACCCAAAAATTCCTATTGCATCTGAAAGTAGAAACTCGCCCGATTACAACGGTATGTGTAATTTTTCCCTAGGCCATTCTGGTTAAGCGTTTGGATCAGCAGAATTGAGAAAAATTGTATGCCTTCTCAACCATTTCTTGGCTTCAAACTCCCATATCTCGCGAACGAATTGACTTATCCCAAAAATCCCTGTTGCTTGTGAAAGTAGAAACTCGCCCGATTACAACGGTATGTTTGTTTTTTCCCTAGCCCATTCTGGTTAAGCGTTTGGAGCAGGAGAATTGCGAAAAATTGTTTGCCTTCTCAACCATTTCTTAGCTTCAAAGTCCCATATCTCACGAACGGATTGACCAAACCCAAAAATTCCTGCTGCGTCTGAAAGTAGAAACTCGCCCGATTACAACGGTTTGTGTATTTTTCCCTAGGCCATTCTGGTTAAGCGTTTGGATCAGCAGAATTGCGAAAAATTGTATGCCTTCTCAACCATTTCTTGGCTTCAAACTCCCATATCTCGCGAACGGATTGACCTAACCCAAAAATTCCTGTTGCGTGTGAAAGTAGAGACTCGTCCGATTACAACGGTATGTGTGTTTTTTCCCTAGCCCATTCTGGTTAAGCGTTTGGATCAGCAGAAATGCGAAAAATTGTTTGCCTTCTCAACCATTTCTTATCTTCAAAGTCCCATATCTCACGAACGGATTGACCAAACACAAAAATTCCCGCTGCGTCTGAAAGTAGAAACTCGCCCGATTACAACGGTATGTGTATTTTTTCCCTAGCCCATTCTGGTTAAGCGTTTGGAGCAGCAGAATTGCGAAAAATGTTTTGCCTTCTCAACCATTCCTTGGCTTCAAACTCCCATATCTCGCGAATGGATTGACCTAACCCAAAAATTCCTATTGCATCTGAAAGTAGAAACTCGCCCGATTACAACGGTATGTCTATTTTTTCCCTAGGCCATTCTGGTTAAGCGTTTGGAGCAGCAGAATTGCGAAAAATTTGTTGTCTTCTTAACCATTTCTTACCTTCAAACTCCCATATCTCGCGAACGGATTGACCTAACCCAAAAATTCCTGTTGCATCTGAAAGTAGAAACTCGCCCGATTACAACGGTATGTGTATTTTTTCCCTAGGCCATTCTGGATAAGCGTTTGGAGCAGCAGAATTGCGAAAAATTTTTTGCCTTCTCAACCATTTCTTGGCTTCAAACTCCCATATCTCGCGAACGGATTGACTTAACCCAAAAATTCCTGTTGCGTCTGAAAGTAGAAACTCGCCCGATTACAACGGTATGTGTATTTTTTTCCTAGGCAATTCTGGTTAAGCGTTTGGAGCAGCAGAAGTGCGAAAACTTTGTTGTCTTCTTAACTATTTCTTAGCTTCGAACTCCCATATCTCGCGGACGGATTGACCTAACCCAAAAATTCCTATTGCATCTGAAAGTAGAAACTCGCCCGATTACAACGGTATGTGTAATTTTTCCCTAGGCCATTCTGGTTAAGCGTTTGGATCAGCAGAATTGAGAAAAATTGTATGCCTTCTCAACCATTTCTTGGCTTCAAACTCCCATATCTCGCGAACGAATTGACTTATCCCAAAAATCCCTGTTGCTTGTGAAAGTAGAAACTCGCCCGATTACAACGGTATGTTTGTTTTTTCCCTAGCCCATTCTGGTTAAGCGTTTGGAGCAGGAGAATTGCGAAAAATTGTTTGCCTTCTCAACCATTTCATAGCTTCAAAGTCCCATATCTCACGAACGGATTGACCAAACCCAAAAATTCCTGCTGCGTCTGAAAGTAGAAACTCGCCCGATTACAACGGTATGTGTATTTTTTCCCTAGACCATTCTGGTTAAGCGTTTGGAGCAGCAGAAGTGCGAAAAATGTTTTGCCTTCTCAACCATTCCTTGGCTTCAAACTCCCATATCTCGCGAATGGATTGACCTAACCCAAAAATTCCTATTGCATCTGAAAGTAGAAACTCGCCCGATTACAACGGTATGTCTATTTTTTCCCTAGGCCATTCTGGTTAAGCGTTTGGATCAGCAGAATTGAGAAAAATTGTATGCCTTCTCAACCATTTCTTGGCTTCAAACTCCCATATCTCGCGAACGAATTGACTTATCCCAAAAATCCCTGTTGCGTGTGAAAGTAGATACTCGCCCGATTACAACGGTATGTTTGTTTTTTCCCTAGCCCATTCTG
Source organism: Ptiloglossa arizonensis (assembly GCF_051014685.1). NCBI lineage: Eukaryota > Metazoa > Arthropoda > Insecta > Hymenoptera > Colletidae > Ptiloglossa > Ptiloglossa arizonensis. The sequence goes on from NW_027478388.1 coordinate 1,020,912, forward strand.
GTTAAGCGTTTGGAGCAGGAGAATTGCGAAAAATTGTTTGCCTTCTCAACCATTTCTTAGCTTCAAAGTCCCATATCTCACGAACGGATTGACCAAACCCAAAAATTCCTGCTGCGTCTGAAAGTAGAAACTCGCCCGATTACAACGGTATGTGTATTTTTTCCCTAGACCATTCTGGTTAAGCGTTTGGAGCAGCAGAGTTGCGAAAAATTTGTTGTCTTCTCATCCATTTCTTAGCTTCAAAGTCCCATACCTCGCGAACGGATTCACCAAACACAAAAATTCCTGCTGCGTCTGAAAGTAGAAACTCGTCCGATTACAACGGTATGTGTATTTTTTCCCTAGGCCATTCTGGTTAAGCGTTTGGAGCAGCAGAAGTGCGAAAACTTTGTTGTCTTCTTAACCATTTCTTAGCTTCAAACTCCCATATCTCGCGAACGGATTGACCTAACCCAAAAATTCCTATTGCATCTGAAAGTAGAATCTCGCCCGATTACAACGGTATGTGTATTTTTTCCCTAGGCCATTCTGGTTAAGCGTTTGGATCAGCACAATTGCGAAAAATTGTATGCCTTCTCAACCATTTCTTGGCTACAAACTCCCATATCTCGCGAACGGATTGACCTAACCCAAAAATTCATGTTGCGTGAGAAAGTAGAAACTCGCCCCCTTACAACGGTATGTGTATTTTTTCCCTAGCCCATTCTGGTTAAGCGTTTGGAGCAGCAGAATTGCGAAAAATGTTTTGCCTTCTCAACCATTTCTTAGCTTCAAACTCCCATATCTCGCGAACGGATTAACCTAACCCAAAAATTCCTATTGCATCTGAAAGTAGGAACTCGCCCGATTACAACAGCATTTGTATTTTTTCCCTAGGCCATTCTGGTTAAGCGTTTGGAGCAGCAGAATTGCGAAAAATTGTTTGCCTTCTCAACCATTTCTTAGCTTCAATGTCCCATATCTCATGAACGGATTGAGCAAACCCAAAAATTCCTGCTGCGTCTGAAAGTAGAAACTCGCCCGATTACAACGGTATGTGTATTTTTTCCCTAGGCCATTCTGGTTAAGGGTTTGGAGCAGCAGAATTGCGAAAATTTTTTTGCCTTCTCAACCATTTCTTGGCTTCAAACTCCCATATCTCGCGAACGGAGTGACCTAACCCAACAATTCCTGTTGCCTCTGAAAGTAGAAACTCGCCCGATTACAACGGTATGTGTATTTTTTCCCTAGGCCATTCTGGTTAAGCGTTTGGAGCAGCAGAAGTGCGAAAAATTTTTTGCCTTCTCAACCATTTCTTAGCTTCAAAGTCCCATATCTCACGAACGGATTGACCAAACCCAAAAATTCCTGCTGCGTCTGAAAGTAGAAACTCGCCCGATTACAACGGTATGTGTATTTTTTCCCTAGGCCATTCTGGTTAAGCGTTTGGATCAGCAGAATTGCGAAAAATTGTATGCCTTCTCAACCATTTCTTGGCTTCAAACTCCCATATCTCGCGAACGGATTGACCTAACCCAAAAATTCCTGTTGCGTGTGAAAGTAGAGACTCGTCCGATTGCAACGGTATGTGTGTTTTTTCCCTAGCCCATTCTGGTTAAGCGTTTGGATCAGCAGAAATGCGAAAAATTGTTTGCCTTCTCAACCATTTCTTATCTTCAAAGTCCCATATCTCACGAACGGATTGACCAAACCCAAAAATTCCCGCTGCGTCTGAAAGTAGAAACTCGCCCGATTACAACGGTATGTGTATTTTTTCCCTAGCCCATTCTGGTTAAGCGTTTGGAGCAGCAGAAGTGCGAAAAATTTTTTGCCTTCTCAACCATTTCTTAGCTTCAAAGTCCCATATCTCACGAACGGATTGACCAAACCCAAAAATTCCTGCTGCGTCTGAAAGTAGAAACTCGCCCGATTACAACGGTATGTGTATTTTTTCCCTAGGCCATTCTGGTTAAGCGTTTGGATCAGCAGAATTGCGAAAAATTGTATGCCTTCTCAACCATTTCTTGGCTTCAAACTCCCATATCTCGCGAACGGATTGACCTAACCCAAAAATTCCTGTTGCGTGTGAAAGTAGAGACTCGTCCGATTACAACGGTATGTGTGTTTTTTCCCTAGCCCATTCTGGTTAAGCGTTTGGATCAGCAGAAATGCGAAAAATTGTTTGCCTTCTCAACCATTTCTTATCTTCAAAGTCCCATATCTCACGAACGGATTGACCAAACCCAAAAATTCCCGCTGCGTCTGAAAGTAGAAACTCGCCCGATTACAACGGTATGTGTATTTTTTCCCTAGCCCATTCTGGTTAAGCGTTTGGAGCAGCAGAATTGCGAAAAATGTTTTGCCTTCTCAACCATTCCTTGGCTTCAAACTCCCATATCTCGCGAATGGATTGACCTAACCCAAAAATTCCTATTGCATCTGAAAGTAGAAACTCGCCCGATTACAACGGTATGTCTATTTTTTCCCTAGGCCATTCTGGTTAAGCGTTTGGATCAGCAGAATTGAGAAAAATTGTATGCCTTCTCAACCATTTCTTGGCTTCAAACTCCCATATCTCGCGAACGAATTGACTTATCCCAAAAATCCCTGTTGCGTGTGAAAGTAGATACTCGCCCGATTACAACGGTATGTTTGTTTTTTCCCTAGCCCATTCTGGTTAAGCGTTTGGAGCAGGAGAATTGCGAAAAATTGTTTGCCTTCTCAACCATTTCTTAGCTTCAAAGTCCCATATCTCACGAACGGATTGACCAAACCCAAAAATTCCTGCTGCGTCTGAAAGTAGAAACTCGCCCGATTACAACGGTATGTGTATTTTTTCCCTAGACCATTCTGGTTAAGCGTTTGGAGCAGCAGAGTTGCGAAAAATTTGTTGTCTTCTCATCCATTTCTTAGCTTCAAAGTCCCATACCTCGCGAACGGATTCACCAAACACAAAAATTCCTGCTGCGTCTGAAAGTAGAAACTCGTCCGATTACAACGGTATGTGTATTTTTTCCCTAGGCCATTCTGGTTAAGCGTTTGGAGCAGCAGAAGTGCGAAAACTTTGTTGTCTTCTTAACCATTTCTTAGCTTCAAACTCCCATATCTCGCGAACGGATTGACCTAACCCAAAAATTCCTATTGCATCTGAAAGTAGAATCTCGCCCGATTACAACGGTATGTGTATTTTTTCCCTAGGCCATTCTGGTTAAGCGTTTGGATCAGCACAATTGCGAAAAATTGTATGCCTTCTCAACCATTTCTTGGCTACAAACTCCCATATCTCGCGAACGGATTGACCTAACCCAAAAATTCATGTTGCGTGAGAAAGTAGAAACTCGCCCCCTTACAACGGTATGTGTATTTTTTCCCTAGCCCATTCTGGTTAAGCGTTTGGAGCAGCAGAATTGCGAAAAATGTTTTGCCTTCTCAACCATTTCTTAGCTTCAAACTCCCATATCTCGCGAACGGATTAACCTAACCCAAAAATTCCTATTGCATCTGAAAGTAGGAACTCGCCCGATTACAACAGCATTTGTATTTTTTCCCTAGGCCATTCTGGTTAAGCGTTTGGAGCAGCAGAATTGCGAAAAATTGTTTGCCTTCTCAACCATTTCTTAGCTTCAATGTCCCATATCTCATGAACGGATTGAGCAAACCCAAAAATTCCTGCTGCGTCTGAAAGTAGAAACTCGCCCGATTACAACGGTATGTGTATTTTTTCCCTAGGCCATTCTGGTTAAGGGTTTGGAGCAGCAGAATTGCGAAAATTTTTTTGCCTTCTCAACCATTTCTTGGCTTCAAACTCCCATATCTCGCGAACGGAGTGACCTAACCCAACAATTCCTGTTGCCTCTGAAAGTAGAAACTCGCCCGATTACAACGGTATGTGTATTTTTTCCCTAGGCCATTCTGGTTAAGCGTTTGGAGCAGCAGAAGTGCGAAAAATTTTTTGCCTTCTCAACCATTTCTTAGCTTCAAAGTCCCATATCTCACGAACGGATTGACCAAACCCAAAAATTCCTGCTGCGTCTGAAAGTAGAAACTCGCCCGATTACAACGGTATGTGTATTTTTTCCCTAGGCCATTCTGGTTAAGCGTTTGGATCAGCAGAATTGCGAAAAATTGTATGCCTTCTCAACCATTTCTTAGCTTCAATGTCCCATATCTCATGAACGGATTGAGCAAACCCAAAAATTCCTGCTGCGTCTGAAAGTAGAAACTCGCCCGATTACAACGGTATGTGTATTTTTTCCCTAGGCCATTCTGGTTAAGGGTTTGGAGCAGCAGAATTGCGAAAATTTTTTTGCCTTCTCAACCATTTCTTGGCTTCAAACTCCCATATCTCGCGAACGGAGTGACCTAACCCAACAATTCCTGTTGCCTCTGAAAGTAGAAACTCGCCCGATTACAACGGTATGTGTATTTTTTCCCTAGGCCATTCTGGTTAAGCGTTTGGAGCAGCAGAAGTGCGAAAAATTTTTTGCCTTCTCAACCATTTCTTAGCTTCAAAGTCCCATATCTCACGAACGGATTGACCAAACCCAAAAATTCCTGCTGCGTCTGAAAGTAGAAACTCGCCCGATTACAACGGTATGTGTATTTTTTCCCTAGGCCATTCTGGTTAAGCGTTTGGATCAGCAGAATTGCGAAAAATTGTATGCCTTCTCAACCATTTCTTGGCTTCAAACTCCCATATCTCGCGAACGGATTGACCTAACCCAAAAATTCCTGTTGCGTGTGAAAGTAGAGACTCGTCCGATTGCAACGGTATGTGTGTTTTTTCCCTAGCCCATTCTGGTTAAGCGTTTGGATCAGCAGAAATGCGAAAAATTGTTTGCCTTCTCAACCATTTCTTATCTTCAAAGTCCCATATCTCACGAACGGATTGACCAAACCCAAAAATTCCCGCTGCGTCTGAAAGTAGAAACTCGCCCGATTACAACGGTATGTGTATTTTTTCCCTAGCCCATTCTGGTTAAGCGTTTGGAGCAGCAGAAGTGCGAAAAATTTTTTGCCTTCTCAACCATTTCTTAGCTTCAAAGTCCCATATCTCACGAACGGATTGACCAAACCCAAAAATTCCTGCTGCGTCTGAAAGTAGAAACTCGCCCGATTACAACGGTATGTGTATTTTTTCCCTAGGCCATTCTGGTTAAGCGTTTGGATCAGCAGAATTGCGAAAAATTGTATGCCTTCTCAACCATTTCTTGGCTTCAAACTCCCATATCTCGCGAACGGATTGACCTAACCCAAAAATTCCTGTTGCGTGTGAAAGTAGAGACTCGTCCGATTACAACGGTATGTGTGTTTTTTCCCTAGCCCATTCTGGTTAAGCGTTTGGATCAGCAGAAATGCGAAAAATTGTTTGCCTTCTCAACCATTTCTTATCTTCAAAGTCCCATATCTCACGAACGGATTGACCAAACCCAAAAATTCCCGCTGCGTCTGAAAGTAGAAACTCGCCCGATTACAACGGTATGTGTATTTTTTCCCTAGCCCATTCTGGTTAAGCGTTTGGAGCAGCAGAATTGCGAAAAATGTTTTGCCTTCTCAACCATTCCTTGGCTTCAAACTCCCATATCTCGCGAATGGATTGACCTAACCCAAAAATTCCTATTGCATCTGAAAGTAGAAACTCGCCCGATTACAACGGTATGTCTATTTTTTCCCTAGGCCATTCTGGTTAAGCGTTTGGAGCAGCAGAATTGCGAAAAATTTGTTGTCTTCTTAACCATTTCTTACCTTCAAACTCCCATATCTCGCGAACGGATTGACCAAACCCAAAAATTCCTGTTGCATCTGAAAGTAGAAACTCGCCCGATTACAACGGTATGTGTATTTTTTCCCTAGGCCATTCTGGTTAAGCGTTTGGAGCAGCAGAATTGCGAAAAATTTTTTGCCTTCTCAACCATTTCTTGGCTTCAAACTCCCATATCTCGCGAACGGATTGACTTAACCCAAAAATTCCTGTTGCGTCTGAAAGTAGAAACTCGCCCGATTACAACGGTATGTGTATTTTTTTCCTAGGCAACTCTGGTTAAGCGTTTGGAGCAGCAGAAATGCGAAAACTTTGTTGTCTTCTTAACCATTTCTTAGCTTCAAACTCCCATATCTCGCGGACGGATTGACCTAACCCAAAAATTCCTATTGCATCTGAAAGTAGAAACTCGCCCGATTACAACGGTATGTGTATTTTTTCCCTAGGCCATTCTGGTTAAGCGTTTGGAGCAGCAGAAGTGCGAAAACTTTGTTGTCTTCTTAACCATTTCTTAGCTTCAAACTCCCATATCTCGCGAACGGATTGACCTAACCCAAAAATTCCTATTGCATCTGAAAGTAGAATCTCGCCCGATTACAACGGTATGTGTAATTTTTCCGTAGGCCATTCTGGTTAAGCGTTTGGAGCAGCAGAAGTGCGAAAACTTTGTTGTCTTCTTAACCATTTCTTAGCTTCAAACTCCCATATCTCGCGGACGGATTGACCTAACCCAAAAATTCCTATTGCATCTGAAAGTAGAAACTCGCCCGATTACAACGGTATGTGTAATTTTTCCCTAGGCCATTCTGGTTAAGCGTTTGGATCAGCAGAATTGAGAAAAATTGTATGCCTTCTCAACCATTTCTTGGCTTCAAACTCCCATATCTCGCGAACGAATTGACTTATCCCAAAAATCCCTGTTGCGTGTGAAAGTAGATACTCGCCCGATTACAACGGTATGTTTGTTTTTTCCCTAGCCCATTCTGGTTAAGCGTTTGGAGCAGGAGAATTGCGAAAAATTGTTTGCCTTCTCAACCATTTCTTAGCTTCAAAGTCCCATATCTCACGAACGGATTGACCAAACCCAAAAATTCCTGCTGCGTCTGAAAGTAGAAACTCGCCCGATTACAACGGTATGTGTATTTTTTCCCTAGACCATTCTGGTTAAGCGTTTGGAGCAGCAGAGTTGCGAAAAATTTGTTGTCTTCTCATCCATTTCTTAGCTTCAAAGTCCCATATCTCGCGAACGGATTGACCAAACACAAAAATTCCTGCTGCGTCTGAAAGTAGAAACTCGTCCGATTACAACGGTATGTGTATTTTTTCCCTAGGCCATTCTGGTTAAGCGTTTGGAGCAGCAGAAGTGCGAAAACTTTGTTGTCTTCTTAACCATTTCTTAGCTTCAAACTCCCATATCTCGCGGACGGATTGACCTAACCCAAAAATTCCTATTGCATCTGAAAGTAGAAACTCGCCCGATTACAACGGTATGTGTAATTTTTCCCTAGGCCATTCTGGTTAAGCGTTTGGATCAGCAGAATTGAGAAAAATTGTATGCCTTCTCAACCATTTCTTTGCTTCAAACTCCCATATCTCGCGAACGAATTGACTTATCCCAAAAATCCCTGTTGCGTGTGAAAGTAGATACTCGCCCGATTACAACGGTATGTTTGTTTTTTCCCTAGCCCATTCTGGTTAAGCGTTTGGAGCAGGAGAATTGCGAAAAATTGTTTGCCTTCTCAACCATTTCTTAGCTTCAAAGTCCCATATCTCACGAACGGATTGACCAAACCCAAAAATTCCTGCTGCGTCTGAAAGTAGAAACTCGCCCGATTACAACGGTATGTGTATTTTTTCCCTAGACCATTCTGGTTAAGCGTTTGGAGCAGCAGAGTTGCGAAAAATTTGTTGTCTTCTCATCCATTTCTTAGCTTCAAAGTCCCATATCTCGCGAACGGATTGACCAAACACAAAAATTCCTGCTGCGTCTGAAAGTAGAAACTCGTCCGATTACAACGGTATGTGTATTTTTTCCCTAGGCCATTCTGGTTAAGCGTTTGGAGCAGCAGAAGTGCGAAAACTTTGTTGTCTTCTTAACCATTTCTTAGCTTCAAACTCCCATATCTCGCGAACGGATTGACCTAACCCAAAAATTCCTATTGCATCTGAAAGTAGAATCTCGCCCGATTACAACGGTATGTGTATTTTTTCCCTAGGCCATTCTGGTTAAGCGTTTGGAGCAGCAGAATTGCGAAAAATTTTTTGCCTTCTCAACCATTTCTTGGCTTCAAACTCCCATATCTCGCGAACCGATTGACCAAACCCAAAAATTCCTGCTGCGTCTGAAAGTAGAAACTCGTCCGATTACAACGGTATGTGTATTTTTTCCCTAGGCCATTCTGGTTAAGCGTTTGGAGCAGCAGAAGTGCGAAAACTTTGTTGTCTTCTTAACCATTTCTTAGCTTCAAACTCCCATATCTCGCGAACGGATTGACCTAACCCAAAAATTCCTATTGCATCTGAAAGTAGAATCTCGCCCGATTACAACGGTATGTGTATTTTTTCCCTAGGCTATTCTGGTTAAGCGTTTGGAGCAGCAGAATTGCGAAAAATTTTTTGCCTTCTCAACCATTTCTTGGCTTCAAACTCCCATATCTCGCGAACCGATTGACCAAACCCAAAAATTCCTGCTGCGTCTGAAAGTAGAAACTCGCCCGATTACAACGGTATGTGTATTTTTTCCCTAGGCCATTCTGGTTAAGCGTTTGGATCAGCACAATTGCGAAAAATTGTATGCCTTCTCAACCATTTCTTGGCTACAAACTCCCATATCTCGCGAACGGATTGACCTAACCCAAAAATTCATGTTGCGTGAGAAAGTAGAAACTCGCCCCCTTACAACGGTATGTGTATTTTTTCCCTAGGCCACTCTGGTTAAGCGTTTGGAGTAGCAGAATTGCGAAAAATTTGTTGTCTTCTTAACCATTTCTTAGTTTCAAACTCCCATATCTCGCGAACGGATTGACCTAACCCAAAAATTCCTGTGCCATCCGAAAGTAGAAACTCGCCCGATTACAACGGTATGTGTATTTTTTCCCTAGCCCATTCTGGTTAAGCGTTTGGAGCAGCAGAATTGCGAAAAATGTTTTGCCTTCTCAACCATTTCTTAGCTTCAAACTCCCATATCTCGCGAACGGATTAACCTAACCCAAAAATTCCTATTGCATCTGAATGTAGGAACTCGCCCGATTACAACAGCATTTGTATTTTTTCCCTAGGCCATTCTGGTTAAGCGTTTGGAGCAGCAGAATTGCGAAAAATTGTTTGCCTTCTCAACCATTTCCTAGCTTCAATGTCCCATATCTCATGAACGGATTGAGCAAACCCAAAAATTCCTGCTGCGTCTGAAAGTAGAAACTCGCCCGATTACAACGGTATGTGTATTTTTTCCCTAGGCCATTCTGGTTAAGGGTTTGGAGCAGCAGAATTGCGAAAATTTTTTTGCCTTCTCAACCATTTCTTGGCTTCAAACTCCCATATCTCGCGAACGGAGTGACCTAACCCAACAATTCCTGTTGCCTCTGAAAGTAGAAACTCGCCCGATTACAACGGTATGTGTATTTTTTCCCTAGGCCATTCTGGTTAAGCGTTTGGAGCAGCAGAAGTGCGAAAAATTTTTTGCCTTCTCAACCATTTCTTAGCTTCAAAGTCCCATATCTCACGAACGGATTGACCAAACCCAAAAATTCCTGCTGCGTCTGAAAGTAGAAACTCGCCCGATTACAACGGTATGTGTATTTTTTCCCTAGGCCATTCTGGTTAAGCGTTTGGATCAGCAGAATTGCGAAAAATTGTATGCCTTCTCAACCATTTCTTGGCTTCAAACTCCCATATCTCGCGAACGGATTGACCTAACCCAAAAATTCCTGTTGCGTGTGAAAGTAGAGACTCGTCCGATTACAACGGTATGTTTGTTTTTTCCCTAGCCCATTCTGGTTAAGCGTTTGGATCAGCAGAAATGCGAAAAATTGTTTGCCTTCTCAACCATTTCTTATCTTCAAAGTCCCATATCTCACGAACGGATTGACCAAACCCAAAAATTCCCGCTGCGTCTGAAAGTAGAAACTCGCCCGATTACAACGGTATGTGTATTTTTTCCCTAGCCCATTCTGGTTAAGCGTTTGGAGCAGCAGAAGTGCGAAAAATTTTTTGCCTTCTCAACCATTTCTTAGCTTCAAAGTCCCATATCTCACGAACGGATTGACCAAACCCAAAAATTCCTGCTGCGTCTGAAAGTAGAAACTCGCCCGATTACAACGGTATGTGTATTTTTTCCCTAGGCCATTCTGGTTAAGCGTTTGGATCAGCAGAATTGCGAAAAATTGTATGCCTTCTCAACCATTTCTTGGCTTCAAACTCCCATATCTCGCGAACGGATTGACCTAACCCAAAAATTCCTGTTGCGTGTGAAAGTAGAGACTCGTCCGATTACAACGGTATGTGTGTTTTTTCCCTAGCCCATTCTGGTTAATCGTTTGGATCAGCAGAAATGCGAAAAATTGTTTGCCTTCTCAACCATTTCTTATCTTCAAAGTCCCATATCTCACGAACGGATTGACCAAACCCAAAAATTCCCGCTGCGTCTGAAAGTAGAAACTCGCCCGATTACAACGGTATGTGTATTTTTTCCCTAGCCCATTCTGGTTAAGCGTTTGGAGCAGCAGAATTGCGAAAAATGTTTTGCCTTCTCAACCATTCCTTGGCTTCAAACTCCCATATCTCGCGAATGGATTGACCTAACCCAAAAATTCCTATTGCATCTGAAAGTAGAAACTCGCCCGATTACAACGGTATGTCTATTTTTTCCCTAGGCCATTCTGGTTAAGCGTTTGGAGCAGCAGAATTGCGAAAAATTTGTTGTCTTCTTAACCATTTCTTACCTTCAAACTCCCATATCTCGCGAACGGATTGACCAAACCCAAAAATGCCTGTTGCATCTGAAAGTAGAAACTCGCCCGATTACAACGGTATGTGTATTTTTTCCCTAGGCCATTCTGGTTAAGCGTTTGGAGCAGCAGAATTGCGAAAAATTTTTTGCCTTCTCAACCATTTCTTGGCTTCAAACTCCCATATCTCGCGAACGGATTGACTTAACCCAAAAATTCCTGTTGCGTCTGAAAGTAGAAACTCGCCCGATTACAACGGTATGTGTATTTTTTTCCTAGGCAATTCTGGTTAAGCGTTTGGAGCAGCAGAAGTGCGAAAACTTTGTTGTCTTCTTAACCATTTCTTAGCTTCAAACTCCCATATCTCGCGGACGGATTGACCTAACCCAAAAATTCCTATTGCATCTGAAAGTAGAAACTCGCCCGATTACAACGGTATGTGTAATTTTTCCCTAGGCCATTCTGGTTAAGCGTTTGGATCAGCAGAATTGAGAAAAATTGTATGCCTTCTCAACCATTTCTTGGCTTCAAACTCCCATATCTCGCGAACGAATTGACTTATCCCAAAAATCCCTGTTGCTTGTGAAAGTAGAAACTCGCCCGATTACAACGGTATGTTTGTTTTTTCCCTAGCCCATTCTGGTTAAGCGTTTGGAGCAGGAGAATTGCGAAAAATTGTTTGCCTTCTCAACCATTTCTTAGCTTCAAAGTCCCATATCTCACGAACGGATTGACCAAACCCAAAAATTCCTGCTGCGTCTGAAAGTAGAAACTCGCCCGATTACAACGGTATGTGTATTTTTTCCCTAGGCCATTCTGGTTAAGCGTTTGGATCAGCAGAATTGCGAAAAATTGTATGCCTTCTCAACCATTTCTTGGCTTCAAACTCCCATATCTCGCGAACGGATTGACCTAACCCAAAAATTCCTGTTGCGTGTGAAAGTAGAGACTCGTCCGATTACAACGGTATGTGTGTTTTTTCCCTAGCCCATTCTGGTTAAGCGTTTGGATCAGCAGAAATGCGAAAAATTGTTTGCCTTCTCAACCATTTCTTATCTTCAAAGTCCCATATCTCACGAACGGATTGACCAAACCCAAAAATTCCCGCTGCGTCTGAAAGTAGAAACTCGCCCGATTACAACGGTATGTGTATTTTTTCCCTAGCCCATTCTGGTTAAGCGTTTGGAGCAGCAGAATTGCGAAAAATGTTTTGCCTTCTCAACCATTCCTTGGCTTCAAACTCCCATATCTCGCGAATGGATTGACCTAACCCAAAAATTCCTATTGCATCTGAAAGTAGAAACTCGCCCGATTACAACGGTATGTCTATTTTTTCCCTAGGCCATTCTGGTTAAGCGTTTGGAGCAGCAGAATTGCGAAAAATTTGTTGTCTTCTTAACCATTTCTTACCTTCAAACTCCCATATCTCGCGAACGGATTGACCAAACCCAAAAATTCCTGTTGCATCTGAAAGTAGAAACTCGCCCGATTACAACGGTATGAGTATTTTTTCCCTAGGCCATTCTGGTTAAGCGTTTGGAGCAGCAGAATTGCGAAAAATTTTTTGCCTTCTCAACCATTTCTTGGCTTCAAACTCCCATATCTCGCGAACGGATTGACTTAACCCAAAAATTCCTGTTGCGTCTGAAAGTAGAAACTCGCCCGATTACAACGGTATGTGTATTTTTTTCCTAGGCAATTCTGGTTAAGCGTTTGGAGCAGCAGAAGTGCGAAAACTTTGTTGTCTTCTTAACCATTTCTTAGCTTCAAACTCCCATATCTCGCGGACGGATTGACCTAACCCAAAAATTCCTATTGCATCTGAAAGTAGAAACTCGCCCGATTACAACGGTATGTGTAATTTTTCCCTAGGCCATTCTGGTTAAGCGTTTGGATCAGCAGAATTGAGAAAAATTGTATGCCTTCTCAACCATTTCTTGGCTTCAAACTCCCATATCTCGCGAACGAATTGACTTATCCCAAAAATCCCTGTTGCTTGTGAAAGTAGAAACTCGCCCGATTACAACGGTATGTTTGTTTTTTCCCTAGCCCATTCTGGTTAAGCGTTTGGAGCAGGAGAATTGCGAAAAATTGTTTGCCTTCTCAACCATTTCTTAGCTTCAAAGTCCCATATCTCACGAACGGATTGACCAAACCCAAAAATTCCTGCTGCGTCTGAAAGTAGAAACTCGCCCGATTACAACGGTATGTGTATTTTTTCCCTAGACCATTCTGGTTAAGCGTTTGGAGCAGCAGAGTTGCGAAAAATTTGTTGTCTTCTCATCCATTTCTTAGCTTCAAAGTCCCATATCTCGCGAACGGATTGACCAAACACAAAAATTCCTGCTGCGTCAGAAAGTAGAAACTCGTCCGATTACAACGGTATGTGTATTTTTTCCCTAGGCCATTCTGGTTAAGCGTTTGGAGCAGCAGAAGTGCGAAAACTTTGTTGTCTTCTTAACCATTTCTTAGCTTCAAACTCCCATATCTCGCGAACGGATTGACCTAACCCAAAAATTCCTATTGCATCTGAAAGTAGAAACTCGCCCGATTACAACGGTATGTGTATTTTTTCCCTAGGCCATTCTGGTTAAGCGTTTGGAGCAGCAGAAGTGCGAAAACTTTGTTGTCTTCTTAACCATTTCTTAGCTTCAAACTCCCATATCTCGCGAACGGATTGACCTAACCCAAAAATTCCTATTGCATCTGAAAGTAGAATCTCGCCCGATTACAACGGTATGTGTAATTTTTCCGTAGGCCATTCTGGTTAAGCGTTTGGAGCAGCAGAAGTGCGAAAACTTTGTTGTCTTCTTAACCATTTCTTAGCTTCAAACTCCCATATCTCGCGGACGGATTGACCTAACCCAAAAATTCCTATTGCATCTGAAAGTAGAAACTCGCCCGATTACAACGGTATGTGTAATTTTTCCCTAGGCCATTCTGGTTAAGCGTTTGGATCAGCAGAATTGAGAAAAATTGTATGCCTTCTCAACCATTTCTTGGCTTCAAACTCCCATATCTCGCGAACGAATTGACTTATCCCAAAAATCCCTGTTGCGTGTGAAAGTAGATACTCGCCCGATTACAACGGTATGTTTGTTTTTTCCCTAGCCCATTCTGGTTAAGCGTTTGGAGCAGGAGAATTGCGAAAAATTGTTTGCCTTCTCAACCATTTCTTAGCTTCAAAGTCCCATATCTCACGAACGGATTGACCAAACCCAAAAATTCCTGCTGCGTCTGAAAGTAGAAACTCGCCCGATTACAACGGTATGTGTATTTTTTCCCTAGACCATTCTGGTTAAGCGTTTGGAGCAGCAGAGTTGCGAAAAATTTGTTGTCTTCTCATCCATTTCTTAGCTTCAAAGTCCCATATCTCGCGAACGGATTGACCAAACACAAAAATTCCTGCTGCGTCTGAAAGTAGAAACTCGTCCGATTACAACGGTATGTGTATTTTTTCCCTAGGCCATTCTGGTTAAGCGTTTGGAGCAGCAGAAGTGCGAAAACTTTGTTGTCTTCTTAACCATTTCTTAGCTTCAAACTCCCATATCTCGCGAACGGATTGACCTAACCCAAAAATTCCTATTGCATCTGAAAGTAGAATCTCGCCCGATTACAACGGTATGTGTATTTTTTCCCTAGGCCATTCTGGTTAAGCGTTTGGAGCAGCAGAATTGCGAAAAATTTTTTGCCTTCTCAACCATTTCTTGGCTTCAAACTCCCATATCTCGCGAACCGATTGACCAAACCCAAAAATTCCTGCTGCGTCTGAAAGTAGAAACTCGCCCCCTTACAACGGTATGTGTATTTTTTCCCTAGGCCACTCTGGTTAAGCGTTTGGAGTAGCAGAATTGCGAAAAATTTGTTGTCTTCTTAACCATTTCTTAGTTTCAAACTCCCATATCTCGCGAACGGATTGACCTAACCCAAAAATTCCTGTGCCATCCGAAAGTAGAAACTCGCCCGATTACAACGGTATGTGTATTTTTTCCCTAGCCCATTCTGGTTAAGCGTTTGGAGCAGCAGAATTGCGAAAAATGTTTTGCCTTCTCAACCATTTCTTAGCTTCAAACTCCCATATCTCGCGAACGGATTAACCTAACCCAAAAATTCCTATTGCATCTGAATGTAGGAACTCGCCCGATTACAACAGCATTTGTATTTTTTCCCTAGGCCATTCTGGTTAAGCGTTTGGAGCAGCAGAATTGCGAAAAATTGTTTGCCTTCTCAACCATTTCTTAGCTTCAATGTCCCATATCTCATGAACGGATTGAGCAAACCCAAAAATTCCTGCTGCGTCTGAAAGTAGAAACTCGCCCGATTACAACGGTATGTGTATTTTTTCCCTAGGCCATTCTGGTTAAGCGTTTGGAGCAGCAGAATTGCGAAAATTTTTTTGCCTTCTCAACCATTTCTTGGCTTCAAACTCCCATATCTCGCGAACGGAGTGACCTAACCCAACAATTCCTGTTGCCTCTGAAAGTAGAAACTCGCCCGATTACAACGGTATGTGTATTTCTTCCCTAGGCCATTCTGGTTAAGCGTTTGGAGCAGCAGAAGTGCGAAAAATTTTTTGCCTTCTCAACCATTTCTTAGCTTCAAAGTCCCATATCTCACGAACGGATTGACCAAACCCAAAAATTCCTGCTGCGTCTGAAAGTAGAAACTCGCCCGATTACAACGGTATGTGTATTTTTTCCCTAGGCCATTCTGGTTAAGCGTTTGGATCAGCAGAATTGCGAAAAATTGTATGCCTTCTCAACCATTTCTTGGCTTCAAACTCCCATATCTCGCGAACGGATTGACCTAACCCAAAAATTCCTGTTGCGTGTGAAAGTAGAGACTCGTCCGATTACAACGGTATGTGTGTTTTTTCCCTAGCCCATTCTGGTTAAGCGTTTGGATCAGCAGAAATGCGAAAAATTGTTTGCCTTCTCAACCATTTCTTATCTTCAAAGTCCCATATCTCACGAACGGATTGACCAAACCCAAAAATTCCCGCTGCGTCTGAAAGTAGAAACTCGCCCGATTACAACGGTATGTGTATTTTTTCCCTAGCCCATTCTGGTTAAGCGTTTGGAGCAGCAGAAGTGCGAAAAATTTTTTGCCTTCTCAACCATTTCTTAGCTTCAAAGTCCCATATCTCACGAACGGATTGACCAAACCCAAAAATTCCTGCTGCGTCTGAAAGTAGAAACTCGCCCGATTACAACGGTATGTGTATTTTTTCCCTAGGCCATTCTGGTTAAGCGTTTGGATCAGCAGAATTGCGAAAAATTGTATGCCTTCTCAACCATTTCTTGGCTTCAAACTCCCATATCTCGCGAACGGATTGACCTAACCCAAAAATTCCTGTTGCGTGTGAAAGTAGAGACTCGTCCGATTACAACGGTATGTGTGTTTTTTCCCTAGCCCATTCTGGTTAAGCGTTTGGATCAGCAGAAATGCGAAAAATTGTTTGCCTTCTCAACCATTTCTTATCTTCAAAGTCCCATATCTCACGAACGGATTGACCAAACCCAAAAATTCCCGCTGCGTCTGAAAGTAGAAACTCGCCCGATTACAACGGTATGTGTATTTTTTCCCTAGCCCATTCTGGTTAAGCGTTTGGAGCAGCAGAATTGCGAAAAATGTTTTGCCTTCTCAACCATTCCTTGGCTTCAAACTCCCATATCTCGCGAATGGATTGACCTAACCCAAAAATTCCTATTGCATCTGAAAGTAGAAACTCGCCCGATTACAACGGTATGTCTATTTTTTCCCTAGGCCATTCTGGTTAAGCGTTTGGAGCAGCAGAATTGCGAAAAATTTGTTGTCTTCTTAACCATTTCTTACCTTCAAACTCCCATATCTCGCGAACGGATTGACCAAACCCAAAACTGCCTGTTGCATCTGAAAGTAGAAACTCGCCCGATTACAACGGTATGTGTATTTTTTCCCTAGGCCATTCTGGTTAAGCGTTTGGAGCAGCAGAATTGCGAAAAATTTTTTGCCTTCTCAACCATTTCTTGGCTTCAAACTCCCATATCTCGCGAACGGATTGACTTAACCCAAAAATTCCTGTTGCGTCTGAAAGTAGAAACTCGCCCGATTACAACGGTATGTGTATTTTTTTCCTAGGCAATCCTGGTTAAGCGTTTGGAGCAGCAGAAGTGCGAAAACTTTGTTGTCTTCTTAACCATTTCTTAGCTTCAAACTCCCATATCTCGCGGACGGATTGACCTAACCCAAAAATTCCTATTGCATCTGAAAGTAGAAACTCGCCCGATTACAACGGTATGTGTAATTTTTCCCTAGGCCATTCTGGTTAAGCGTTTGGATCAGCAGAATTGAGAAAAATTGTATGCCTTCTCAACCATTTCTTGGCTTCAAACTCCCATATCTCGCGAACGAATTGACTTATCCCAAAAATCCCTGTTGCTTGTGAAAGTAGAAACTCGCCCGATTACAACGGTATGTTTGTTTTTTCCCTAGCCCATTCTGGTTAAGCGTTTGGAGCAGGAGAATTGCGAAAAATTGTTTGCCTTCTCAACCATTTCTTAGCTTCAAAGTCCCATATCTCACGAACGGATTGACCAAACCCAAAAATTCCTGCTGCGTCTGAAAGTAGAAACTCGCCCGATTACAACGGTATGTGTATTTTTTCCCTAGGCCATTCTGGTTAAGCGTTTGGATCAGCAGAATTGCGAAAAATTGTATGCCTTCTCAACCATTTCTTGGCTTCAAACTCCCATATCTCGCGAACGGATTGACCTAACCCAAAAATTCCTGTTGCGTGTGAAAGTAGGGACTCGTCCGATTACAACGGTATGTGTGTTTTTTCCCTAGCCCATTCTGGTTAAGCGTTTGGATCAGCAGAAATGCGAAAAATTGTTTGCCTTCTCAACCATTTCTTATCTTCAAAGTCCCATATCTCACGAACGGATTGACCAAACCCAAAAATTCCCGCTGCGTCTGAAAGTAGAAACTCGCCCGATTACAACGGTATGTGTATTTTTTCCCTAGCCCATTCTGGTTAAGCGTTTGGAGCAGCAGAATTGCGAAAAATGTTTTGCCTTCTCAACCATTCCTTGGCTTCAAACTCCCATATCTCGCGAATGGATTGACCTAACCCAAAAATTCCTATTGCATCTGAAAGTAGAAACTCGCCCGATTACAACGGTATGTCTATTTTTTCCCTAGGCCATTCTGGTTAAGCGTTTGGAGCAGCAGAATTGCGAAAAATTTGTTGTCTTCTTAACCATTTCTTACCTTCAAACTCCCATATCTCGCGAACGGATTGACCAAACCCAAAAATTCCTGTTGCATCTGAAAGTAGAAACTCGCCCGATTACAACGGTATGAGTATTTTTTCCCTAGGCCATTCTGGTTAAGCGTTTGGAGCAGCAGAATTGCGAAAAATTTTTTGCCTTCTCAACCATTTCTTGGCTTCAAACTCCCATATCTCGCGAACGGATTGACTTAACCCAAAAATTCCTGTTGCGTCTGAAAGTAGAAACTCGCCCGATTACAACGGTATGTGTATTTTTTTCCTAGGCAATTCTGGTTAAGCGTTTGGAGCAGCAGAAGTGCGAAAACTTTGTTGTCTTCTTAACCATTTCTTAGCTTCAAACTCCCATATCTCGCGGACGGATTGACCTAACCCAAAAATTCCTATTGCATCTGAAAGTAGAAACTCGCCCGATTACAACGGTATGTGTAATTTTTCCCTAGGCCATTCTGGTTAAGCGTTTGGATCAGCAGAATTGAGAAAAATTGTATGCCTTCTCAACCATTTCTTGGCTTCAAACTCCCATATCTCGCGAACGAATTGACTTATCCCAAAAATCCCTGTTGCTTGTGAAAGTAGAAACTCGCCCGATTACAACGGTATGTTTGTTTTTTCCCTAGCCCATTCTGGTTAAGCGTTTGGAGCAGGAGAATTGCGAAAAATTGTTTGCCTTCTCAACCATTTCTTAGCTTCAAAGTCCCATATCTCACGAACGGATTGACCAAACCCAAAAATTCCTGCTGCGTCTGAAAGTAGAGACTCGTCCGATTACAACGGTATGTGTGTTTTTTCCCTAGCCCATTCTGGTTAAGCGTTTGGATCAGCAGAAATGCGAAAAATTGTTTGCCTTCTCAACCATTTCTTATCTTCAAAGTCCCATATCTCACGAACGGATTGACCAAACCCAAAAATTCCCGCTGCGTCTGAAAGTAGAAACTCGCCCGATTACAACGGTATGTGTATTTTTTCCCTAGCCCATTCTGGTTAAGCGTTTGGAGCAGCAGAAGTGCGAAAAATTTTTTGCCTTCTCAACCATTTCTTAGCTTCAAAGTCCCATATCTCACGAACGGATTGACCAAACCCAAAAATTCCTGCTGCGTCTGAAAGTAGAAACTCGCCCGATTACAACGGTATGTGTATTTTTTCCCTAGGCCATTCTGGTTAAGCGTTTGGATCAGCAGAATTGCGAAAAATTGTATGCCTTCTCAACCATTTCTTGGCTTCAAACTCCCATATCTCGCGAACGGATTGACCTAACCCAAAAATTCCTGTTGCGTGTGAAAGTAGAGACTCGTCCGATTACAACGGTATGTGTGTTTTTTCCCTAGCCCATTCTGGTTAAGCGTTTGGATCAGCAGAAATGCGAAAAATTGTTTGCCTTCTCAACCATTTCTTATCTTCAAAGTCCCATATCTCACGAACGGATTGACCAAACCCAAAAATTCCCGCTGCGTCTGAAAGTAGAAACTCGCCCGATTACAACGGTATGTGTATTTTTTCCCTAGCCCATTCTGGTTAAGCGTTTGGAGCAGCAGAATTGCGAAAAATGTTTTGCCTTCTCAACCATTCCTTGGCTTCAAACTCCCATATCTCGCGAATGGATTGACCTAACCCAAAAATTCCTATTGCATCTGAAAGTAGAAACTCGCCCGATTACAACGGTATGTCTATTTTTTCCCTAGGCCATTCTGGTTAAGCGTTTGGAGCAGCAGAATTGCGAAAAATTTGTTGTCTTCTTAACCATTTCTTAGCTTCAAACTCCCATATCTCGCGAACGGATTGACCTAACCCAAAAATTCCTATTGCATCTGAAAGTAGAATCTCGCCCGATTACAACGGTATGTGTATTTTTTCCCTAGGCCATTCTGGTTAAGCGTTTGGAGCAGCAGAATTGCGAAAAATTTTTTGCCTTCTCAACCATTTCTTGGCTTCAAACTCCCATATCTCGCGAACCGATTGACCAAACCCAAAAATTCCTGCTGCGTCTGAAAGTAGAAACTCGCCCGATTACAACGGTATGTGTATTTTTTCCCTAGGCCATTCTGGTTAAGCGTTTGGATCAGCACAATTGCGAAAAATTGTATGCCTTCTCAACCATTTCTTGGCTACAAACTCCCATATCTCGCGAACGGATTGACCTAACCCAAAAATTCATGTTGCGTGAGAAAGTAGAAACTCGCCCCCTTACAACGGTATGTGTATTTTTTCCCTAGGCCACTCTGGTTAAGCGTTTGGAGTAGCAGAATTGCGAAAAATTTGTTGTCTTCTTAACCATTTCTTAGTTTCAAACTCCCATATCTCGCGAACGGATTGACCTAACCCAAAAATTCCTGTGCCATCCGAAAGTAGAAACTCGCCCGATTACAACGGTATGTGTATTTTTTCCCTAGCCCATTCTGGTTAAGCGTTTGGAGCAGCAGAATTGCGAAAAATGTTTTGCCTTCTCAACCATTTCTTAGCTTCAAACTCCCATATCTCGCGAACGGATTAACCTAACCCAAAAATTCCTATTGCATCTGAATGTAGGAACTCGCCCGATTACAACAGCATTTGTATTTTTTCCCTAGGCCATTCTGGTTAAGCGTTTGGAGCAGCAGAATTGCGAAAAATTGTTTGCCTTCTCAACCATTTCTTAGCTTCAATGTCCCATATCTCATGAACGGATTGAGCAAACCCAAAAATTCCTGCTGCGTCTGAAAGTAGAAACTCGCCCGATTACAACGGTATGTGTATTTTTTCCCTAGGCCATTCTGGTTAAGCGTTTGGAGCAGCAGAATTGCGAAAATTTTTTTGCCTTCTCAACCATTTCTTGGCTTCAAACTCCCATATCTCGCGAACGGAGTGACCTAACCCAACAATTCCTGTTGCCTCTGAAAGTAGAAACTCGCCCGATTACAACGGTATGTGTATTTCTTCCCTAGGCCATTCTGGTTAAGCGTTTGGAGCAGCAGAAGTGCGAAAAATTTTTTGCCTTCTCAACCATTTCTTAGCTTCAAAGTCCCATATCTCACGAACGGATTGACCAAACCCAAAAATTCCTGCTGCGTCTGAAAGTAGAAACTCGCCCGATTACAACGGTATGTGTATTTTTTCCCTAGGCCATTCTGGTTAAGCGTTTGGATCAGCAGAATTGCGAAAAATTGTATGCCTTCTCAACCATTTCTTGGCTTCAAACTCCCATATCTCGCGAACGGATTGACCTAACCCAAAAATTCCTGTTGCGTGTGAAAGTAGAGACTCGTCCGATTACAACGGTATGTGTGTTTTTTCCCTAGCCCATTCTGGTTAAGCGTTTGGATCAGCAGAAATGCGAAAAATTGTTTGCCTTCTCAACCATTTCTTATCTTCAAAGTCCCATATCTCACGAACGGATTGACCAAACCCAAAAATTCCCGCTGCGTCTGAAAGTAGAAACTCGCCCGATTACAACGGTATGTGTATTTTTTCCCTAGCCCATTCTGGTTAAGCGTTTGGAGCAGCAGAAGTGCGAAAAATTTTTTGCCTTCTCAACCATTTCTTAGCTTCAAAGTCCCATATCTCACGAACGGATTGACCAAACCCAAAAATTCCTGCTGCGTCTGAAAGTAGAAACTCGCCCGATTACAACGGTATGTGTATTTTTTCCCTAGGCCATTCTGGTTAAGCGTTTGGATCAGCAGAATTGCGAAAAATTGTATGCCTTCTCAACCATTTCTTGGCTTCAAACTCCCATATCTCGCGAACGGATTGACCTAACCCAAAAATTCCTGTTGCGTGTGAAAGTAGAGACTCGTCCGATTACAACGGTATGTGTGTTTTTTCCCTAGCCCATTCTGGTTAAGCGTTTGGATCAGCAGAAATGCGAAAAATTGTTTGCCTTCTCAACCATTTCTTATCTTCAAAGTCCCATATCTCACGAACGGATTGACCAAACCCAAAAATTCCCGCTGCGTCTGAAAGTAGAAACTCGCCCGATTACAACGGTATGTGTATTTTTTCCCTAGCCCATTCTGGTTAAGCGTTTGGAGCAGCAGAATTGCGAAAAATGTTTTGCCTTCTCAACCATTCCTTGGCTTCAAACTCCCATATCTCGCGAATGGATTGACCTAACCCAAAAATTCCTATTGCATCTGAAAGTAGAAACTCGCCCGATTACAACGGTATGTCTATTTTTTCCCTAGGCCATTCTGGTTAAGCGTTTGGAGCAGCAGAATTGCGAAAAATTTGTTGTCTTCTTAACCATTTCTTACCTTCAAACTCCCATATCTCGCGAACGGATTGACCAAACCCAAAACTGCCTGTTGCATCTGAAAGTAGAAACTCGCCCGATTACAACGGTATGTGTATTTTTTCCCTAGGCCATTCTGGTTAAGCGTTTGGAGCAGCAGAATTGCGAAAAATTTTTTGCCTTCTCAACCATTTCTTGGCTTCAAACTCCCATATCTCGCGAACGGATTGACTTAACCCAAAAATTCCTGTTGCGTCTGAAAGTAGAAACTCGCCCGATTACAACGGTATGTGTATTTTTTTCCTAGGCAATCCTGGTTAAGCGTTTGGAGCAGCAGAAGTGCGAAAACTTTGTTGTCTTCTTAACCATTTCTTAGCTTCAAACTCCCATATCTCGCGGACGGATTGACCTAACCCAAAAATTCCTATTGCATCTGAAAGTAGAAACTCGCCCGATTACAACGGTATGTGTAATTTTTCCCTAGGCCATTCTGGTTAAGCGTTTGGATCAGCAGAATTGAGAAAAATTGTATGCCTTCTCAACCATTTCTTGGCTTCAAACTCCCATATCTCGCGAACGAATTGACTTATCCCAAAAATCCCTGTTGCTTGTGAAAGTAGAAACTCGCCCGATTACAACGGTATGTTTGTTTTTTCCCTAGCCCATTCTGGTTAAGCGTTTGGAGCAGGAGAATTGCGAAAAATTGTTTGCCTTCTCAACCATTTCTTAGCTTCAAAGTCCCATATCTCACGAACGGATTGACCAAACCCAAAAATTCCTGCTGCGTCTGAAAGTAGAAACTCGCCCGATTACAACGGTATGTGTATTTTTTCCCTAGGCCATTCTGGTTAAGCGTTTGGATCAGCAGAATTGCGAAAAATTGTATGCCTTCTCAACCATTTCTTGGCTTCAAACTCCCATATCTCGCGAACGGATTGACCTAACCCAAAAATTCCTGTTGCGTGTGAAAGTAGGGACTCGTCCGATTACAACGGTATGTGTGTTTTTTCCCTAGCCCATTCTGGTTAAGCGTTTGGATCAGCAGAAATGCGAAAAATTGTTTGCCTTCTCAACCATTTCTTATCTTCAAAGTCCCATATCTCACGAACGGATTGACCAAACCCAAAAATTCCCGCTGCGTCTGAAAGTAGAAACTCGCCCGATTACAACGGTATGTGTATTTTTTCCCTAGCCCATTCTGGTTAAGCGTTTGGAGCAGCAGAATTGCGAAAAATGTTTTGCCTTCTCAACCATTCCTTGGCTTCAAACTCCCATATCTCGCGAATGGATTGACCTAACCCAAAAATTCCTATTGCATCTGAAAGTAGAAACTCGCCCGATTACAACGGTATGTCTATTTTTTCCCTAGGCCATTCTGGTTAAGCGTTTGGAGCAGCAGAATTGCGAAAAATTTGTTGTCTTCTTAACCATTTCTTACCTTCAAACTCCCATATCTCGCGAACGGATTGACCAAACCCAAAACTGCCTGTTGCATCTGAAAGTAGAAACTCGCCCGATTACAACGGTATGTGTATTTTTTCCCTAGGCCATTCTGGTTAAGCGTTTGGAGCAGCAGAATTGCGAAAAATTTTTTGCCTTCTCAACCATTTCTTGGCTTCAAACTCCCATATCTCGCGAACGGATTGACTTAACCCAAAAATTCCTGTTGCGTCTGAAAGTAGAAACTCGCCCGATTACAACGGTATGTGTATTTTTTTCCTAGGCAATCCTGGTTAAGCGTTTGGAGCAGCAGAAGTGCGAAAACTTTGTTGTCTTCTTAACCATTTCTTAGCTTCAAACTCCCATATCTCGCGGACGGATTGACCTAACCCAAAAATTCCTATTGCATCTGAAAGTAGAAACTCGCCCGATTACAACGGTATGTGTAATTTTTCCCTAGGCCATTCTGGTTAAGCGTTTGGATCAGCAGAATTGAGAAAAATTGTATGCCTTCTCAACCATTTCTTGGCTTCAAACTCCCATATCTCGCGAACGAATTGACTTATCCCAAAAATCCCTGTTGCTTGTGAAAGTAGAAACTCGCCCGATTACAACGGTATGTTTGTTTTTTCCCTAGCCCATTCTGGTTAAGCGTTTGGAGCAGGAGAATTGCGAAAAATTGTTTGCCTTCTCAACCATTTCTTAGCTTCAAAGTCCCATATCTCACGAACGGATTGACCAAACCCAAAAATTCCTGCTGCGTCTGAAAGTAGAAACTCGCCCGATTACAACGGTATGTGTATTTTTTCCCTAGGCCATTCTGGTTAAGCGTTTGGATCAGCAGAATTGCGAAAAATTGTATGCCTTCTCAACCATTTCTTGGCTTCAAACTCCCATATCTCGCGAACGGATTGACCTAACCCAAAAATTCCTGTTGCGTGTGAAAGTAGGGACTCGTCCGATTACAACGGTATGTGTGTTTTTTCCCTAGCCCATTCTGGTTAAGCGTTTGGATCAGCAGAAATGCGAAAAATTGTTTGCCTTCTCAACCATTTCTTATCTTCAAAGTCCCATATCTCACGAACGGATTGACCAAACCCAAAAATTCCCGCTGCGTCTGAAAGTAGAAACTCGCCCGATTACAACGGTATGTGTATTTTTTCCCTAGCCCATTCTGGTTAAGCGTTTGGAGCAGCAGAATTGCGAAAAATGTTTTGCCTTCTCAACCATTCCTTGGCTTCAAACTCCCATATCTCGCGAATGGATTGACCTAACCCAAAAATTCCTATTGCATCTGAAAGTAGAAACTCGCCCGATTACAACGGTATGTCTATTTTTTCCCTAGGCCATTCTGGTTAAGCGTTTGGAGCAGCAGAATTGCGAAAAATTTGTTGTCTTCTTAACCATTTCTTACCTTCAAACTCCCATATCTCGCGAACGGATTGACCAAACCCAAAAATTCCTGTTGCATCTGAAAGTAGAAACTCGCCCGATTACAACGGTATGAGTATTTTTTCCCTAGGCCATTCTGGTTAAGCGTTTGGAGCAGCAGAATTGCGAAAAATTTTTTGCCTTCTCAACCATTTCTTGGCTTCAAACTCCCATATCTCGCGAACGGATTGACTTAACCCAAAAATTCCTGTTGCGTCTGAAAGTAGAAACTCGCCCGATTACAACGGTATGTGTATTTTTTTCCTAGGCAATTCTGGTTAAGCGTTTGGAGCAGCAGAAGTGCGAAAACTTTGTTGTCTTCTTAACCATTTCTTAGCTTCAAACTCCCATATCTCGCGGACGGATTGACCTAACCCAAAAATTCCTATTGCATCTGAAAGTAGAAACTCGCCCGATTACAACGGTATGTTTGTTTTTTCCCTAGCCCATTCTGGTTAAGCGTTTGGAGCAGGAGAATTGCGAAAAATTGTTTGCCTTCTCAACCATTTCTTAGCTTCAAAGTCCCATATCTCACGAACGGATTGACCAAACCCAAAAATTCCTGCTGCGTCTGAAAGTAGAAACTCGCCCGATTACAACGGTATGTGTATTTTTTCCCTAGACCATTCTGGTTAAGCGTTTGGAGCAGCAGAGTTGCGAAAAATTTGTTGTCTTCTCATCCATTTCTTAGCTTCAAAGTCCCATATCTCGCGAACGGATTGACCAAACACAAAAATTCCTGCTGCGTCAGAAAGTAGAAACTCGTCCGATTACAACGGTATGTGTATTTTTTCCCTAGGCCATTCTGGTTAAGCGTTTGGAGCAGCAGAAGTGCGAAAACTTTGTTGTCTTCTTAACCATTTCTTAGCTTCAAACTCCCATATCTCGCGAACGGATTGACCTAACCCAAAAATTCCTATTGCATCTGAAAGTAGAATCTCGCCCGATTACAACGGTATGTGTAATTTTTCCGTAGGCCATTCTGGTTAAGCGTTTGGAGCAGCAGAAGTGCGAAAACTTTGTTGTCTTCTTAACCATTTCTTAGCTTCAAACTCCCATATCTCGCGGACGGATTGACCTAAACCAAAAATTCCTATTGCATCTGAAAGTAGAAACTCGCCCGATTACAACGGTATGTGTAATTTTTCCCTAGGCCATTCTGGTTAAGCGTTTGGATCAGCAGAATTGAGAAAAATTGTATGCCTTCTCAACCATTTCTTGGCTTCAAACTCCCATATCTCGCGAACGAATTGACTTATCCCAAAAATCCCTGTTGCGTGTGAAAGTAGATACTCGCCCGCTTACAACGGTATGTTTGTTTTTTCCCTAGCCCATTCTGGTTAAGCGTTTGGAGCAGGAGAATTGCGAAAAATTGTTTGCCTTCTCAACCATTTCTTAGCTTCAAAGTCCCATATCTCACGAACGGATTGACCAAACCCAAAAATTCCTGCTGGGTCTGAAAGTAGAAACTCGCCCGATTACAACGGTATGTGTATTTTTTCCCTAGACCATTCTGGTTAAGCGTTTGGAGCAGCAGAGTTGCGAAAAATTTGTTGTCTTCTCATCCATTTCTTAGCTTCAAAGTCCCATATCTCGCGAACGGATTGACCAAACACAAAAATTCCTGCTGCGTCTGAAAGTAGAAACTCGTCCGATTACAACGGTATGTGTATTTTTTCCCTAGGCCATTCTGGTTAAGCGTTTGGAGCAGCAGAAGTGCGAAAACTTTGTTGTCTTCTTAACCATTTCTTAGCTTCAAACTCCCATATCTCGCGAACGGATTGACCTAACCCAAAAATTCCTATTGCATCTGAAAGTAGAATCTCGCCCGATTACAACGGTATGTGTATTATTTCCCTAGGCCATTCTGGTTAAGCGTTTGGAGCAGCAGAATTGCGAAAAATTTTTTGCCTTCTAAACCATTTCTTGGCTTCAAACTCCTATACCTCGCGAACGGATTGACCTAACCCAAAAATTCCTGTTGCATCTGAAAGTAGAAACTCGCCCGATTACAACGGTATGTGTATTTTTTCCGTAGGCCATTCTGGTTAAGCGTTTGGAGCAGCAGAAGTGCGAAAACTTTGTTGTCTTCTTAACCATTTCTTAGCTTCAAACTCCCATATCTCGCGGACGGATTGACCTAACCCAAAAATTCCTATTGCATCTGAAAGTAGAAACTCGCCCGATTACAACGGTATGTGTAATTTTTCCCTAGGCCATTCTGGTTAAGCGTTTGGATCAGCAGAATTGAGAAAAATTGTATGCCTTCTCAACCATTTCTTGGCTTCAAACTCCCATATCTCGCGAACGAATTGACTTATCCCAAAAATCCCTGTTGCGTGTGAAAGTAGTTACTCGCCCGATTACAACGGTATGTTTGTTTTTTCCCTAGCCCATTCTGGTTAAGCGTTTGGAGCAGGAGAATTGCGAAAAATTGTTTGCCTTCTCAACCATTTCTTAGCTTCAAAGTCCCATATCTCACGAACGGATTGACCAAACCCAAAAATTCCTGCTGCGTCTGAAAGTAGAAACTCGCCCGATTACAACGGTATGTGTATTTTTTCCCTAGACCATTCTGGTTAAGCGTTTGGAGCAGCAGAGTTGCGAAAAATTTGTTGTCTTCTCATCCATTTCTTAGCTTCAAAGTCCCATATCTCGCGAACGGATTGACCAAACACAAAAATTCCTGCTGCGTCTGAAAGTAGAAACTCGTCCGAATACAACGGTATGTGTATTTTTTCCCTACGCCATTCTGGTTAAGCGTTTGGAGCAGCAGAAGTGCGAAAACTTTGTTGTCCTCTTAACCATTTCTTAGCTTCAAACTCCCATATCTCGCGAACGGATTGACCTAACCCAAAAATTCCTATTGCATCTGAAAGTAGAATCTCGCCCGATTACAACGGTATGTGTAATTTTTCCCTAGGCCATTCTGGTTAAGCGTTTGGATCAGCAGAATTGAGAAAAATTGTATGACTTCTCAACCATTTCTTGGCTTCAAACTCCCATATCTCGCGAACGGATTGGCCTAACCCAAAAATTCCTGTTGCGTCTGAAAGTAGAAACTCGCCCGATTACAACGGTATATGTATTTTTTCCCTAGGCCATTCTGGTTAAGCGTTTGGAGCAGCAGAATTGCGAAAAATTTGTTGTCTTCTTAACCATTTCTTAGCTTCAAACTCCCATATCTCGCGAACGGATTGACCTAACCCAAAAATTCCTGTTGCATCCGAAAGTAGAAACTCGCCCGATTACAACGGTATGTGTATTTTTTCCCTTGCCCATTCTGGTTAAGCGTTTGGAGCAGCAGAATTGCGAAAAATGTTTTGCCTTCTCAACCATTTCTTGGCTTCAAACTCCCATATCTCGCGAACGGATTAACTTAACCCAAAAATTCCTATTGCATCTGAAAGTAGAAACTCGCCCGATTACAACGGTATGTGTATTTTTTCCCTAGGCCATTTTGGTTAAGCGTTTGGAGCAGCAGAATTGCGAAAAATTGTTTGCCTTCTCAACCATTTCTTAGCTTCAAAGTCCCATATCTCACGAACGGATTGACCAAATCCAAAAATTCCTGCTGCGTCTGAAAGTAGAAACTCGCCCGATTAAAACGGTATGTGTATTTTTTCCCTAGGCCATTCTGGTTAAGGGTTTGGAGCAGCAGAATTGCGAAAAATTTTTTTCCTTCTCAACCATTTCTTGGCTTCAAACTCCCATATCTCGCGAACGGATTGACATAACCCAAAAATTCCTGTTGCGTCTGAAAGTAGAAACTCGCCCGATTACAACGGTATGTGTATTTTTTTCCTAGGCAATTCTGGTTAAGCGTTTGGAGCAGCAGAATTGCCAAAAATTTGTTGTCTTCTTAACCATTTCTTAGCTTCAAACTCCCATATCTCGCGAACGGATTGACCTAACCCAAAAATTCCTGTTGCATCCGAAAGTAGAAACTCGCCCGATTAAAACGGTATGTGTATTTTTTCCCTAGGCCATTCTGGTTAAGGGTTTGGAGCAGCAGAATTGCGAAAAATTTTTTTCCTTCTCAACCATTTCTTGGCTTCAAACTCCCATATCTCGCGAACGGATTGACCAAACCCAAAAATTCCTGTTGCATCTGAAAGTAGAAACTCGCCCGATTTAAACGGTATGTGTATTATTTCCCTAGGCCATTCTGGTTAAGCGTTTGGAGCAGCAGAATTGCGAAAAATTTTTTGCCTTCTCAACCATTTCTTGGCTTCAAACTCCCATATCTCGCGAACGGATTGACTTAACCCAAAAATTCCTGTTGCGTCTGAAAGTAGAAACTCGCCCGATTACAACGGTATGTGTATTTTTTTCCTAGGCAATTCTGGTTAAGCGTTTGGAGCAGCAGAAGTGCGAAAACTTTGTTGTCTTCTTAACCATTTCTTAGCTTCAAACTCCCATATCTCGCGAACGGATTGACCTAACCCAAAAATTCCTATTGCGTCTGAAAGTAGAAACTCGCCCGATTACAACGGTATGTGTATTTTTTCCCTAGGCCATTCTGGTTAAGCGTTTGGAGCAGCAGAATTGCGAAAAATTTGTTGTCTTCTTAACCATTTCTTAGCTTCAAACTCCCATATCTCGCGAACGGATTGACCTAACCCAAAAATTCCTGTTGCATCCGAAAGTAGAAACTCGCCCGATTACAACGGTATGTGTATTTTTTCCCTAGCCCATTCTGGTTAAGCGTTTGGAGCAGCAGAATTGCGAAAAATGTTTTGCCTTCTCAACCATTTCTTGCCTTCAAACTCCCATATCTCGCAAACGGATTAATCTAACCCAAAAATTCCTATTGCATCTGAAAGTAGAAACCCGCCCGATTACAACGGCATGTGTATTTTTTCCCTAGGCCATTTTGGTTAAGCGTTTGGAGCAGCAGAATTGCGAAAAATTGTTTGCCTTCTCAACCATTTCTTAGCTTCAAAGTCCCATATCTCACGAACGGATTGACTTAACCCAAAAATTCCTGTTGCGTCTGAAAGTAGAAACTCGCCCGATTACAACGGTATGTGTATTTTTTCCCTAGGCCATTCTGGTTAAGCGTTTGGAGCAGCAGAATTGCGAAAAATTTGTTGTCTTCTTAACCATTTCTTAGCTTCAAACTCCCATATCTCGCGAACGGATTGACCTAACCCAAAAATTCCTGTTGCATCCGAAAGTAGAAACTCGCCCGATTACAACGGTATGTGTATTTTTTCCCTAGCCCATTCTGGTTAAGCGTTTGGAGCAGCAGAAATGCGAAAAATGTTTTGCCTTCTCAACCATTTCTGGGCTTCAAACTCCCATATCTCGCGAACGAATTGACTTATCCCAAAAATCCCTGTTGCGTGTGAAAGTAGAAACTCGCCCGATTACAACGGTATGTGTATTATTTCCCTAGGCCATTCTGGTTAAGCGTTTGGAGCAGCAGAATTGCGAAAAATTTTTTCCCTTCTCAACCATTTCTTGGCTTCAAACTCCCATATCTCGCGAACGGATTGACCAAACCCAAAAATTCCTGTTGCATCTGAAAGTAGAAACTCGCCCGATTACAACGGTATGTGTATTATTTCCCTAGGCCATTCTGGTTAAGCGTTTGGAGCAGCAGAATTGCGAAATATTTTTTGCCTTCTAAACCATTTCTTGGCTTCAAACTCCCATATCTCGCGAACGGATTGACCTAACCCAAAAATTCCTATTGCATCTGAAAGTAGAAACTCGCCCGATTACAACGGTATGTGTAATTTTTCCCTAGGCCATTCTGGTTAAGCGTTTGGAGCAGGAGAATTGCGAAAAATTGTTTGCCTTCTCAACCATTTCTTAGCTTCAAAGTCCCATATCTCACGAACGGATTGACCAAACCCAAAAATTCCTGCTGCGTCTGAAAGTAGAAACTCGCCCGATTACAACGGTATGTGTATTTTTTCCCTAGACCATTCTGGTTAAGCGTTTGGAGCAGCAGAGTTGCGAAAAATTTGTTGTCTTCTCATCCATTTCTTAGCTTCAAAGTCCCATATCTCGCGAACGGATTGACCAAACACAAAAATTCCTGCTGCGTCTGAAAGTAGAAACTCGTCCGATTACAACGGTATGTGTATTTCTTCCCTAGGCCATTCTGGTTAAGCGTTTGGAGCAGCAGAAGTGCGAAAACTTTGTTGTCTTCTTAACCATTTCTTAGCTTCAAACTCCCATTTCTCGCGAACGGATTGACCTAACCCAAAAATTCCTATTGCATCTGAAAGTAGAATCTCGCCCGATTACAACGGTATGTGTATTTCTTCCCTAGGCCATTCTGGTTAAGCGTTTGGATCAGCAGAACTGAGAAAAATTGTATGCCTTCTCAACCATTTCTTGGCTTCAAACTCCCATATCTCGCGAACGGATTGGCCTAACCCAAAAATTCCTGTTGCGTCTGAAAGTAGAAACTCGCCCGATTACAACGGTATGTGTATTTTTTCCCTAGGCCATTCTGGTTAAGCGTTTGGAGCAGCAGAATTGCGAAAAATTTGTTGTCTTCTTAACCATTTCTTAGCTTCAAACTCCCATATCTCGCGAACGGATTGACCTAACCCAAAAATTCCTGTTGCATCCGAAAGTAGAAACTCGCCCGATTACAACGGTATGTGTATTTTTTCCCTAGCCCATTCTGGTTAAGCGTTTGGAGCAGCAGAATTGCGAAAAATGTTTTGCCTTCTCAACCATTTCTTGCCTTCAAACTCCCATATCTCGCAAACGGATTAATCTAACCCAAAAATTCCTATTGCATCTGAAAGTAGAAACTCGCCCGATTACAACGGCATGTGTATTTTTTCCCTAGGCCATTTTGGTTAAGCGTTTGGAGCAGCAGAATTGCGAAAAATTGTTTGCCTTCTCAACCATTTCTTAGCTTCAAAGTCCCATATCTCACGAACGGATTGACTTAACCCAAAAATTCCTGTTGCGTCTGAAAGTAGAAACTCGCCCGATTACAACGGTATATGTATTTTTTCCCTAGGCCATTCTGGTTAAGCGTTTGGAGCAGCAGAATTGCGAAAAATTTGTTGTCTTCTTAACCATTTCTTAGCTTCAAACGCCCATATCTCGCGAACGGATTGACCTAACCCAAAAATTCCTGTTGCATCCGAAAGTAGAAACTCGCCCGATTACAACGGTATGTGTATTATTTCCCTAGGCCATTCTGGTTAAGCGTTTGGAGCAGCAGAATTGCGAAATATTTTTTGCCTTCTAAACCATTTCTTGGCTTCAAACTCCCATACCTCGCGAACGGATTGACCTAACCCAAAAATTCCTGTTGCGTCTGAAAGAAGAAACTCGCCCGATTACAACCGTATGTCTATTTTTTCCCTAGGCCATTCTGGTTAAGCGTTTGGATCAGCAGAATTGAGAAAAATTGTATGCCTTCTCAACCATTTCTTGGCTTCAAACTCCCATATCTCGCGAACGAATTGACTTATCCCAAAAATCCCTGTTGCGTGTGAAAGTAGAAACTCGCCCGATTACAACGGTATGTGTGTTTTTTCCCAAGCCCATTCTGGTTAAGCGTTTGGAGCATGAGAATTGCGAAAAATTGTTTGCCTTCTCAACCATTTCTTGGCTTCAAACTCCCATATCTCGCGAACGGATTGGCCTAACCCAAAAATTCCTGTTGCGTCTGAAAGTAGAAACTCGCCCGATTACAACCGTATGTGTATTTTTTCCCTAGGCCATTCTGGTTAAGCGTTTGTAGCAGCAGAATTGCGAAAAATTTGTTGTCTTCTTAACCATTTCTTAGCTTCAAACTCCCATATCTCGCGAACGGATTGACCAAACACAAAAATTCCTGCTGCGTCTGAAAGTAGAAACTCGTCCGATTACAACGGTATGTGTATTTTTTCCCTAGGCCATTCTGGTTAAGCGTTTGGAGCAGCAGAAGTGCGAAAACTTTGTTGTCTTCTTAACCATTTCTTAGCTTCAAACTCCCATTTCTCGCGAACGGATTGACCTAACCCAAAAATTCCTATTGCATCTGAAAGTAGAATCTCGCCCGATTACAACGGTATGTGTAATTTTTCCCTAGGCCATTCTGGTTAAGCGTTTGGATCAGCAGAACTGAGAAAAATTGTATGCCTTCTCAACCATTTCTTGGCTTCAAACTCCCATATCTCGCGAACGGATTGGCCTAACCCAAAAATTCCTGTTGCGTCTGAAAGTAGAAACTCGCCCGATTACAACGGTATGTGTATTTTTTCCCTAGGCCATTCTGGTTAAGCGTTTGGAGCAGCAGAATTGCGAAAAATTTGTTGTCTTCTTAACCATTTCTTAGCTTCAAACTCCCATATCTCGCGAACGGATTGACCTAACCCAAAAATTCCTGTTGCATCCGAAAGTAGAAACTCGCCCGATTACAACGGTATGTGTATTTTTTCCCTAGCCCATTCTGGTTAAGCGTTTGGAGCAGCAGAATTGCGAAAAATGTTTTGCCTTCTCAACCATTTCTTGCCTTCAAACTCCCATATCTCGCAAACGGATTAATCTAACCCAAAAATTCCTATTGCATCTGAAAGTAGAAACTCGCCCGATTACAACGGCATGTGTATTTTTTCCCTAGGCCATTTTGGTTAAGCGTTTGGAGCAGCAGAATTGCGAAAAATTGTTTGCCTTCTCAACCATTTCTTAGCTTCAATGTCCCATATCTCACGAACGGATTGACTTAACCCAAAAATTCCTGTTGCGTCTGAAAGTAGAAACTCGCCCGATTACAACGGTATATGTATTTTTTCCCTAGGCCATTCTGGTTAAGCGTTTGGAGCAGCAGAATTGCGAAAAATTTGTTGTCTTCTTAACCATTTCTTAGCTTCAAACGCCCATATCTCGCGAACGGATTGACCTAACCTAAAAATTCCTGTTGCATTCGAAAGTAGAAACTCGCCCGATTACAACGGTATGTGTATTATTTCCCTAGGCCATTCTGGTTAAGCGTTTGGAGCAGCAGAATTGCGAAATATTTTTTGCCTTCTAAACCATTTCTTGGCTTCAAACTCCCATACCTCGCGAACGGATTGACCTAACCCAAAAATTCCTGTTGCATCTGAAAGTAGAAACTCGCCCGATTACAACGGTATGTGTATTTTTTCCGTAGGCCATTCTGGTTAAGCGTTTGGAGCAGCAGAATTGCGAAAAATGTTTTGCCTTCTCAACCATTTCTTGGCTTCAAACTCCGATATCTCGCGAACGGATTGACCTAACCCAAAAATTCCTGTTGCGTCTGAAAGAAGAAACTCGCCCGATTACAACGGTATGTCTATTTTTTCCCTAGGCCATTCTGGTTAAGCGTTTGGATCAGCAGAATTGAGAAAAATTGTATGCCTTCTCAACCATTTCTTGGCTTCAAACTCCCATATCTCGCGAACGAATTGACTTATCCCAAAAATCCCTGTTGCGTGTGAAAGTAGAAACTCGCCCGATTACAACGGTATGTGTGTTTTTTCCCAAGCCCATTCTGGTTAAGCGTTTGGAACATGAGAATTGCGAAAAATTGTTTGCCTTCTCAACCATTTCTTGGCTTCAAACTCCCGTATCTCGCGAACGGATTGGCCTAACCCAAAAATTCCTGTTGCGTCTGAAAGTAGAAACTCGCCCGATTACAACCGTATGTGTATTTTTTCCCTAGGCCATTCTGGTTAAGCGTTTGTAGCAGCAGAATTGCGAAAAATTTGTTGTCTTCTTAACCATTTCTTAGCTTCAAACTCCCATATCTCGCGAACGGATTGACCTAACCCAAAAATTCCTGTTGCATCCGAAAGTAGAAACTCGCCCGATTACAACGGTATGTGTATTTTTCCCTTGCCCATTCTGGTTAAGCGTTTGGAGCAGCAGAATTGCGAAAAATGTTTTGCCTTCTCAACCATTTCTTGGCTTCAAACTCCCATATCTCGCGAACGGATTAACTTAACCCAAAAATTCCTATTGCATCTGAAAGTAGAAACTCGCCCGATTACAACGGTATGTGTATTTTTTCCCTAGGCCATTTTGGTTAAGCGTTTGGAGCAGCAGAATTGCGAAAAATTGTTTGCCTTCTCAACCATTTCTTAGCTTCAAAGTCCCATATCTCACGAACGGATTGACCAAATCCAAAAATTCCTGCTGCGTCTGAAAGTAGAAACTCGCCCGATTACAACGGTATGTGTATTTTTCCCCTAGGCCATTCTGGTTAAGGGTTTGGAGCAGCAGAATTGCGAAAAATTTTTTTCCTTCTCAACCATTTCTTGGCTTCAAACTCCCATATCTCGCGAACGGATTGACCAAACCCAAAAATTCCTGTTGCATCTGAAAGTAGAAACTCGCCCGATTACAACGGTATGTCTATTTTTTCCCTAGGCCATTCTGGTTAAGCGTTTGGATCAGCAGAATTGAGAAAAATTGTATGCCTTCTCAACCATTTCTTGGCTTCAAACTCCCATATCTCGCGAACGAATTGACTTATCCCAAAAATCCCTGTTGCGTTTGAAAGTAGAAACTCGCCCGATTACAACGGTATGTTTGTTTTTTCCCTAGCCCATTCTGGTTAAGCGTTTGGAGCAGCAGAATTGCGAAAAATTTGTTGTCTTCTTAACCATTTCTTAGCTTCAAACTCCCATATCTCGCGAACGGATTGACCTAACCCAAAAATTCCTGTTGCATCCGAAAGTAGAAACTCGCCCGATTACAACGGTATGTGTATTTTTTCCCTAGCCCATTCTGGTTAAGCGTTTGGAGCAGCAGAATTGCGAAAAATGTTTTGCCTTCTCAACCATTTCTTGCCTTCAAACTCCCATATCTCGCAAACGGATTAATCTAACCCAAAAATTCCTATTGCATCTGAAAGTAGAAACTCGCCCGATTACAACGGCATGTGTATTTTTTCCCTAGGCCATTTTGGTTAAGCGTTTGGAGCAGCAGAATTGCGAAAAATTGTTTGCCTTCTCAACCATTTCTTAGCTTCAAAGTCCCATATCTCACGAACGGATTGACTTAACCCAAAAATTCCTGTTGCGTCTGAAAGTAGAAACTCGCCCGATTACAACGGTATATGTATTTTTTCCCTAGGCCATTCTGGTTAAGCGTTTGGAGCAGCAGAATTGCGAAAAATTTGTTGTCTTCTTAACCATTTCTTAGCTTCAAACGCCCATATCTCGCGAACGGATTGACCTAACCCAAAAATTCCTGTTGCATCCGAAAGTAGAAACTCGCCCGATTACAACGGTATGTGTATTATTTCCCTAGGCCATTCTGGTTAAGCGTTTGGAGCAGCAGAATTGCGAAATATTTTTTGCCTTCTAAACCATTTCTTGGCTTCAAACTCCCATACCTCGCGAACGGATTGACCTAACCCAAAAATTCCTGTTGCATCTGAAAGTAGAAACTCGCCCGATTACAACGGTATGTGTATTTTTTCCGTAGGCCATTCTGGTTAAGCGTTTGGAGCAGCAGAATTGCGAAAAATGTTTTGCCTTCTCAACCATTTCTTGGCTTCAAACTCCGATATCTCGCGAACGGATTGACCTAACCCAAAAATTCCTGTTGCGTCTGAAAGAAGAAACTCGCCCGATTACAACGGTATGTCTATTTTTTCCCTAGGCCATTCTGGTTAAGCGTTTGGATCAGCAGAATTGAGAAAAATTGTATGCCTTCTCAACCATTTCTTGGCTTCAAACTCCCATATCTCGCGAACGAATTGACTTATCCCAAAAATCCCTGTTGCGTGTGAAAGTAGAAACTCGCCAGATTACAACGGTATGTGTGTTTTTTCCCAAGCCCATTCTGGTTAAGCGTTTGGAGCATGAGAATTGCGAAAAATTGTTTGCCTTCTCAACCATTTCTTGGCTTCAAACTCCCATATCTCGCGAACGGATTGGCCTAACCCAAAAATTCCTGTTGCGTCTGAAAGTAGAAACTCGCCCGATTACAACCGTATGTGTATTTTTTCCCTAGGCCATTCTGGTTAAGCGTTTGTAGCAGCAGAATTGCGAAAAATTTGTTGTCTTCTTAACCATTTCTTAGCTTCAAACTCCCATATCTCGCGAACGGATTGACCTAACCCAAAAATTCCTGTTGCATCCGAAAGTAGAAACTCGCCCGATTACAACGGTATGTGTATTTTTTCCCTTGCCCATTCTGGTTAAGCGTTTGGAGCAGCAGAATTGCGAAAAATGTTTTGCCTTCTCAACCATTTCTTGGCTTCAAACTCCCATATCTCGCGAACGGATTAACTTAACCCAAAAATTCCTATTGCATATGAAAGTAGAAACTCGCCCGATTACAACGGTATGTGTATTTTTTCCCTAGGCCATTTTGGTTAAGCGTTTGGAGCAGCAGAATTGCGAAAAATTGTTTGCCTTCTCAACCATTTCTTAGCTTCAAAGTCCCATATCTCACGAACGGATTGACCAAATCCAAAAATTCCTGCTGCGTCTGAAAGTAGAAACTCGCCCGATTACAACGGTATGTGTATTTTTTCCCTAGGCCATTCTGGTTAAGGGTTTGGAGCAGCAGAATTGCGAAAAATTTTTTTCCTTCTCAACCATTTCTTGGCTTCAAACTCCCATATCTCGCGAACGGATTGACCAAACCCAAAAATTCCTGTTGCATCTGAAAGTAGAAACTCGCCCGATTACAACGGTATGTCTATTTTTTCCCTAGGCCATTCTGGTTAAGCGTTTGGATCAGCAGAATTGAGAAAAATTGTATGCCTTCTCAACCATTTCTTGGCTTCAAACTCCCATATCTCGCGAACGAATTGACTTATCCCAAAAATCCCTGTTGCGTTTGAAAGTAGAAACTCGCCCGATTACAACGGTATGTTTGTTTTTTCCCTAGCCCATTCTGGTTAAGCGTTTGGAGCAGGAGAATTGCGAAAAATTGTTTGCCTTCTCAACCATTTCTTGGCTTCAAACTCCCATATCTCGCGAACGGATTGACCAAACCCAAAAATTCCTGTTGCATCTGAAAGTAGAAACTCGCCCGATTACAACGGTATGTGTATTTTTTTCCTAGGCCATTCTGGTTAAGCGTTTGGAGCAGCAGAATTGCGAAAAATTGTTTGCCTTCTCAACCATTTCTTAGCTTCAAAGTCCCATATCGCACGAACGGATTGACCAAACCCAGAAATTCCTGCTGCGTCTGAAAGTAGAAACTCGCCCGATTACAACGGTCTGTGTGTTTTTTCCCTAGACCATTCTGGTTAAGCGTTTGGAGAAGCAGAGTTGCGAAAAATTGTTTGCCTTCTCAACCATTTCTTGGCTTCAAACTCCCATATCTCGCGAACGGATTGACTTAACCCAAAAATTCCTGTTGCGTCTGAAAGTAGAAACTCGCCCGATTACAACGGTATGTGTATTTCTTCCCTAGACCATTCTGGTTAAGCGTTTGGAGCAGCAGAATTGCAAAAAATTTTTTGCCTTCTCAACCATTTCTTGGCTTCAAACTCCCATATCTCGCGAACGGATTGACTTAACCCAAAAATTCCTGTTGCGTCTGAAAGTAGAAACTCGCCCGATTACAACGGTATGTGTATTTTCTTCCGTAGCCCATTCTGGTTAAGCGTTTGGAGCAGCAGAAGTGCGAAAACTTTGTTGTATTCTTAACCATTTCTTGGCTTCAATCTCCCATATCTCGCGAACGGATTGACCTAACTCAAAAATTCCTGTTTCGTCTGAAAGTAGAAACTCGCCCGAATACAACGGTATGTGTATTTTTTCCCTAGGCCATTCTGGTTAAGCGTTTGGAGCAGCAGAATTGCGAAAAAATGTTTGCCTCTCAACCATTTCTTAGCTTCAAAGTCCCATATCTCACGATCGGATTTACCAAACCCAAAAATTCCTGCTGCGTCTGAAAGTAGAAACTCGCCCGATTACAATGGTATGTGTATTTTTTCCCTAGGCCAATCTGGTTCAGCGTTTGGAGCAGCAGACGTGCGAAAACTTTGTTGTCTTCTTAACCATTTCTTAGATTCAAACTCCCACATCTCGCGAACGGATTGACCTAACCAAAAAATTCCTATCGCATCTGAAAGTAGAAACTCGCCCGATTACAACGGTATGTGTATTTTTTCCCTAGCCCATTCTGGTTAAGCGTTTGGAGCAGCAGAATTGCGAAAAATGTTTTGCCTTCTCAACCATTTCTTGGCTTCAAACTCCCATATCTCGCGAACGGATTGTCCTAACCCAAAAATTCCTATTGCATCTGAAAGTAGAAACTTGCCCGACTACAGCGGTATGTGTATTTTCTACCTAGGACATTCTGGTTAAGCGTTTGGATCAGCAGAATTGCGAAAAATGTTTTGCCTGCTCAACCATTTCTTGGCTTCAAACTCCCATATCTCGCGAACGGATTAACCTAACCCAAAAATTCCTATTGCATCTGAATGTAGAAACTCGCCCGATTACAACGGCATGTGTGTATTTCCCTAGGCGATTCTGGTTAAGCGTTTGGAGCAGCAGAATTGCGAAAAATTGTTTGCCTTCTCAACCATTTCTTAAGTTCAAAGTCCCATATCTCACGAACGGATTGACCAAACCCAAAAATTCCTGCTGCGTCTGAAAGTAGAAACTCGCCCGATTACAACGGTATGTGTGTTTTTCCCTAGGCCATTCTGGTTAAGGGTTTGGAGCAGCAGAATTGCGAAAAATTTTTTGCCTTCTCAACCATTTCTTGGCTTCAAACTCCCATATCTCGCGAACGGATTGACCTAATCCAAAAATTCCTATTGCGTCTGAAAGTAGGAACTAGCCTGATTACAACGGTATATGTATTTTTTCCATAGGCCATTCTGGTTAAGCGTTTGGAGCAGCAGAATTGCGAAAAATTTTTTGCCTTCTCAACCATTTCTTGGCTACAAACTCCCATATCTCGCGAACGGATTGACCTAACCCGAAAATTCGTGTTGCGTGTGAAAGTAGGAACTCGCCCGCTTACAACGGTATGTGTATTTTTTCCCTACGCCATTCTGGTTAAGCGTTTGGATCAGCAGAATTGCGAAAAATTGTATGCCTTCTCAACCATTTCTGGGCTACAAACTCCCATATCTCGCGAACGGATTGACCTAACCCGAAAATTCGTGTTGCGTGTGAAAGTAGGAACTCGCCAGCTTACAACGGTATGTGTATTTTTTCCCTAGGCCATTCTGGTTAAGGGTTTGGAGCAGCAGAATTGCGAAAAATGTTTTGCCTTCTCAACCATTTCTTAGATTCAAACTCCCATATCTCGCGAACGGATTGACCTAACCAAAAAATTCCTATTGCATCTGAAAGTAGAAACTCGCCCGATTACAACGGCATGTGTATTTTTTCCCTAGGCCATTTTGGTTAAGCGTTTGGAGCAGCAGAATTGCGAAAAATTGTTTGCCTTCTCAACCATTTCTTAGCTTCAAAGTCCCATATCTCACGAACGGATAGACTTAACCCAAAAATTCCTGTTGCGTCTGAAAGTAGAAACTCGCCCGATTACAACGGTATATGTATTTTTTCCCTAGGCCATTCTGGTTAAGCGTTTGGAGCAGCAGAATTGCGAAAAATGTTTTGCCTTCTCAACCATTTCTTAGATTCAAACTCCCATATCTCGCGAACGGATTGACCTAACCAAAAAATTCCTATTGCATCTGAAAGTAGAAACTCGCCCGATTACAACGGTATGTGTATTTTTTCCCTAGCCCATTCTGGTTAAGCGTTTGGAGCAGCAGAATTGCGAAAAATGTTTTGCCATCTCAACCATTTCTTGGCTTCAAACTCCCATATCTCGCGAACGGATTGACCTAACCCAAAAATTCCTGTTGCATCCGAAAGTAGAAACTCGCCCGATTACAACGGTATGTGTATTTTTCCCTAGCCCATTCTGGTTAAGCGTTTGGATCAGCAGAATTGCGAAAAATTTTTTGCCTTCTAAACCATTTCTTGGCTTCAAACTCCCATATCTCGCGAACGGATTGACCTAACCCAAAATTTCCTGCTCTGTCTCAAAGTAGAAACTCGCCCGATTACAACGGTATGCGTATTTTTTCCCTAGGCCATTCTGGTTAAGCGTTTGGATCAGCAGAATTGAGAAAAATTGTATGCCTTCTCAACCATTTCTTGGCTTCAAACTCCCATATCTCGCGAACGAATTGACTTATCCCAAAAATCCCTGTTGCGTTTGAAAGTAGAAACTCGCCCGATTACAACGGTATGTTTGTTTTTTCCCTAGCCCATTCTGGTTAAGCGTTTGGAGCAGGAGAATTGCGAAAAATTGTTTGCCTTCTCAACCATTTCTTGGCTTCAAACTCCCATATCTCGCGAA
This sequence comes from Ptiloglossa arizonensis, assembly GCF_051014685.1. Lineage (NCBI taxonomy): Eukaryota > Metazoa > Arthropoda > Insecta > Hymenoptera > Colletidae > Ptiloglossa > Ptiloglossa arizonensis. The sequence goes on from NW_027478388.1 coordinate 1,062,233, forward strand.
CGGATTGACCAAACCCAAAAATTCCTGTTGCATCTGAAAGTAGAAACTCGCCCGATTACAACGGTATGTGTATTTTTTTCCTAGGCCATTCTGGTTAAGCGTTTGGAGCAGCAGAATTGCGAAAAATTGTTTGCCTTCTCAACCATTTCTTAGCTTCAAAGTCCCATATCGCACGAACGGATTGACCAAACCCAGAAATTCCTGCTGCGTCTGAAAGTAGAAACTCGCCCGATTACAACGGTCTGTGTGTTTTTTCCCTAGACCATTCTGGTTAAGCGTTTGGAGAAGCAGAGTTGCGAAAAATTGTTTGCCTTCTCAACCATTTCTTGGCTTCAAACTCCCATATCTCGCGAACGGATTGACTTAACCCAAAAATTCCTGTTGCGTCTGAAAGTAGAAACTCGCCCGATTACAACGGTATGTGTATTTCTTCCCTAGACCATTCTGGTTAAGCGTTTGGAGCAGCAGAATTGCAAAAAATTTTTTGCCTTCTCAACCATTTCTTGGCTTCAAACTCCCATATCTCGCGAACGGATTGACTTAACCCAAAAATTCCTGTTGCGTCTGAAAGTAGAAACTCGCCCGATTACAACGGTATGTGTATTTTCTTCCGTAGCCCATTCTGGTTAAGCGTTTGGAGCAGCAGAAGTGCGAAAACTTTGTTGTATTCTTAACCATTTCTTGGCTTCAATCTCCCATATCTCGCGAACGGATTGACCTAACTCAAAAATTCCTGTTTCGTCTGAAAGTAGAAACTCGCCCGAATACAACGGTATGTGTATTTTTTCCCTAGGCCATTCTGGTTAAGCGTTTGGAGCAGCAGAATTGCGAAAAAATGTTTGCCTCTCAACCATTTCTTAGCTTCAAAGTCCCATATCTCACGATCGGATTTACCAAACCCAAAAATTCCTGCTGCGTCTGAAAGTAGAAACTCGCCCGATTACAATGGTATGTGTATTTTTTCCCTAGGCCAATCTGGTTCAGCGTTTGGAGCAGCAGACGTGCGAAAACTTTGTTGTCTTCTTAACCATTTCTTAGATTCAAACTCCCACATCTCGCGAACGGATTGACCTAACCAAAAAATTCCTATCGCATCTGAAAGTAGAAACTCGCCCGATTACAACGGTATGTGTATTTTTTCCCTAGCCCATTCTGGTTAAGCGTTTGGAGCAGCAGAATTGCGAAAAATGTTTTGCCTTCTCAACCATTTCTTGGCTTCAAACTCCCATATCTCGCGAACGGATTGTCCTAACCCAAAAATTCCTATTGCATCTGAAAGTAGAAACTTGCCCGACTACAGCGGTATGTGTATTTTCTACCTAGGACATTCTGGTTAAGCGTTTGGATCAGCAGAATTGCGAAAAATGTTTTGCCTGCTCAACCATTTCTTGGCTTCAAACTCCCATATCTCGCGAACGGATTAACCTAACCCAAAAATTCCTATTGCATCTGAATGTAGAAACTCGCCCGATTACAACGGCATGTGTGTATTTCCCTAGGCGATTCTGGTTAAGCGTTTGGAGCAGCAGAATTGCGAAAAATTGTTTGCCTTCTCAACCATTTCTTAAGTTCAAAGTCCCATATCTCACGAACGGATTGACCAAACCCAAAAATTCCTGCTGCGTCTGAAAGTAGAAACTCGCCCGATTACAACGGTATGTGTGTTTTTCCCTAGGCCATTCTGGTTAAGGGTTTGGAGCAGCAGAATTGCGAAAAATTTTTTGCCTTCTCAACCATTTCTTGGCTTCAAACTCCCATATCTCGCGAACGGATTGACCTAATCCAAAAATTCCTATTGCGTCTGAAAGTAGGAACTAGCCTGATTACAACGGTATATGTATTTTTTCCATAGGCCATTCTGGTTAAGCGTTTGGAGCAGCAGAATTGCGAAAAATTTTTTGCCTTCTCAACCATTTCTTGGCTACAAACTCCCATATCTCGCGAACGGATTGACCTAACCCGAAAATTCGTGTTGCGTGTGAAAGTAGGAACTCGCCCGCTTACAACGGTATGTGTATTTTTTCCCTACGCCATTCTGGTTAAGCGTTTGGATCAGCAGAATTGCGAAAAATTGTATGCCTTCTCAACCATTTCTGGGCTACAAACTCCCATATCTCGCGAACGGATTGACCTAACCCGAAAATTCGTGTTGCGTGTGAAAGTAGGAACTCGCCAGCTTACAACGGTATGTGTATTTTTTCCCTAGGCCATTCTGGTTAAGGGTTTGGAGCAGCAGAATTGCGAAAAATGTTTTGCCTTCTCAACCATTTCTTAGATTCAAACTCCCATATCTCGCGAACGGATTGACCTAACCAAAAAATTCCTATTGCATCTGAAAGTAGAAACTCGCCCGATTACAACGGCATGTGTATTTTTTCCCTAGGCCATTTTGGTTAAGCGTTTGGAGCAGCAGAATTGCGAAAAATTGTTTGCCTTCTCAACCATTTCTTAGCTTCAAAGTCCCATATCTCACGAACGGATAGACTTAACCCAAAAATTCCTGTTGCGTCTGAAAGTAGAAACTCGCCCGATTACAACGGTATATGTATTTTTTCCCTAGGCCATTCTGGTTAAGCGTTTGGAGCAGCAGAATTGCGAAAAATGTTTTGCCTTCTCAACCATTTCTTAGATTCAAACTCCCATATCTCGCGAACGGATTGACCTAACCAAAAAATTCCTATTGCATCTGAAAGTAGAAACTCGCCCGATTACAACGGTATGTGTATTTTTTCCCTAGCCCATTCTGGTTAAGCGTTTGGAGCAGCAGAATTGCGAAAAATGTTTTGCCATCTCAACCATTTCTTGGCTTCAAACTCCCATATCTCGCGAACGGATTGACCTAACCCAAAAATTCCTGTTGCATCCGAAAGTAGAAACTCGCCCGATTACAACGGTATGTGTATTTTTTCCCTAGCCCATTCTGGTTAAGCGTTTGGATCAGCAGAATTGCGAAAAATTTTTTGCCTTCTAAACCATTTCTTGGCTTCAAACTCCCATATCTCGCGAACGGATTGACCTAACCCAAAATTTCCTGCTCTGTCTCAAAGTAGAAACTCGCCCGATTACAACGGTATGCGTATTTTTTCCCTAGGCCATTCTGGTTAAGCGTTTGGAGCAGCAGAAGTGCGAAAACTTTGTTGTCTTCTAAACCATTTCTTGGCTTCAAACTCCCATATCTCGCGAACGGATTGACCTAACCCAAAAATTCCTATTGCATCTGAAAGTAGAAATTCGCCCGATTACAACGGTATGTGTATTTTTTCCCTAGGCCATTCTGGTTAAGCGTTTCGATCAGCAGAATTGCGAAAAATGTTTTGCCTTCTCAACCATTTTGTGACTTCAAACTCCCATATGTCGCGAACGGATTGTCTTAACTCAAAAATTCCTGTTGCGTCTGAAAGTAGAAACTCGCCCGATTACAACGGTATGTGTATTTTTTTCCTAGGCCATTCTGGTTAAGCGTTTGGAGCAGCAGAAGTGCGAAAACTTTGTTGTCTTCTTAACCATTTCTTGGCTTCAAACTCCCATATCTCGCGAACGGATTGACCTAACCCAGAAATTCCTGTTTCGTCTGAAAGTAGAAACTCGCCCGACTACAACGGTATGTGTATTTTTTCCCTAGGCCATGCTGGTTAAGCGTTTGGATCAGCAGAATTGCGAAAAATGTTTTGTCCTCTCAACCATTTCTTGGCTTCAAAGTCCCATATCTCACGATCGGATTTACCAAACCCAAAAATTCCTGCTGCGTCTGAAAGTAGGAACTCACCCGATTACAATGGTATGTGTATTTTTTCCCTAGGCCAATCTGGTTCAGCGTTTGGAGCAGCAGACGTCCGAAAACTTTGTTGTCTTCTTAACCATTTCTTAGATTCAAACTCCCATATCTCGCGAACGGATTGACGTAACCAAAAAATTCCTATTGCATCTGAAAGTAGAAACTCGCCCGATTACAACGGTATGTGTATTTTTTCCATAGCCCATTCTGGTTAAGCGTTTGGAGCAGCAGAATTGCGAAAAATGTTTTGCCTTCTCAACCATTTCTTGGCTTCAAACTCCCATATCTCGCGAACGGATTGTCCTAACCCAAAAATTCCTATTGCATCTGAAAGTAGAAACTTGCCCGACTACAGCGGTATGTGTATTTTTTCCCTAGGCCATTCTGGTTAAGCGTTTGGATCAGCAGAATTGCGAAAAATTGCATGCCTTCACAACCATTTCTTGGCTACAAACTCCCATATCTCGCGAACGGATTGACCTAACCCGAAAATTCGTGTTGCGTGTGAAAGTAGGAACTCGCCCGCTTACAACGGTATGTGTATTTTTTCCCTACGCCATTCTGGTTAAGCGTTTGGATCAGCAGAATTGCGAAAAATTGTATGCCTTCTCAACCATTTCTGGGCTACAAACTCCCATATCTCGCGAACGGACTGACCTAACCCGAAAATTCGTGTTGCGTGTGAAAGTAGGAACTCGCCAGCTTACAACGGTTTGTGTATTTTTTCCCTAGGCCTTTCTGGTTAAGGGTTTGGAGCAGCAGAATTGCGAAAAATGTTTTGCCTTCTCAACCATTTCTTAGATTCAAACTCCCATATCTCGCGAACGGATGGACCTAACCAAAAAATTCCTATTGCATCTGAAAGTAGAAACTCGCCCGATTACAACGGTATGTGTATTTTTTCCCTAGCCCATTTTGGTTAAGCGTTTGGAGCAGCAGAATTGCGAAAAATGTTTTGCCTTCTCAACCATTTCTTGGCTTCAAACTCCCATATCTCGCGAACGGATTGACCTAACCCAAAAATTCCTGTTGCATCCGAAAGTAGAAAATCGCCCGATTACAACGGTATGTGTATTTTTTCCCTAGCCCATTCTGGTTAAGCGTTTGGATCAGCAGAATTGCGAAAAATTTTTTGCCTTCTAAACCATTTCTTGGCTTCAAACTCCCATATCTCGCGAACGGATTGACCTAACCCAAAATTTCCTGCTCTGTCTGAAAGTAGAAACTCGCCCGATTACAACGGTATGCGTATTTTTTCCCTAGGCCATTCTGGTTAAGCGTTTGGAGCAGCAGAATTGCGAAAAATTTTTTGCCTTCTCAACCATTTCTTCGCTTCAAACTCCCATATCTCGCGATCGGACTGACCTAATCCAAAAATTCCTATTGCGTCTGAAAGTAGAAACTCGCCCGATTACAACGGTATGTGTATTTTTTCCCTAGGCCCTTCTGGTTAAGCGTTTGGAGCAGCAGAAGTGCGAAAACTTTGTTGTATTCTTAACCATTTCTTGGCTTCAATCTCCCATATCTCGCGAACGGATTGACCTAACTCAAAAATTCCTGCTGCGTCTGAAAGTAGAAACTCGCCCGATTACAATGGTATGTGTATTTTTTCCCTAGGCCAATCTGGTTCAGCGTTTGGAGCAGCAGACGTGCGAAAACTTTGTTGTCTTCTTAACCATTTCTTAGATTCAAACTCCCATATCTCGCGAACGGATTGACCTAACCAAAAAATTCCTATTGCATCTGAAAGTAGAAACTCGCCCGATTACAACGGTATGTGTATTTTTTCCCTAGCCCATTCTGGTTAAGCGTTTGGAGCAGCAGAATTGCGAAAAATGTTTTGCCTTCTCAACCATTTCTTGGCTTCAAACTCCCATATCTCGCGAACGGATTGTCCTAACCCAAAAATTCCTATTGCATCTGAAAGTAGAAACTTGCCCGACTACAGCGGTATGTGTATTTTCTCCCTAGGACATTCTGGTTAAGCGTTTGGATCAGCAGAATTGCGAAAAATGTTTTGCCTACTCAACCATTTCTTGGCTTGAAACTCCCATATCTCGCGAACGGATTAACCTAACCCAAAAATTCCTATTGCATCTGAATGTAGAAACTCGCCCGATTACAACGGCATGTGTGTTTTTCCCTAGGCGATTCTGGTTAAGCGTTTGGAGCAGCAGAATTGCGAAAAATTGTTTGCCTTCTCAACCATTTCTTAAGTTCAAAGTCCCATATCTCACGAACGGATTGACCAAACCCAAAAATTCCTGCTGCGTCTGAAAGTAGAAACTCGCCCGATTACAACGGTATGTGTGTTTTTCCCTAGGCCATTCTGGTTAAGGGTTTGGAGCAGCAGAATTGCGAAAAATTTTTTGCCTTCCCAACCATTTCTTGGCTTCAAACTCCCATATCTCGCGAACGGATTGACCTAATCCAAAAATTCCTATTGCGTCTGAAAGTAGGAACTAGCCTGATTACAACGGTATATGTATTTTTTCCATAGGCCATTCTGGTTAAGCGTTTGGAGCAGCAGAATTGCGAAAAATTTTTTGCCTTCTCAACCATTTCTTGGCTACAAACTCCCATATCTCGCGAACGGATTGACCTAACCCGAAAATTCGTGTTGCGTGTGAAAGTAGGAACTCGCCCGCTTACAACGGTATGTGTATTTTTTCCCTACGCCATTCTGGTTAAGCGTTTGGATCAGCAGAATTGCGAAAAATTGTATGCCTTCTCAACTATTTCTGGGCTACAAACTCCCATATCTCGCGAACGGATTGACCTAACCCGAAAATTCGTGTTGCGTGTGAAAGTAGGAACTCGCCAGCTTACAACGGTATGTGTATTTTTTCCCTAGGCCATTCTGGTTAAGGGTTTGGAGCAGCAGAATTGCGAAAAATGTTTTGCCTTCTCAACCATTTCTTAGATTCAAACTCCCATATCTCGCGAACGGATTGACCTAACCAAAAAATTCCTATTGCATCTGAAAGTAGAAACTCGCCCGATTACAACGGTATGTGTATTTTCTCCCTAGGCCATTCTGGTTAAGCGTTTGGATCAGCAGAATTGCGAAAAATGTTTTGCCTTCTCAACCATTTCTTAGATTCAAACTCCCATATCTCGCGAACGGATTGACCTAACCAAAAAATTCCTATTGCATCTGAAAGTAGAAACTCGCCCGATTACAACGGTATGTGTATTTTTTCCCTAGCCCATTCTGGTTAAGCGTTTGGAGCAGCAGAATTGCGAAAAATGTTTTGCCTTCTCAACCATTTCTTGGCTTCAAACTCCCATATCTCGCGAACGGATTGACCTAACCCAAAAATTCCTGTTGCATCCGAAAGTAGAAACTCGCCCGATTACAACGGTATGTGTATTTTTTCCCTAGCCCATTCTGGTTAAGCGTTTGGATCAGCAGAATTGCGAAAAATTTTTTGCCTTCTAAACCATTTCTTGGCTTCAAACTCCCATATCTCGCGAACGGATTGACCTAACCCAAAATTTCCTGCTCTGTCTGAAAGTAGAAACTCGCCCGATTACAACGGTATGCGTATTTTTTCCCTAGGCCATTCTGGTTAAGCGTTTGGAGCAGCAGAATTGCGAAAAATTTTTTGCCTTCTCAACCATTTCTTGGCTTCAGACTCCCATATCTCGCGAACGGATTGACCTAAGCCAAAAATTCCTATTGCGTCTGAAAGTAGGAACTAGCCTGATTACAACGGTATATGTATTTTTTCCATAGGCCATTCTGGTTAAGCGTTTGGAGCAGCAGAATTGCGAAAAATTTTTTGCCTTCTAAACCATTTCTTGGCTTCAAACTCCCATATCTCGCGAACGGATTGACCTAACCCAAAATTTCCTGCTCTGTCTGAAAGTAGAAACTCGCCCGATTACAACGGTATGCGTATTTTTTCCCTAGGCCATTCTGGTTAAGCGTTTGGAGCAGCAGAATTGCGAAAAATTTTTTGCCTTCTCAACCATTTCTTCGCTTCAAACTCCCATATCTCGCGATCGGACTGACCTAATCCAAAAATTCCTATTGCGTCTGAAAGTAGAAACTCGCCCGATTACAACGGTATGTGTATTTTTTCCCTAGGCCCTTCTGGTTAAGCGTTTGGAGCAGCAGAAGTGCGAAAACTTTGTTGTATTCTTAACCATTTCTTGGCTTCAATCTCCCATATCTCGCGAACGGATTGACCTAACTCAAAAATTCCTGCTGCGTCTGAAAGTAGAAACTCGCCCGATTACAATGGTATGTGTATTTTTTCCCTAGGCCAATCTGGTTCAGCGTTTGGAGCAGCAGACGTGCGAAAACTTTGTTGTCTTCTTAACCATTTCTTAGATTCAAACTCCCATATCTCGCGAACGGATTGACCTAACCAAAAAATTCCTATTGCATCTGAAAGTAGAAACTCGCCCGATTACAACGGTATGTGTATTTTTTCCCTAGCCCATTCTGGTTAAGCGTTTGGAGCAGCAGAATTGCGAAAAATGTTTTGCCTTCTCAACCATTTCTTGGCTTCAAACTCCCATATCTCGCGAACGGATTGTCCTAACCCAAAAATTCCTATTGCATCTGAAAGTAGAAACTTGCCCGACTACAGCGGTATGTGTATTTTCTCCCTAGGACATTCTGGTTAAGCGTTTGGATCAGCAGAATTGCGAAAAATGTTTTGCCTACTCAACCATTTCTTGGCTTGAAACTCCCATATCTCGCGAACGGATTAACCTAACCCAAAAATTCCTATTGCATCTGAATGTAGAAACTCGCCCGATTACAACGGCATGTGTGTTTTTCCCTAGGCGATTCTGGTTAAGCGTTTGGAGCAGCAGAATTGCGAAAAATTGTTTGCCTTCTCAACCATTTCTTAAGTTCAAAGTCCCATATCTCACGAACGGATTGACCAAACCCAAAAATTCCTGCTGCGTCTGAAAGTAGAAACTCGCCCGATTACAACGGTATGTGTGTTTTTCCCTAGGCCATTCTGGTTAAGGGTTTGGAGCAGCAGAATTGCGAAAAATTTTTTGCCTTCCCAACCATTTCTTGGCTTCAAACTCCCATATCTCGCGAACGGATTGACCTAATCCAAAAATTCCTATTGCGTCTGAAAGTAGGAACTAGCCTGATTACAACGGTATATGTATTTTTTCCATAGGCCATTCTGGTTAAGCGTTTGGAGCAGCAGAATTGCGAAAAATTTTTTGCCTTCTCAACCATTTCTTGGCTACAAACTCCCATATCTCGCGAACGGATTGACCTAACCCGAAAATTCGTGTTGCGTGTGAAAGTAGGAACTCGCCCGCTTACAACGGTATGTGTATTTTTTCCCTACGCCATTCTGGTTAAGCGTTTGGATCAGCAGAATTGCGAAAAATTGTATGCCTTCTCAACTATTTCTGGGCTACAAACTCCCATATCTCGCGACGCGACGGATTGACCTAACCCGAAAATTCGTGTTGCGTGTGAAAGTAGGAACTCGCCAGCTTACAACGGTATGTGTATTTTTTCCCTAGGCCATTCTGGTTAAGGGTTTGGAGCAGCAGAATTGCGAAAAATGTTTTGCCTTCTCAACCATTTCTTAGATTCAAACTCCCATATCTCGCGAACGGATTGACCTAACCAAAAAATTCCTATTGCATCTGAAAGTAGAAACTCGCCCGATTACAACGGTATGTGTATTTTCTCCCTAGGCCATTCTGGTTAAGCGTTTGGATCAGCAGAATTGCGAAAAATGTTTTGCCTTCTCAACCATTTCTTAGATTCAAACTCCCATATCTCGCGAACGGATTGACCTAACCAAAAAATTCCTATTGCATCTGAAAGTAGAAACTCGCCCGATTACAACGGTATGTGTATTTTTTCCCTAGCCCATTCTGGTTAAGCGTTTGGAGCAGCAGAATTGCGAAAAATGTTTTGCCTTCTCAACCATTTCTTGGCTTCAAACTCCCATATCTCGCGAACGGATTGACCTAACCCAAAAATTCCTGTTGCATCCGAAAGTAGAAACTCGCCCGATTACAACGGTATGTGTATTTTTTCCCTAGCCCATTCTGGTTAAGCGTTTGGATCAGCAGAATTGCGAAAAATTTTTTGCCTTCTAAACCATTTCTTGGCTTCAAACTCCCATATCTCGCGAACGGATTGACCTAACCCAAAATTTCCTGCTCTGTCTGAAAGTAGAAACTCGCCCGATTACAACGGTATGCGTATTTTTTCCCTAGGCCATTCTGGTTAAGCGTTTGGAGCAGCAGAATTGCGAAAAATTTTTTGCCTTCTCAACCATTTCTTGGCTTCAGACTCCCATATCTCGCGAACGGATTGACCTAAGCCAAAAATTCCTATTGCGTCTGAAAGTAGGAACTAGCCTGATTACAACGGTATATGTATTTTTTCCATAGGCCATTCTGGTTAAGCGTTTGGAGCAGCAGAATTGCGAAAAATTTTTTGCCTTCTCAACCATTTCTTGACTTCAAACTCCCATATGTCGCGAACGGATTGTCTTAACCCAAAAATTCCTGTTGCGTCTGAAAGTAGAAACTCGCCCGATTACAACGGTATGTGTGTTTTTTTCCTAGGCCATTCTGGTTAAGCGTTTGGAGCAGCAGAAGTGCGAAAACTTTGTTGTCTTCTTAACCATTTCTTGGCTTCAAACTCCCATATCTCGCGAACGGATTGACCTAACCCAGAAATTCCTGTTTCGTCTGAAAGTAGAAACTCGCCCGATTACAACGGTATGTGTATTTTTTCCCTAGGCCATTCTGGTTAAGCGTTTGGAGCAGCAGAATTGCGAAAAATTGCATGCCTTCTCAACCATTTCTTGGCTACAAACTCCCATATCTCGCGAACGGATTGACCTAACCCGAAAATTCGTGTTGCGTGTGAAAGTAGGAACTCGCCCGCTTACAACGGTATGTGTATTTTTTCCCTAGGCCATTCTGGTTAAGGGTTTGGAGCAGCAGAATTGCGAAAGATTTTTTGCCTTCTCAACCATTTCTTGGCTTCAAACTCCCATATCTCGTGAACGGAGTGACCTAACCCAAAAATTCCTGCTGCATCCGAAAGTAGAAACTCGCCCGATTACAACGGTATGTGTATTTTTTCCCTAGCCCATTCTGGTTAAGCGTTTGGAGCAGCAGAATTGCGAAAAATGTTTTGCCTTCTCAACCATTTCTTGGCTTCAAACTCCCATATCTCGCGAACGGATTAACCTAACCCAAAAATTCCTATTGCGTCTGAAAGTAGAAACTCTCCCGATTACAACGGCATGTGTATTCTTTCCCTAGGCCATTCTGGTTAAGCATTTGGAGCAGCAGAATTGCGAAAAATTGTTTGCCTTCTCAACCATTTCTTAGCTTCAAATTCCCATATCTCACGAACGGATTGACCAAACCCAAAAATTCCTGTTGCATCTGAAAGTAGAAACTCGCCCGATTACAACGCTATGTGTATTTTTTCCCTAGGCCATTCTGGTTAAGCGTTTGGAGCAGCAGAATTGCGAAAAATTGTTTGCCTTCTCAACCATTTCTTGGCTTCAAACTCCCATATCTCGCGAACGAATTGACTTATCCCAAAAATCCCTGTTGCGTGTGAAAGTAGAAACTCGCCCGATTACAACGGTATGTGTATTTTTTCCCTAGCCCATTCTGGTTAAGCGTTTGGAGCAGCAGAATTGCGAAAAATGTTTTGCCTTCTAAACCATTTCTTGGCTTCAAACTCCCATATCTCGCGAACGGATTGACCTCAGCCAAAAATTCCTATTGCATCTGAAAGTAGAAACTTGCCCGACTACAGCGGTATGTGTATTTTTTCCCTAGGCCATTCTGGTTAAGCGTTTGGATCAGCAGAATTGCGAAAAATTGTATGCCTTCTCAAACATTTCTTGGCTTCAAGGTCCCATATCTCACGAACGGATTGACCAAACACAAAAATTCCTGCTGCGTCTGAAAGTAGAAACTCGCCCGATTACAACGGTATGTGTATTTTTTCCCTAGGCCATTCTGGTTAAGGGTTTGGGTGCAGCAGAATTGCGAAAAATTTTTTGCCTTCTCAACCATTTCTTGGCTTCAAACTCCCATATCTCGCGAACGGATTGACCAACCCCAAAAATTCCTGTTGCATCTGAAAGTAGAAACTCGCCCGATTACAACGGTATGTGTATTCTTTCCCTAGGCCATTCTGGTTAAGCGTTTGGAGCAGCAGAATTGCGAAAAATTGTTTGCCTCCTCAACCATTTCTTGGCTTCAAACTCCCATATCTCGCGAACGGATTGTCCTAACCCAAAAATTCCTATTGCATCTGAAAGTAGAAACTTGCCCGACTACAGCGGTATGTGTATTTTCTCCCTAGGCCATTCTGGTTAAGCGTTTGGATCAGCAGAATTGCGAAAAATTGTATGCCTTCTCAACCATTTCTTGGCTACAAACTCCCATATCTCGCGAACGGATTGACCTAACCCGAAAATTCGTGTTGCGTGTGAAAGTAGGAACACGCCCGCTTACAACGGTATGTGTATTTTTTCCCTAGGCCATTCTGGTTAAGCGTTTGGAGCAGCAGAATTGCGAAAAATTTGTTGTCTTCTTAACCATTTCTTAGCTTCAAACTCCCATATCTCGCGAACGGATAGACCTAACCCAAAAATTCCTGTTGCATCCGAAAGTAGAAACTCGCCCGATTACAACGGTATGTGTATTTTTTCCCTAGCCCATTCTGGTTAAGCGTTTGGAGCAGCAGAATTGCGAAAAATGTTTTGCCTTCTCAACCATTTCTTGGCTTCAAACTCCCATATCTCGCGAACGGATTAACCTAACCCAAAAATTCCTATTGCATCTGAAAGTAGAAACTCGCCCGATTACAACGGCATGTGTGTTTTTCCCTAGGCGATTCTGGTTAAGCGTTTGGAGCAGCAGAATTGCGAAAAATTGTTTGCCTTCTCAACCATTTCTTAAGTTCAAAGTCCCATATCTCACGAACGGATTGACCAAACCCAAAAATTCCTGCTGCGTCTGAAAGTAGAAACTCGCCCGATTACAACGGTATGTGTGTTTTTCCCTAGGCCATTCTGGTTAAGGGTTTGGAGCAGCAGAATTGCGAAAAATTTTTTGCCTTCTCAACCATTTCTTGGCTTCAAACTCCCATATCTCGCGAACGGAGTGACCTAACCCAAAAATTCCTGTTGCATCCGAAAGTAGAAACTCGCCCGATTACAACGGTATGTGTATTTTTTCCCTAGCCCATTCTGGTCAAGCGTTTGGATCAGCAGAATTGCGAAAAATTTTTTGCCTTCTAAACCATTTGTTGGCTTCAAACTCCCATATCTCGCGAACGGATTGACCTAACCCAAAATTTCCTGCTCTGTCTGAAAGTAGAAACTCGCCCGATTACTACGGTATGCGTATTTTTTCCCTAGGCCATTCTGGTTAAGCGTTTCGAGCAGCAGAATTGCGAGAAATTTTTTGCCTTATCAACCATTTCTTCGCTTCAAACTCCCATATCTCGCGATCGGACTGACCTAATCCAAAAATTCCTATTGCGTCTGAAAGTAGAAACTCGCCCGATTACAACGGTATGTGTATTTTTTCCCTAGGCCCTTCTGGTTAAGCGTTTGGAGCAGCAGAATTGCGAAAACTTTGTTGTCTTCTAAACCATTTCTTGGCTTCAAACTCCCATATCTCGCGAACGGATTGACCTAACCCAAAAATTCCTATTGCATCTGAAAGTAGAAATTCGCCCGATTACAACGGTTTGTGTATTTTTTCCCTAGGCCATTCTGGTTAAGCGTTTGGATCAGCAGAATTGCGAAAAATGTTTTGCCTTCTCAACCATTTCTTGGCTTCAAACTCCCATATCTCGAGAACGGATTGACCTAATCCAAAAATTCCTATTGCGTCTGAAAGTAGGAACTAGCCTGATTACAACGGTATATGTATTTTTTCCATAGGCCATTCTGGTTAAGCGTTTGGAGCAGCAGAATTGCGAAAAATGTTTTGCCTTCTAAACCATTTCTTGGCTTCAAACTCCCATATCTCGCGAACGGATTGACCTCAGCCAAAAATTCCTATTGCATCTGACAGTAGAAACTTGCCCGACTACAGCGGTATGTGTATTTTTTCCCTAGGCCATTCTGGTTAAGCGTTTGGATCAGCAGAATTGCGAAAAATTGTATGCCTTCTCAAACATTTCTTGGCTTCAAGGTCCCATATCTCACGAACGGATTGACCAAACACAAAAATTCCTGCTGCGTCTGAAAGTAGAAACTCGCCCGATTACAACGGTATGTGTATTTTTTCCCTAGGCCATTCTGGTTAAGGGTTTGGGTGCAGCAGAATTGCGAAAAATTTTTTGCCTTCTCAACCATTTCTTGGCTTCAAACTCCCATATCTCGCGAACGGATTGCCCAACCCCAAAAATTCCTGTTGCATCTGAAAGTAGAAACTCGCCCGATTACAACGGTATGTGTATTCTTTCCCTAGGCCATTCTGGTTAAGCGTTTGGAGCAGCAGAATTGCGAAAAATTGTTTGCCTCCTCAACCATTTCTTGGCTTCAAACTCCCATATCTCGCGAACGGATTGTCCTAACCCAAAAATTCCTATTGCATCTGAAAGTAGAAACTTGCCCGACTACAGCGGTATGTGTATTTTCTCCCTAGGCCATTCTGGTTAAGCGTTTGGATCAGCAGAATTGCGAAAAATTGTATGCCTTCTCAACCATTTCTTGGCTACAAACTCCCATATCTCGCGAACGGATTGACCTAACCCGAAAATTCGTGTTGCGTGTGAAAGTAGGAACACGCCCGCTTACAACGGTATGTGTATTTTTTCCCTAGGCCATTCTGGTTAAGCGTTTGGAGCAGCAGAATTGCGAAAAATTTGTTGTCTTCTTAACCATTTCTTAGCTTCAAACTCCCATATCTCGCGAACGGATAGACCTAACCCAAAAATTCCTGTTGCATCCGAAAGTAGAAACTCGCCCGATTACAACGGTATGTGTATTTTTTCCCTAGCCCATTCTGGTTAAGCGTTTGGAGCAGCAGAATTGCGAAAAATGTTTTGCCTTCTCAACCATTTCTTGGCTTCAAACTCCCATATCTCGCGAACGGATTAACCTAACCCAAAAATTCCTATTGCATCTGAAAGTAGAAACTCGCCCGATTACAACGGCATGTGTGTTTTTCCCTAGGCGATTCTGGTTAAGCGTTTGGAGCAGCAGAATTGCGAAAAATTGTTTGCCTTCTCAACCATTTCTTAAGTTCAAAGTCCCATATCTCACGAACGGATTGACCAAACCCAAAAATTCCTGCTGCGTCTGAAAGTAGAAACTCGCCCGATTACAACGGTATGTGTATTTTTTCCCTAGCCCATTCTGGTCAAGCGTTTGGATCAGCAGAATTGCGAAAAATTTTTTGCCTTCTAAACCATTTGTTGGCTTCAAACTCCCATATCTCGCGAACGGATTGACCTAACCCAAAATTTCCTGCTCTGTCTGAAAGTAGAAACTCGCCCGATTACTACGGTATGCGTATTTTTTCCCTAGGCCATTCTGGTTAAGCGTTTCGAGCAGCAGAATTGCGAGAAATTTTTTGCCTTATCAACCATTTCTTCGCTTCAAACTCCCATATCTCGCGATCGGACTGACCTAATCCAAA
Source organism: Ptiloglossa arizonensis (assembly GCF_051014685.1). NCBI lineage: Eukaryota > Metazoa > Arthropoda > Insecta > Hymenoptera > Colletidae > Ptiloglossa > Ptiloglossa arizonensis. The sequence continues at coordinate 1,077,648 of NW_027478388.1, forward strand.
AATTCCTATTGCGTCTGAAAGTAGAAACTCGCCCGATTACAACGGTATGTGTATTTTTTCCCTAGGCCCTTCTGGTTAAGCGTTTGGAGCAGCAGAATTGCGAAAACTTTGTTGTCTTCTAAACCATTTCTTGGCTTCAAACTCCCATATCTCGCGAACGGATTGACCTAACCCAAAAATTCCTATTGCATCTGAAAGTAGAAATTCGCCCGATTACAACGGTATGTGTATTTTTTCCCTAGGCCATTCTGGTTAAGCGTTTGGATCAGCAGAATTGCGAAAAATGTTTTGCCTTCTCAACCATTTCTTGGCTTCAAACTCCCATATCTCGCGAACGGATTGACCTAATCCAAAAATTCCTATTGCGTCTGAAAGTAGGAACTAGCCTGATTACAACGGTATATGTATTTTTTCCATAGGCCATTCTGGTTAAGCGTTTGGAGCAGCAGAATTGCGAAAAATGTTTTGCCTTCTAAACCATTTCTTGGCTTCAAACTCCCATATCTCGCGAACGGATTGACCTCAGCCAAAAATTCCTATTGCATCTGATAGTAGAAACTTGCCCGACTACAGCGGTATGTGTATTTTTTCCCTAGGCCATTCTGGTTAAGCGTTTGGATCAGCAGAATTGCGAAAAATTGTATGCCTTCTCAAACATTTCTTGGCTTCAAGGTCCCATATCTCACGAACGGATTGACCAAACACAAAAATTCCTGCTGCGTCTGAAAGTAGAAACTCGCCCGATTACAACGGTATGTGTATTTTTTCCCTAGGCCATTCTGGTTAAGGGTTTGGGTGCAGCAGAATTGCGAAAAATTTTTTGCCTTCTCAACCATTTCTTGGCTTCAAACTCCCATATCTCGCGAACGGATTGACCAACCCCAAAAATTCCTGTTGCATCTGAAAGTAGAAACTCGCCCGATTACAACGGTATGTGTATTCTTTCCCTAGGCCATTCTGGTTAAGCGTTTGGAGCAGCAGAATTGCGAAAAATTGTTTGCCTCCTCAACCATTTCTTGGCTTCAAACTCCCATATCTCGCGAACGGATTGTCCTAACCCAAAAATTCCTATTGCATCTGAAAGTAGAAACTTGCCCGACTACAGCGGTATGTGTATTTTCTCCCTAGGCCATTCTGGTTAAGCGTTTGGATCAGCAGAATTGCGAAAAATTGTATGCCTTCTCAACCATTTCTTGGCTACAAACTCCCATATCTCGCGAACGGATTGACCTAACCCGAAAATTCGTGTTGCGTGTGAAAGTAGGAACACGCCCGCTTACAACGGTATGTGTATTTTTTCCCTAGGCCATTCTGGTTAAGCGTTTGGAGCAGCAGAATTGCGAAAAATTTGTTGTCTTCTTAACCATTTCTTAGCTTCAAACTCCCATATCTCGCGAACGGATAGACCTAACCCAAAAATTCCTGTTGCATCCGAAAGTAGAAACTCGCCCGATTACAACGGTATGTGTATTTTTTCCCTAGCCCATTCTGGTTAAGCGTTTGGAGCAGCAGAATTGCGAAAAATGTTTTGCCTTCTCAACCATTTCTTGGCTTCAAACTCCCATATCTCGCGAACGGATTAACCTATCCCAAAAATTCCTATTGCATCTGAAAGTAGAAACTCGCCCGATTACAACGGCATGTGTGTTTTTCCCTAGGCGATTCTGGTTAAGCGTTTGGAGCAGCAGAATTGCGAAAAATTGTTTGCCTTCTCAACCATTTCTTAAGTTCAAAGTCCCATATCTCACGAACGGATTGACCAAACCCAAAAATTCCTGCTGCGTCTGAAAGTAGAAACTCGCCCGATTACAACGGTATGTGTGTTTTTCCCTAGGCCATTCTGGTTAAGGGTTTGGAGCAGCAGAATTGCGAAAAATTTTTTGCCTTCTCAACCATTTCTTGGCTTCAAACTCCCATATCTCGCGAACGGAGTGACCTAACCCAAAAATTCCTGTTGCATCCGAAAGTAGAAACTCGCCCGATTACAACGGTATGTGTATTTTTTCCCTAGCCCATTCTGGTCAAGCGTTTGGATCAGCAGAATTGCGAAAAATTTTTTGCCTTCTAAACCATTTGTTGGCTTCAAACTCCCATATCTCGCGAACGGATTGACCTAACCCAAAATTTCCTGCTCTGTCTGAAAGTAGAAACTCGCCCGATTACTACGGTATGCGTATTTTTTCCCTAGGCCATTCTGGTTAAGCGTTTCGAGCAGCAGAATTGCGAGAAATTTTTTGCCTTATCAACCATTTCTTCGCTTCAAACTCCCATATCTCGCGATCGGACTGACCTAATCCAAAAATTCCTATTGCGTCTGAAAGTAGAAACTCGCCCGATTACAACGGTATGTGTATTTTTTCCCTAGGCCCTTCTGGTTAAGCGTTTGGAGCAGCAGAAGTGCGAAAACTTTGTTGTCTTCTAAACCATTTCTTGGCTTCAAACTCCCATATCTCGCGAACGGATTGACCTAACCCAAAAATTCCTATTGCATCTGAAAGTAGAAATTCGCCCGATTACAACGGTATGTGTATTTTTTCCCTAGGCCATTCTGGTTAAGCGTTTGGATCAGCAGAATTGCGAAAAATGTTTTGCCTTCTCAACCATTTCTTGGCTTCAAACTCCCATATCTCGCGAACGGATTGACCTAATCCAAAAATTCCTATTGCGTCTGAAAGTAGGAACTAGCCTGATTACAACGGTATATGTATTTTTTCCATAGGCCATTCTGGTTAAGCGTTTGGAGCAGCAGAATTGCGAAAAATTGTATGCCTTCTCAAACATTTCTTGGATTCAAACTCCCATATCTCGCGAACGGATTGACCTTATCCAAAAATTCCTGTTGCGTCTGAAAGAAGAAACTCGCCCGATTACAACGGTATGTGTATTTTTTCCCTAGCCCATTCTGGTTAAGCGTTTGGAGCAGCAGAATTGCGAAAAACGTTTTGCCTTCTCAACCATTTCTTGGCTTCAAACTCCCATATCTCGCGAACGGATTGACCTTATCCAAAAATTCCTGTTGCGTCTGAAAGAAGAAACTCGCCCGATTACAACGGTATGTCTATTTTTTACCTAGGCCATTCTGGTTAAGCGTTTGGAGCAGCAGAAGTGCGAAAAATTTGTTGTCTTCTTAACCATTTCTTAGCTTCAAACTCCCATATCTCGCGAACGGATTGACCTACCCCAAAAATTCCTGCTGCGTCTGAAACTAGAAACTCGCCCTATTACAACGGTATGTGTGTTTTTCCCTAGGCCATTCTGGTTAAGGGTTTGGAGCAGCAGAATTGCGAAAAATTTTTTGCCTTCTAAACCATTTCTTGGCTTCAAACTCCCATACCTCGCGAACGGATTAACCTAACCCAAAAATTCCAGTTGCATCTGAAAGTAGAAACTCGCCCGATTACAACGGTATGTGTATTTTTTCCCTTGGCCATTCTGGTTAAGCGTTTGGAGCAGCAGAATTGCGAAAAATGTTTTGCCTTCTCAACCATTTCTTGGCTTCAAACTCCCATATCTCGCGAACGGATTGACCTAATCCAAAAATTCCTATTGCGTCTGAAAGTAGAAACTCGCCCGATTACAACGGTATGTGTATTTTTTCCCTAGGCCCTTCTGGTTAAGCGTTTGGAGCAGCAGAAGTGCGAAAACTTTGTTGTCTTCTTAACCATTTCTTGGCTTCAATCTCCCATATCTCGCGAACGTATTGATCTAACCCAAAAATTCCTGTTTCGTCTGAAAGTAGAAACTCGCCCGATTACAGCGGTATGTGTACTTTTTTCCTAGGCCATTCTGGTTAAGCGTTTGGAGCAGCAGAAGTGCGAAAACTTTGTTGTCTTCTAAACCATTTCTTGGCTTCAAACTCCCATATCTCGCGAACGGATTGACCTAACCCAAAAATTCCTATTGCATCTGAAAGTAGAAACTCGCCCGATTACAACGGTATGTGTATTTTTTCCCTAGGCCATTCTGGTTAAGCGTTTGGATCAGCAGAATTGCGAAAAATGTTTTGCCTTCTCAACCATTTCTTGGCTTCAAACTCCCATATCTCGCGAACGGATTGACCTAATCCAAAAATTCCTATTGCGTCTGAAAGTAGGAACTAGCCCGATTACAACGGTATATGTATTTTTTCCCTAGGTCATTCTGGTTAAGCGTTTGGAGCAGCAGAATTGCGAAAAATTTTTTGCCTTCTCAACCATTTCTTGGCTTCAAACTCCCATATCTCGCGAACGGATTGACTTAACTCAAAAACTCCTGTTGCGTCTGAAAGTAGAAACTCGCCCGATTACAACGGTATGTGTATTTTTTTCCTAGGCCATTCTGGTTGAGCGTTTGGAGCAGCTGAATTGCGAAAACTTTGTTGTCTTCTGAACCATTTCTTGCCTTCAAACTCCCATATCTGGCGAACGGATTGACCTAACCCAAATATTCCTGTTTCGTCTGAAAGTAGAAACTCGCCCGATTACAACGGTATGTGTATTTTTTCCCTAGGCCATGCTGGTTAAGCGTTTGGATCAGCAGAATTGCGAAAAATGTTTTGCCCTCTCAACCATTTCTTGGCTTCAATCTCCCATATCTCGCGAACGGATTGACCTAACCCAAAAATTCCTGTTGCGTCTGAAAGAAGAAACTCGCCCGATTACAACGGTATGTGTATTTTTTCCCTAGGCCATTCTGGTTAAGCGTTTGGAGCAGCAGAAGTGCGAAAAATTTGTTGTCTTCTTAACCATTTCTTAGCTTCAAACTCCCATATCTCGCGAACGGATTGACCTATCCCAAAAATTCCTGCTGCGTCTGAAACTAGAAACTCGCCCTATTACAACGGTACGTGTGTTTTTCCCTAGGCCATTCTGGTTAAGGGTTTGGAGCAGCAGAATTGCGAAAAATTTTTTGCCTTCTAAACCATTTCTTGGCTTCAAACTCCCATACCTCGCGAACGGATTGACCTAACCCAAAAATTCCAATTGCATCTGAAAGTAGAAACTCGCCCGATTACAACGGTATGTGTATTTTTTCCCTTGGCCATTCTGGTTAAGCGTTTGGAGCAGCAGAATTGCGAAAAATGTTTTGCCTTCTCAACCATTTCTTGGCTTCAAACTCCCATATCTCGCGAACGGATTGACCAAACCCAAAAATTCCTGCTGCGTCTGAAAGTAGAAACTCGCCCGATTACAACGGTATGTGTATTTTTTCCCTAGGCCATTCTGGTTAAGGGTTTGGGTGCAGCAGAATTGCGAAAAATTTTTTGCCTTCTCAACCATTTCTTGGCTTCAAACTCCCATATCTCGCGAACGGATTGCCCAACCCCAAAAATTCCTGTTGCATCTGAAAGTAGAAACTCGCCCGATTACAACGGTATGTGTATTCTTTCCCTAGGCCATTCTGGTTAAGCGTTTGGAGCAGCAGAATTGCGAAAAATTGTTTGCCTCCTCAACCATTTCTTGGCTTCAAACTCCCATATCTCGCGAACGGATTGTCCTAACCCAAAAATTCCTATTGCATCTGAAAGTAGAAACTTGCCCGACTACAGCGGTATGTGTATTTTCTCCCTAGGCCATTCTGGTTAAGCGTTTGGATCAGCAGAATTGCGAAAAATTGTATGCCTTCTCAACCATTTCTTGGCTACAAACTCCCATATCTCGCGAACGGATTGACCTAACCCGAAAATTCGTGTTGCGTGTGAAAGTAGGAACACGCCCGCTTACAACGGTATGTGTATTTTTTCCCTAGGCCATTCTGGTTAAGCGTTTGGAGCAGCAGAATTGCGAAAAATTTGTTGTCTTCTTAACCATTTCTTAGCTTCAAACTCCCATATCTCGCGAACGGATAGACCTAACCCAAAAATTCCTGTTGCATCCGAAAGTAGAAACTCGCCCGATTACAACGGTATGTGTATTTTTTCCCTAGCCCATTCTGGTTAAGCGTTTGGAGCAGCAGAATTGCGAAAAATGTTTTGCCTTCTCAACCATTTCTTGGCTTCAAACTCCCATATCTCGCGAACGGATTAACCTAACCCAAAAATTCCTATTGCATCTGAAAGTAGAAACTCGCCCGATTACAACGGCATGTGTGTTTTTCCCTAGGCGATTCTGGTTAAGCGTTTGGAGCAGCAGAATTGCGAAAAATTGTTTGCCTTCTCAACCATTTCTTAAGTTCAAAGTCCCATATCTCACGAACGGATTGACCAAACCCAAAAATTCCTGCTGCGTCTGAAAGTAGAAACTCGCCCGATTACAACGGTATGTGTATTTTTTCCCTAGCCCATTCTGGTCAAGCGTTTGGATCAGCAGAATTGCGAAAAATTTTTTGCCTTCTAAACCATTTGTTGGCTTCAAACTCCCATATCTCGCGAACGGATTGACCTAACCCAAAATTTCCTGCTCTGTCTGAAAGTAGAAACTCGCCCGATTACTACGGTATGCGTATTTTTTCCCTAGGCCATTCTGGTTAAGCGTTTCGAGCAGCAGAATTGCGAGAAATTTTTTGCCTTATCAACCATTTCTTCGCTTCAAACTCCCATATCTCGCGATCGGACTGACCTAATCCAAAAATTCCTATTGCGTCTGAAAGTAGAAACTCGCCCGATTACAACGGTATGTGTATTTTTTCCCTAGGCCCTTCTGGTTAAGCGTTTGGAGCAGCAGAATTGCGAAAACTTTGTTGTCTTCTAAACCATTTCTTGGCTTCAAACTCCCATATCTCGCGAACGGATTGACCTAACCCAAAAATTCCTATTGCATCTGAAAGTAGAAATTCGCCCGATTACAACGGTATGTGTATTTTTTCCCTAGGCCATTCTGGTTAAGCGTTTGGATCAGCAGAATTGCGAAAAATGTTTTGCCTTCTCAACCATTTCTTGGCTTCAAACTCCCATATCTCGCGAACGGATTGACCTAATCCAAAAATTCCTATTGCGTCTGAAAGTAGGAACTAGCCTGATTACAACGGTATATGTATTTTTTCCATAGGCCATTCTGGTTAAGCGTTTGGAGCAGCAGAATTGCGAAAAATGTTTTGCCTTCTAAACCATTTCTTGGCTTCAAACTCCCATATCTCGCGAACGGATTGACCTCAGCCAAAAATTCCTATTGCATCTGATAGTAGAAACTTGCCCGACTACAGCGGTATGTGTATTTTTTCCCTAGGCCATTCTGGTTAAGCGTTTGGATCAGCAGAATTGCGAAAAATTGTATGCCTTCTCAAACATTTCTTGGCTTCAAGGTCCCATATCTCACGAACGGATTGACCAAACACAAAAATTCCTGCTGCGTCTGAAAGTAGAAACTCGCCCGATTACAACGGTATGTGTATTTTTTCCCTAGGCCATTCTGGTTAAGGGTTTGGGTGCAGCAGAATTGCGAAAAATTTTTTGCCTTCTCAACCATTTCTTGGCTTCAAACTCCCATATCTCGCGAACGGATTGACCAACCCCAAAAATTCCTGTTGCATCTGAAAGTAGAAACTCGCCCGATTACAACGGTATGTGTATTCTTTCCCTAGGCCATTCTGGTTAAGCGTTTGGAGCAGCAGAATTGCGAAAAATTGTTTGCCTCCTCAACCATTTCTTGGCTTCAAACTCCCATATCTCGCGAACGGATTGTCCTAACCCAAAAATTCCTATTGCATCTGAAAGTAGAAACTTGCCCGACTACAGCGGTATGTGTATTTTCTCCCTAGGCCATTCTGGTTAAGCGTTTGGATCAGCAGAATTGCGAAAAATTGTATGCCTTCTCAACCATTTCTTGGCTACAAACTCCCATATCTCGCGAACGGATTGACCTAACCCGAAAATTCGTGTTGCGTGTGAAAGTAGGAACACGCCCGCTTACAACGGTATGTGTATTTTTTCCCTAGGCCATTCTGGTTAAGCGTTTGGAGCAGCAGAATTGCGAAAAATTTGTTGTCTTCTTAACCATTTCTTAGCTTCAAACTCCCATATCTCGCGAACGGATAGACCTAACCCAAAAATTCCTGTTGCATCCGAAAGTAGAAACTCGCCCGATTACAACGGTATGTGTATTTTTTCCCTAGCCCATTCTGGTTAAGCGTTTGGAGCAGCAGAATTGCGAAAAATGTTTTGCCTTCTCAACCATTTCTTGGCTTCAAACTCCCATATCTCGCGAACGGATTAACCTATCCCAAAAATTCCTATTGCATCTGAAAGTAGAAACTCGCCCGATTACAACGGCATGTGTGTTTTTCCCTAGGCGATTCTGGTTAAGCGTTTGGAGCAGCAGAATTGCGAAAAATTGTTTGCCTTCTCAACCATTTCTTAAGTTCAAAGTCCCATATCTCACGAACGGATTGACCAAACCCAAAAATTCCTGCTGCGTCTGAAAGTAGAAACTCGCCCGATTACAACGGTATGTGTGTTTTTCCCTAGGCCATTCTGGTTAAGGGTTTGGAGCAGCAGAATTGCGAAAAATTTTTTGCCTTCTCAACCATTTCTTGGCTTCAAACTCCCATATCTCGCGAACGGAGTGACCTAACCCAAAAATTCCTGTTGCATCCGAAAGTAGAAACTCGCCCGATTACAACGGTATGTGTATTTTTTCCCTAGCCCATTCTGGTCAAGCGTTTGGATCAGCAGAATTGCGAAAAATTTTTTGCCTTCTAAACCATTTGTTGGCTTCAAACTCCCATATCTCGCGAACGGATTGACCTAACCCAAAATTTCCTGCTCTGTCTGAAAGTAGAAACTCGCCCGATTACTACGGTATGCGTATTTTTTCCCTAGGCCATTCTGGTTAAGCGTTTCGAGCAGCAGAATTGCGAGAAATTTTTTGCCTTATCAACCATTTCTTCGCTTCAAACTCCCATATCTCGCGATCGGACTGACCTAATCCAAAAATTCCTATTGCGTCTGAAAGTAGAAACTCGCCCGATTACAACGGTATGTGTATTTTTTCCCTAGGCCCTTCTGGTTAAGCGTTTGGAGCAGCAGAAGTGCGAAAACTTTGTTGTCTTCTAAACCATTTCTTGGCTTCAAACTCCCATATCTCGCGAACGGATTGACCTAACCCAAAAATTCCTATTGCATCTGAAAGTAGAAATTCGCCCGATTACAACGGTATGTGTATTTTTTCCCTAGGCCATTCTGGTTAAGCGTTTGGATCAGCAGAATTGCGAAAAATGTTTTGCCTTCTCAACCATTTCTTGGCTTCAAACTCCCATATCTCGCGAACGGATTGACCTAATCCAAAAATTCCTATTGCGTCTGAAAGTAGGAACTAGCCTGATTACAACGGTATATGTATTTTTTCCATAGGCCATTCTGGTTAAGCGTTTGGAGCAGCAGAATTGCGAAAAATTGTATGCCTTCTCAAACATTTCTTGGATTCAAACTCCCATATCTCGCGAACGGATTGACCTTATCCAAAAATTCCTGTTGCGTCTGAAAGAAGAAACTCGCCCGATTACAACGGTATGTGTATTTTTTCCCTAGCCCATTCTGGTTAAGCGTTTGGAGCAGCAGAATTGCGAAAAACGTTTTGCCTTCTCAACCATTTCTTGGCTTCAAACTCCCATATCTCGCGAACGGATTGACCTTATCCAAAAATTCCTGTTGCGTCTGAAAGAAGAAACTCGCCCGATTACAACGGTATGTCTATTTTTTACCTAGGCCATTCTGGTTAAGCGTTTGGAGCAGCAGAAGTGCGAAAAATTTGTTGTCTTCTTAACCATTTCTTAGCTTCAAACTCCCATATCTCGCGAACGGATTGACCTACCCCAAAAATTCCTGCTGCGTCTGAAACTAGAAACTCGCCCTATTACAACGGTATGTGTGTTTTTCCCTAGGCCATTCTGGTTAAGGGTTTGGAGCAGCAGAATTGCGAAAAATTTTTTGCCTTCTAAACCATTTCTTGGCTTCAAACTCCCATACCTCGCGAACGGATTAACCTAACCCAAAAATTCCAGTTGCATCTGAAAGTAGAAACTCGCCCGATTACAACGGTATGTGTATTTTTTCCCTTGGCCATTCTGGTTAAGCGTTTGGAGCAGCAGAATTGCGAAAAATGTTTTGCCTTCTCAACCATTTCTTGGCTTCAAACTCCCATATCTCGCGAACGGATTGACCTAATCCAAAAATTCCTATTGCGTCTGAAAGTAGAAACTCGCCCGATTACAACGGTATGTGTATTTTTTCCCTAGGCCCTTCTGGTTAAGCGTTTGGAGCAGCAGAAGTGCGAAAACTTTGTTGTCTTCTTAACCATTTCTTGGCTTCAATCTCCCATATCTCGCGAACGTATTGATCTAACCCAAAAATTCCTGTTTCGTCTGAAAGTAGAAACTCGCCCGATTACAGCGGTATGTGTACTTTTTTCCTAGGCCATTCTGGTTAAGCGTTTGGAGCAGCAGAAGTGCGAAAACTTTGTTGTCTTCTAAACCATTTCTTGGCTTCAAACTCCCATATCTCGCGAACGGATTGACCTAACCCAAAAATTCCTATTGCATCTGAAAGTAGAAACTCGCCCGATTACAACGGTATGTGTATTTTTTCCCTAGGCCATTCTGGTTAAGCGTTTGGATCAGCAGAATTGCGAAAAATGTTTTGCCTTCTCAACCATTTCTTGGCTTCAAACTCCCATATCTCGCGAACGGATTGACCTAATCCAAAAATTCCTATTGCGTCTGAAAGTAGGAACTAGCCCGATTACAACGGTATATGTATTTTTTCCCTAGGTCATTCTGGTTAAGCGTTTGGAGCAGCAGAATTGCGAAAAATTTTTTGCCTTCTCAACCATTTCTTGGCTTCAAACTCCCATATCTCGCGAACGGATTGACTTAACTCAAAAACTCCTGTTGCGTCTGAAAGTAGAAACTCGCCCGATTACAACGGTATGTGTATTTTTTTCCTAGGCCATTCTGGTTGAGCGTTTGGAGCAGCTGAATTGCGAAAACTTTGTTGTCTTCTGAACCATTTCTTGCCTTCAAACTCCCATATCTGGCGAACGGATTGACCTAACCCAAATATTCCTGTTTCGTCTGAAAGTAGAAACTCGCCCGATTACAACGGTATGTGTATTTTTTCCCTAGGCCATGCTGGTTAAGCGTTTGGATCAGCAGAATTGCGAAAAATGTTTTGCCCTCTCAACCATTTCTTGGCTTCAATCTCCCATATCTCGCGAACGGATTGACCTAACCCAAAAATTCCTGTTGCGTCTGAAAGAAGAAACTCGCCCGATTACAACGGTATGTGTATTTTTTCCCTAGGCCATTCTGGTTAAGCGTTTGGAGCAGCAGAAGTGCGAAAAATTTGTTGTCTTCTTAACCATTTCTTAGCTTCAAACTCCCATATCTCGCGAACGGATTGACCTATCCCAAAAATTCCTGCTGCGTCTGAAACTAGAAACTCGCCCTATTACAACGGTACGTGTGTTTTTCCCTAGGCCATTCTGGTTAAGGGTTTGGAGCAGCAGAATTGCGAAAAATTTTTTGCCTTCTAAACCATTTCTTGGCTTCAAACTCCCATACCTCGCGAACGGATTGACCTAACCCAAAAATTCCAATTGCATCTGAAAGTAGAAACTCGCCCGATTACAACGGTATGTGTATTTTTTCCCTTGGCCATTCTGGTTAAGCGTTTGGAGCAGCAGAATTGCGAAAAATGTTTTGCCTTCTCAACCATTTCTTGGCTTCAAACTCCCATATCTCGCGAACGGATTGACCTAATCCAAAAATTCCTATTGCGTCTGAAAGTAGAAACTCGCCCGATTACAACGGTATGTGTATTTTTTCCCTAGGCCCTTCTGGTTAAGCGTTTGGAGCAGCAGAAGTGCGAAAACTTTGTTGTCTTCTTAACCATTTCTTGGCTTCAATCTCCCATATCTCGCGAACGTATTGATCTAACCCAAAAATTCCTGTTTCGTCTGAAAGTAGAAACTCGCCCGATTACAGCGGTATGTGTACTTTTTTCCTAGGCCATTCTGGTTAAGCGTTTGGAGCAGCAGAAGTGCGAAAACTTTGTTGTCTTCTGAACCATTTCTTGCCTTCAAACTCCCATATCTGGCGAACGGATTGACCTAACCCAAAAATTCCTGTTTCGTCTGAAAGTAGAAACTCGCCCGATTACAACGGTATGTGTATTTTTTCCCTAGGCCATGCTGGTTAAGCGTTTGGATCAGCAGAATTGCGAAAAATGTTTTGCCCTCTCAACCATTTCTTGGCTTCAATCTCCCATATCTCGCGAACGGATTGACCTAACCCAAAAATTCCTGTTGCGTCTGAAAGAAGAAACTCGCCCGATTACAACGGTATGTGTATTTTTTCCCTAGGCCATTCTGGTTAAGCGTTTGGAGCAGCAGAAGTGCGAAAAATTTGTTGTCTTCTTAACCATTTCTTAGCTTCAAACTCCCATATCTCGCGAACGGATTGACCTACCCCAAAAATTCCTGCTGCGTCTGAAACTAGAAACTCGCCCTATTACAACGGTATGTGTGTTTTTCCCTAGGCCATTCTGGTTAAGGGTTTGGAGCAGCAGAATTGCGAAAAATTTTTTGCCTTCTAAACCATTTCTTGGCTTCAAACTCCCATACCTCGCGAACGGATTGACCTAACCCAAAAATTCCAGTTGCATCTGAAAGTAGAAACTCGCCCGATTACAACGGTATGTGTATTTTTTCCCTTGGCCATTCTGGTTAAGCGTTTGGAGCAGCAGAATTGCGAAAAATGTTTTGCCTTCTCAACCATTTCTTGGCTTCAAACTCCCATATCTCGCGAACGGATTGACCTAATCCAAAAATTCCTATTGCGTCTGAAAGTAGAAACTCGCCCGATTACAACGGTATGTGTATTTTTTCCCTAGGCCCTTCTGGTTAAGCGTTTGGAGCAGCAGAAGTGCGAAAACTTTGTTGTCTTCTTAACCATTTCTTGGCTTCAATCTCCCATATCTCGCGAACGTATTGATCTAACCCAAAAATTCCTGTTTCGTCTGAAAGTAGAAACTCGCCCGATTACAGCGGTATGTGTATTTTTTCCCTAGGCCATTCTGGTTAAGCGTTTGGAGCAGCAGAAGTGCGAAAAATTTGTTGTCTTCTTAACCACTTCTTAGCTTCAAATTCCCATATCTCGCGAACGGATTGACCTAACCCAAAAATTCCTGTTGCATCTGAAAGTAGAAACTCGCCCGATTACAACGGTATGTGTATTTTTTCCCTAGGCCATTCTGGTTAAGCGTTTGAATCAGCAGAATTGCGAAAAATGTTTTGCCTTCTCAACCATTTCTTGGCTTCAAAGTCCCATATCTCGCGAACGGATTGACCTAAACCAAAAATTCCTATTGCATCTGAAAGTAGAAACTCGCCCGATTACAACGGTATGTGTATTTTTTCCCTAGGCCATTCTGGTTAAACGTTTGGAGCAGCAGAATTGCGAAAAATTGTTTGCCTTCTCAACCATTTCTTAGCTTCAAAGTCCCATATCTCACGAACGGATTGACCAAACCCAAAAATTCCTGCTGCGTCTGAAAGTAGAAACTCGCCCGACCACAACGGTATGTGTATTTTTTCCCTAGACCATTCTGGTTAAGCGTTTGGAGCCGCAGAGTTGCGAAAAATTTGTTGTCTTCTCAACCATTTCTTAGCTTCAAAGTCCCATATCTCGCGAACGGATTGACCTAACCCAAAAATTCCTACTGCATCTGCAAGTAGAAACTCGCCCGATTACAACGGTATGTGTATTTTTTCCCTAGGCCATTCTGGTTAAGCGTTTGAATCAGCAGAATTGCGAAAAATGTTTTGCCTTCTCAACCATTTCTTGGCTTCAAACTCCCATATCTCGCGAACGGATTGACCTAAACCAAAAATTCCTATTGCGTCTGAATTAGAAACTCGCCCGATTACAAGGGTATGTGTATTTTTTCCCTAGGCCATTCTGGTTAAGCGTTTGGAGCAGCAGAATTGCGAAAAATTTTTTGCCTTCTCAACCATTTCTTGCCTTCAAACTCCCATATCTCGCGAACGGATTGACCTAACCCAAAAATTCCTGTTGCGTCTGAAAGTAGAAACTCGCCCGTTTACAACAGTATGTGTATTTTTTTTCTATGCCCTTCTGGTTAAGCGTTTGGGAGCAGCAGAAGTGCGAAAACTTTGTTGTCTTCTTAACCATTTCTTGCCTTCAAACTCCCATAACTCGCGAACGGATTGACCTAACCCAAAAATTCCTGTTTCGTCTGAAAGTAGAAACTCGCCCGATTACAACGGTATGTGTATTTTTTCCCTAGGCCATTCTGGTTAAGCGTTCGGATCAGCAGAATTGCGAAAAATGTTTTGCCCTCTCAACCATTTTTTGGCTTCAAACTCCCATATCTCGCGAACGGATTGGCCTAATCCAAAAATTCCTATTGCATCTGAAAGTAGAAACTCGCCCGATTACAACGGTATGTGTATTTGTTCCCTAGACCATTCTGGTTAAGCGTTTGGAGCGGCAGAGTTGCGAAAAATTTGTTGTCTTCTCAACCATTTCTTAGCTTCAAAGTCCCATATCTCGCGAACGGATTGACCAAACACAAAAATTCCTGCTGCGTCTGAAAGTAGAAACTCGTCCGATTACAACGGTATGTGTATTTTTTCCCTAGGCCATTCTGGTTAAGCGTTTGGAGCAGCAGAAGTGCGAAAACTTTGTTGTCTTCTTAACCATTTCTTAGCTTCAAACTCCCATATCTCGCGAACGGATTGACCTAACCCAAAAATCCCTGTTGCGTGTGAAAGTAGAAACTCGCCCGATTACAACGGTATGTGTGTTTTTTCCCTAGCCCATTCTGGTTAAGCGTTTGGAGCAGCAGAATTGCGAAAAATTTTTTGCCTTCACAACCATTTCTTGGCTTCAAACTCCCATATCTCGCGAACGGATTGACTTAACCCAAAAATTCCGGTTGCGTCTGAAAGTAGAAACTCGCCCGATTACAACGGTATGTGTATTTTTTTCCTAGGCCATTCTGGTTAAGCGTTTGGAGCAGCAGAAGTGCGAAAACTTTGTTGTCTTCTTAACCATTTCTTGGCTTCAAACTCCCATATCTCGCGAACGGATTGACCTAACCCAAAAATTCCAGATTCGTCTGAAAGTAGAAACTCGCCCGATTACAACGGTATGTGTGTTTTTTCCCTAGCCCATTCTGGTTAAGCGTTTGGAGCAGCAGAATTGCGAAAATTTTTTTGCCTTCTAAACCATTTCTTGGCTTCAAAGTCCCATATCTCGCGAACGGATTCACCTAACCCAAAAATTCCTATTGCATCTGAAAGTAGAAACTCGCCCGATTACAACGGTATGTGTAATTTTTCCCTAGGCCATTCTGGTTAAGCGTTTGGATCAGCAGAATTGAGAAAAATTGTATGCCTTCTCAACCATTTCTTGGCTTCAAACTCCCATATCTCGCGAACGAATTGACTTATCCCAAAAATCCCTGTTGCGTGTGAAAGTAGAAACTCGCCCGATTACAACGGTATGTGTGTTTTTTCCCGCGCCCATTCTGGTTAAGCGTTTGGAGCAGCGGAATTGCGAAAAATTTTTTGCCTTCACAACCATTTCTTGGCTTCAAACTCCCATATCTCGCGAACGGATTGACTTAACCCAAAAATTCCGGTTGCGTCTGAAAGTAGAAACTCGCCCGATTACAACGGTATGTTTATTTTTTTCCTAGGCCATTCTGGTTAAGCGTTTGGAGCAGCAGAAGTGCGAAAACTTTGTTGTCTTCTTAACCATTTCTTGGCTTCAAACTCCCATATCTCGCGAACGGAATGACCTAACCCTTAAATTCCTGATTCGTCTGAAAGTAGAAACTCGCCCGATTACAACGGTATGTGTGTTTTTCCCCTAGCCCATTCTGGTTAAGCGTTTGGAGCAGCAGAATTGCGAAAAATTTTTTGCCTTCTAAACCATTTCTTGGCTTCAAACTCCCATATCTCGCGAACGGATTCACCTAACCCAAAAATTCCTATTGCATCTGAAAGTAGAAACTCGCCCGATTACAACGGTATGTGTATTTTTTCCCTAGGCCATTCTGGTTAAGCGTTTGTAGCAGCAGAATTGCGAAAAATTGTTTGCCTTCTCAACCATTTCTTAGCTTCAAAGTCCCATATCTCACGAACGGATTGACCAATCCCAAAAATTCCTGCTGCGTCTGAAAGTAGAAACTCGCCCGACTACAACGGTATGTGTATTTTTTCCCTAGACCATTCTGGTTAAGCGTTTGGAGCAGCAGAGTTGCGAAAAATTTGTTGTCTTCTCAACCATTTCTTAGCTTCAAAGTCCCATATCTCGCGAACGGATTGACCTAACCCAAAAATTCCTATTGCATCTGAAAGTAGAAACTCGCCCGATTACAACGGTATGTGTATTTTTTCCCTAGGCCATTCTGGTAAAGCGTTTGAATCAGCAGAATTGCGAAAAATGTTTTGCCTTCTCAAACATTTCTTGGCTTCAAACTCCCATATCTCGCGAACGGATTGACTTAACCCAAAAATTCCTGTTGCGTCTGAAAGTAGAAACTCGCCCGATTACAACGGTATGTTTTTTTTTTCCCTAGCCCATTCTGGTTAAGCGTTTGGAGCAGGAGAATTGCGAAAAATTGTTTGTCTTCTCAACCATTTCTTGGCTTCAAACTCCCATATCTCGCGAACGGATTGGCCTAACCCAAAAATTCCTGTTGCGTCTGAAAGTAGAAACTCGCCCGATTACAACCGTATGTGTATTTTTTCCCTAGGCCATTCTGGTTAAACGTTTGGAGGAGCAGAAGTGCGAAAAATTTGTTGTGTTCTTAACCATTTCTTAGCTTCAAACTTCCATATCTCACGAACGGATTGACCTAACCCAAAAATTCCTGTTGCATCCGAAAGTAGAAACTCGCCCGATTACAACGGTATGTGTATTTTTTCCCTAGCCCATTCTGGTTAAGCGTTTGGAGCAGCAGAATTGCGAAAAATGTTTTGCCTTCTAAACCATTTCTTGGCTTCAAACTCCCATATCTCGCGAACGGATTGACCTAACCCAAAAATTCCTATTGCATCTGAAAGTAGAAACTCGCCCGATTACAACGGTATGTGTATTTTTTCCCTAGGCCATTCTGGTTAAGCGTTTGGAGCAGCAGAATTGCGAAAAATTTTTTGCCTTCTCAATCATTTCTTGGCTTCAAACTCGCATATCTCGCGAACGGATTGACCAAACCCAAAAATTCCTGTTGCATCTGAAAGTAGAAACTCGCCCGATTACAACGGTATGTGTGTTTTTCCCCTAGCCCATTCTGGTTAAGCGTTTGGAGCAGCAGAATTGCGAAAAATTTGTTGCCTTCTAAACCATTTCTTGGCTTCAAACTCCCATATCTCGCGAACGGATTCACCTAACCCAAAAATTCCTATTGCATCTGAAAGTAGAAACTCGCCCGATTACAACGGTATGTGTGTTTTTTCCCTAGGCCATTCTGGTTAAGCGTTTGGAGCAGCAGAATTGCGAAAAATTGTTTGCCTTCTCAACCATTTCTTAGCTTCAAAGTCCCATATCTCACGAACGGATTGACCAAACCCAAAAATTCCTGCTGCGTCTGAAAGTAGAAACTCGCCCGATTATAACGGTATGTGTATTTTTTCCCTAGCCCATTCTGGTTAAGCGTTTGGAGCAGCAGAATTGCGAAAAATTGTTTGCCTTCTCAACCATTTCTTAGCTTCAAAGTCCCATATCTCACGAACGGATTGACCAAACCCAAAAATTCCTGCTGCGTCTGAAAGTAGAAACTCGCCCGACTACAACGGTATGTGTATTTTTTCCCGAAACCATTCTGGTTAAGCGTTTGGAGCAGCAGAGTTGCGAAAAATTTGTTGTCTTCTCAACCATTTCTTAGCTTCAAAGTCCCATATCTCGCGAACGGATTGGCATAACCCAATAATTCCTGTTGCGTCTGAAAGTAGAAACTCGCCCGATTACAACCGTATGTGTGTTTTTCCCCTAGCCCATTCTGGTTAAGCGTTTGGAGCAGCAGAATTGCGAAAAATTTGTTGCCTTCTAAACCATTTCTTGGCTTCAAACTCCCATATCTCGCGAACGGATTCACCTAACCCAAAAATTCCTATTGCATCTGAAAGTAGAAACTCGCCCGATTACAACGGTATGTGTGTTTTTTCCCTAGGCCATTCTGGTTAAGCGTTTGGAGCAGCAGAATTGCGAAAAATTGTTTGCCTTCTCAACCATTTCTTAAGTTCAAAGTCCCATATCTCACGAACGGATTGACCAAACCCAAAAATTCCTGCTGCGTCTGAAAGTAGAAACTCGCCCGATTATAACGGTATGTGTATTTTTTCCCTAGCCCATTCTGGTTAAGCGTTTGGAGCAGCAGAATTGCGAAAAATTGTTTGCCTTCTCAACCATTTCTTAGCTTCAAAGTCCCATATCTCACGAACGGATTGACCAAACCCAAAAATTCCTGCTGCGTCTGAAAGTAGAAACTCGCCCGACTACAACGGTATGTGTATTTTTTCCCTAAACCATTCTGGTTAAGCGTTTGGAGCAGCAGAGTTGCGAAAAATTTGTTGTCTTCTCAACCATTTCTTAGCTTCAAAGTCCCATATCTCGCGAACGGATTGGCATAACCCAATAATTCCTGTTGCGTCTGAAAGTAGAAACTCGCCCGATTACAACCGTATGTGTATTTTTTCCCTAGGCCATTCTGGTTAAACGTTTGGAGCAGCAGAAGTGCGAAAAATTTGCTGTGTTCTTAACCATTTCTTAGCTTCAAACTTCCATATCTCGCGAACGGATTGACCTAACCCAAAAATTCCTGTTGCATCCGAAAGTAGAAACTTGCCCGATTACAACCGTATGTGTATTTTTTCACTAGGCCATTCTGGTTAAACGTTTGGAGCAGCAGAAGTGCGAAAAATTTGTTGTGTTCTTAACCATTTCTTAGCTTCAAACTTCCATATCTCACGAACGGATTGACCTAACCCAAAAATTCCTGTTGCATCCGAAAGTAGAAACTCGCCCGATTACAACGGTATGTGTATTTTTTCCCTAGCCCATTCTGGTTAAGCGTTTGGAGCAGCAGAATTGCGAAAAATGTTTTGCCTTCTAAACCATTTCTTGGCTTCAAACTCCCATATCTCGCGAACGGATTGACCTAACCCAAAAATTCCTATTGCATCTGAAAGTAGAAACTCGCCCGATTACAACGGTATGTGTATTTTTTCCCTAGGCCATTCTGGTTAAGCGTTTGGAGCAGCAGAAGTGCGAAAAATTTGTTGTCTTCTTAACCATTTCTTAGCTTCAAACTTCCATATCTCGCGAACGGATTGACCTAACCCAAAAATTCCTGTTGCATCCGAAAGTAGAAACTTGCCCGATTACAACCGTATGTGTATTTTTTCCCTAGGGCATTCTGGTTAAACGTTTGGAGCAGCAGAAGTGCGAAAAATTTGTTGTGTTCTTAACCATTTCTTAGCTTCAAACTTCCATATCTCACGAACGGATTGACCTAACCCAAAAATTCCTGTTGCATCCGAAAGTAGAAACTCGCCCGATTACAACCGTATGTGTATTTTTTCCCTAGGCCATTCTGGTTAAGCGTTCGGATCAGCAGAATTGCGAAAAATGTTTTGCCCTCTCAACCATTTTTTGGCTTCAAACTCCCATATCTCGCGAACGGATTGGCCTAATCCAAAAATTCCTATTGCATCTGAAAGTAGAAACTCGCCCGATTACAACGGTATGTGTATTTTTTCCCTAGGCCATTCTGGTTAAGCGTTTGGAGCAGCAGAAGTGCGAAAAATTTGTTGTCTTCTTAACCATTTCTTAGCTTCAAACTTCCATATCTCGCGAACGGATTGACCTAACCCAAAAATTCCTGTTGCATCCGAAAGTAGAAACTTGCCCGATTACAACCGTATGTGTATTTTTTCCCTAGGCCATTCTGGTTAAGCGTTCGGATCAGCAGAATTGCGAAAAATGTTTTGCCCTCTCAACCATTTTTTGGCTTCAAACTCCCATATCTCGCGAACGGATTGACCTAACCCAAAAATTCCTGTTGCGTCTGAAAGTAGAAACTCGCCCGTTTACAACAGTATGTGTATTTTTTTTCTATGCCCTTCTGGTTAAGCGTTTGGGAGCAGCAGAAGTGCGAAAACTTTGTTGTCTTCTTAACCATTTCTTGCCTTCAAACTCCCATAACTCGCGAACGGATTGACCTAACCCAAAAATTCCTGTTTCGTCTGAAAGTAGAAACTCGCCCGATTACAACGGTATGTGTATTTTTTCCCTAGGCCATTCTGGTTAAGCGTTCGGATCAGCAGAATTGCGAAAAATGTTTTGCCCTCTCAACCATTTTTTGGCTTCAAACTCCCATATCTCGCGAACGGATTGGCCTAATCCAAAAATTCCTATTGCATCTGAAAGTAGAAACTCGCCCGATTACAACGGTATGTGTATTTGTTCCCTAGACCATTCTGGTTAAGCGTTTGGAGCGGCAGAGTTGCGAAAAATTTGTTGTCTTCTCAACCATTTCTTAGCTTCAAAGTCCCATATCTCGCGAACGGATTGACCAAACACAAAAATTCCTGCTGCGTCTGAAAGTAGAAACTCGTCCGATTACAACGGTATGTGTATTTTTTCCCTAGGCCATTCTGGTTAAGCGTTTGGAGCAGCAGAAGTGCGAAAACTTTGTTGTCTTCTTAACCATTTCTTAGCTTCAAACTCCCATATCTCGCGAACGGATTGACCTAACCCAAAAATCCCTGTTGCGTGTGAAAGTAGAAACTCGCCCGATTACAACGGTATGTGTGTTTTTTCCCTAGCCCATTCTGGTTAAGCGTTTGGAGCAGCAGAATTGCGAAAAATTTTTTGCCTTCACAACCATTTCTTGGCTTCAAACTCCCATATCTCGCGAACGGATTGACTTAACCCAAAAATTCCGGTTGCGTCTGAAAGTAGAAACTCGCCCGATTACAACGGTATGTGTATTTTTTTCCTAGGCCATTCTGGTTAAGCGTTTGGAGCAGCAGAAGTGCGAAAACTTTGTTGTCTTCTTAACCATTTCTTGGCTTCAAACTCCCATATCTCGCGAACGGATTGACCTAACCCAAAAATTCCAGATTCGTCTGAAAGTAGAAACTCGCCCGATTACAACGGTATGTGTGTTTTTTCCCTAGCCCATTCTGGTTAAGCGTTTGGAGCAGCAGAATTGCGAAAATTTTTTTGCCTTCTAAACCATTTCTTGGCTTCAAAGTCCCATATCTCGCGAACGGATTCACCTAACCCAAAAATTCCTATTGCATCTGAAAGTAGAAACTCGCCCGATTACAACGGTATGTGTAATTTTTCCCTAGGCCATTCTGGTTAAGCGTTTGGATCAGCAGAATTGAGAAAAATTGTATGCCTTCTCAACCATTTCTTGGCTTCAAACTCCCATATCTCGCGAACGAATTGACTTATCCCAAAAATCCCTGTTGCGTGTGAAAGTAGAAACTCGCCCGATTACAACGGTATGTGTGTTTTTTCCCGCGCCCATTCTGGTTAAGCGTTTGGAGCAGCGGAATTGCGAAAAATTTTTTGCCTTCACAACCATTTCTTGGCTTCAAACTCCCATATCTCGCGAACGGATTGACTTAACCCAAAAATTCCGGTTGCGTCTGAAAGTAGAAACTCGCCCGATTACAACGGTATGTTTATTTTTTTCCTAGGCCATTCTGGTTAAGCGTTTGGAGCAGCAGAAGTGCGAAAACTTTGTTGTCTTCTTAACCATTTCTTGGCTTCAAACTCCCATATCTCGCGAACGGAATGACCTAACCCTTAAATTCCTGATTCGTCTGAAAGTAGAAACTCGCCCGATTACAACGGTATGTGTGTTTTTCCCCTAGCCCATTCTGGTTAAGCGTTTGGAGCAGCAGAATTGCGAAAAATTTTTTGCCTTCTAAACCATTTCTTGGCTTCAAACTCCCATATCTCGCGAACGGATTCACCTAACCCAAAAATTCCTATTGCATCTGAAAGTAGAAACTCGCCCGATTACAACGGTATGTGTATTTTTTCCCTAGGCCATTCTGGTTAAGCGTTTGTAGCAGCAGAATTGCGAAAAATTGTTTGCCTTCTCAACCATTTCTTAGCTTCAAAGTCCCATATCTCACGAACGGATTGACCAATCCCAAAAATTCCTGCTGCGTCTGAAAGTAGAAACTCGCCCGACTACAACGGTATGTGTATTTTTTCCCTAGACCATTCTGGTTAAGCGTTTGGAGCAGCAGAGTTGCGAAAAATTTGTTGTCTTCTCAACCATTTCTTAGCTTCAAAGTCCCATATCTCGCGAACGGATTGACCTAACCCAAAAATTCCTATTGCATCTGAAAGTAGAAACTCGCCCGATTACAACGGTATGTGTATTTTTTCCCTAGGCCATTCTGGTAAAGCGTTTGAATCAGCAGAATTGCGAAAAATGTTTTGCCTTCTCAAACATTTCTTGGCTTCAAACTCCCATATCTCGCGAACGGATTGACTTAACCCAAAAATTCCTGTTGCGTCTGAAAGTAGAAACTCGCCCGATTACAACGGTATGTTTTTTTTTTCCCTAGCCCATTCTGGTTAAGCGTTTGGAGCAGGAGAATTGCGAAAAATTGTTTGTCTTCTCAACCATTTCTTGGCTTCAAACTCCCATATCTCGCGAACGGATTGGCCTAACCCAAAAATTCCTGTTGCGTCTGAAAGTAGAAACTCGCCCGATTACAACCGTATGTGTATTTTTTCCCTAGGCCATTCTGGTTAAACGTTTGGAGGAGCAGAAGTGCGAAAAATTTGTTGTGTTCTTAACCATTTCTTAGCTTCAAACTTCCATATCTCACGAACGGATTGACCTAACCCAAAAATTCCTGTTGCATCCGAAAGTAGAAACTCGCCCGATTACAACGGTATGTGTATTTTTTCCCTAGCCCATTCTGGTTAAGCGTTTGGAGCAGCAGAATTGCGAAAAATGTTTTGCCTTCTAAACCATTTCTTGGCTTCAAACTCCCATATCTCGCGAACGGATTGACCTAACCCAAAAATTCCTATTGCATCTGAAAGTAGAAACTCGCCCGATTACAACGGTATGTGTATTTTTTCCCTAGGCCATTCTGGTTAAGCGTTTGGAGCAGCAGAATTGCGAAAAATTTTTTGCCTTCTCAATCATTTCTTGGCTTCAAACTCGCATATCTCGCGAACGGATTGACCAAACCCAAAAATTCCTGTTGCATCTGAAAGTAGAAACTCGCCCGATTACAACGGTATGTGTGTTTTTCCCCTAGCCCATTCTGGTTAAGCGTTTGGAGCAGCAGAATTGCGAAAAATTTGTTGCCTTCTAAACCATTTCTTGGCTTCAAACTCCCATATCTCGCGAACGGATTCACCTAACCCAAAAATTCCTATTGCATCTGAAAGTAGAAACTCGCCCGATTACAACGGTATGTGTGTTTTTTCCCTAGGCCATTCTGGTTAAGCGTTTGGAGCAGCAGAATTGCGAAAAATTGTTTGCCTTCTCAACCATTTCTTAGCTTCAAAGTCCCATATCTCACGAACGGATTGACCAAACCCAAAAATTCCTGCTGCGTCTGAAAGTAGAAACTCGCCCGATTATAACGGTATGTGTATTTTTTCCCTAGCCCATTCTGGTTAAGCGTTTGGAGCAGCAGAATTGCGAAAAATTGTTTGCCTTCTCAACCATTTCTTAGCTTCAAAGTCCCATATCTCACGAACGGATTGACCAAACCCAAAAATTCCTGCTGCGTCTGAAAGTAGAAACTCGCCCGACTACAACGGTATGTGTATTTTTTCCCTAAACCATTCTGGTTAAGCGTTTGGAGCAGCAGAGTTGCGAAAAATTTGTTGTCTTCTCAACCATTTCTTAGCTTCAAAGTCCCATATCTCGCGAACGGATTGGCATAACCCAATAATTCCTGTTGCGTCTGAAAGTAGAAACTCGCCCGATTACAACCGTATGTGTGTTTTTCCCCTAGCCCATTCTGGTTAAGCGTTTGGAGCAGCAGAATTGCGAAAAATTTGTTGCCTTCTAAACCATTTCTTGGCTTCAAACTCCCATATCTCGCGAACGGATTCACCTAACCCAAAAATTCCTATTGCATCTGAAAGTAGAAACTCGCCCGATTACAACGGTATGTGTGTTTTTTCCCTAGGCCATTCTGGTTAAGCGTTTGGAGCAGCAGAATTGCGAAAAATTGTTTGCCTTCTCAACCATTTCTTAGCTTCAAAGTCCCATATCTCACGAACGGATTGACCAAACCCAAAAATTCCTGCTGCGTCTGAAAGTAGAAACTCGCCCGATTATAACGGTATGTGTATTTTTTCCCTAGCCCATTCTGGTTAAGCGTTTGGAGCAGCAGAATTGCGAAAAATTGTTTGCCTTCTCAACCATTTCTTAGCTTCAAAGTCCCATATCTCACGAACGGATTGACCAAACCCAAAAATTCCTGCTGCGTCTGAAAGTAGAAACTCGCCCGACTACAACGGTATGTGTATTTTTTCCCTAAACCATTCTGGTTAAGCGTTTGGAGCAGCAGAGTTGCGAAAAATTTGTTGTCTTCTCAACCATTTCTTAGCTTCAAAGTCCCATATCTCGCGAACGGATTGGCATAACCCAATAATTCCTGTTGCGTCTGAAAGTAGAAACTCGCCCGATTACAACCGTATGTGTATTTTTTCCCTAGGCCATTCTGGTTAAACGTTTGGAGCAGCAGAAGTGCGAAAAATTTGCTGTGTTCTTAACCATTTCTTAGCTTCAAACTTCCATATCTCGCGAACGGATTGACCTAACCCAAAAATTCCTGTTGCATCCGAAAGTAGAAACTTGCCCGATTACAACCGTATGTGTATTTTTTCACTAGGCCATTCTGGTTAAACGTTTGGAGCAGCAGAAGTGCGAAAAATTTGTTGTGTTCTTAACCATTTCTTAGCTTCAAACTTCCATATCTCACGAACGGATTGACCTAACCCAAAAATTCCTGTTGCATCCGAAAGTAGAAACTCGCCCGATTACAACGGTATGTGTATTTTTTCCCTAGCCCATTCTGGTTAAGCGTTTGGAGCAGCAGAATTGCGAAAAATGTTTTGCCTTCTAAACCATTTCTTGGCTTCAAACTCCCATATCTCGCGAACGGATTGACCTAACCCAAAAATTCCTATTGCATCTGAAAGTAGAAACTCGCCCGATTACAACGGTATGTGTATTTTTTCCCTAGGCCATTCTGGTTAAGCGTTTGGAGCAGCAGAAGTGCGAAAAATTTGTTGTCTTCTTAACCATTTCTTAGCTTCAAACTTCCATATCTCGCGAACGGATTGACCTAACCCAAAAATTCCTGTTGCATCCGAAAGTAGAAACTTGCCCGATTACAACCGTATGTGTATTTTTTCCCTAGGGCATTCTGGTTAAACGTTTGGAGCAGCAGAAGTGCGAAAAATTTGTTGTGTTCTTAACCATTTCTTAGCTTCAAACTTCCATATCTCACGAACGGATTGACCTAACCCAAAAATTCCTGTTGCATCCGAAAGTAGAAACTCGCCCGATTACAACGGTATGTGTATTTTTTCCCTAGCCCATTCTGGTTAAGCGTTTGGAGCAGCAGAATTGCGAAAAATGTTTTGCCTTCTAAACCATTTCTTGGCTTCAAACTCCCATATCTCGCGAACGGATTGACCTAACCCAAAAATTCCTATTGCATCTGAAAGTAGAAACTCGCCCGATTACAACGGTATGTGTATTTTTTCCCTAGGCCATTCTGGTTAAGCGTTTGGAGCAGCAGAAGTGCGAAAAATTTGTTGTCTTCTTAACCATTTCTTAGCTTCAAACTTCCATATCTCGCGAACGGATTGACCTAACCCAAAAATTCCTGTTGCATCCGAAAGTAGAAACTTGCCCGATTACAACCGTATGTGTATTTTTTCCCTAGGCCATTCTGG
The DNA here is from genome assembly GCF_051014685.1 of Ptiloglossa arizonensis. Lineage (NCBI taxonomy): Eukaryota > Metazoa > Arthropoda > Insecta > Hymenoptera > Colletidae > Ptiloglossa > Ptiloglossa arizonensis. Next base: position 1,103,559 of record NW_027478388.1, read on the forward strand.
TTAAACGTTTGGAGCAGCAGAAGTGCGAAAAATTTGTTGTGTTCTTAACCATTTCTTAGCTTCAAACTTCCATATCTCACGAACGGATTGACCTAACCCAAAAATTCCTGTTGCATCCGAAAGTAGAAACTCGCCCGATTACAACGGTATGTGTATTTTTTCCCTAGGCCATTCTGGTTAAGCGTTTGGAGCAGCAGAATTGCGAAAAATTGTTTGCCTTCTCAACCATTTCTTAGCTTCCAAGTCCCATATCTCACGAACGGATTGACCAAACCCAAAAATTCCTGCTGCGTCTGAAAGTAGAAACTCGCCCGATTATAACGGTATGTGTATTTTTTCCCTAGCCCATTCTGGTTAAGCGTTTGGAGCAGCAGAATTGCGAAAAATTGTTTGCCTTCTCAACCATTTCTTAGCTTCAAAGTCCCATATCTCGCGAACGGATTGGCATAACCCAAAAATTCCTGTTGCGTCTGAAAGTAGAAACTCGCCCGATTACAACCGTATGTGTATTTTTTCCCTAGGCCATTCTGGTTAAACGTTTGGAGCAGCAGAAGTGCGAAAAATTTGTTGTGTTCTTAACCATTTCTTAGCTTCAAACTTCCATATCTCACGAACGGATTGACCTAACCCAAAAATTCCTGTTGCATCCGAAAGTAGAAACTCGCCCGATTACAACGGTTTGTGTATTTTTTCCCTAGCCCATTCTGGTTAAGCGTTTGGAGCAGCAGAATTGCGAAAAATGTTTTTCCTTCTAAACCATTTCTTGGCTTCAAACTCCCATATCTCGCGAACGGATTGACCTAACCCAAAAATTCCTATTGCATCTGAAAGTAGAAACTCGCCCGATTACAACGGTATGTGTATTTTTTCCCTAGGCCATTCTGGTTAAGCGTTTGGAGCAGCAGAAGTGCGAAAAATTTGTTGTCTTCTTAACCATTTCTTAGCTTCAAACTCCCATATCTCGCGAACGGATTGACCTAACCCAAAAATTCCTGTTGCATCTGAAAGTAGAAACTCGCCCGATTACAACGGTATGTGTGTTTTTTCCCTAGCCCATTCTGGTTAAGCGTTTGGAGCAGCAGAATTGCGAAAAATTTTTTGGCTTCTAAACCATTTCTTGGCTTCAAACTCCCATATCTCGCGAACGGATTGACCTAACCCAAAAATTCCTATTGCATCTGAAAGTAGAAACTCGCCCGATTACAACGGTATGTGTATTTTTTCCCTAAGCCATTCTGGTTAAGCGTTTGGAGCAGCAGAATTGCAAAAAATTGTTTGCCTTCTCAACCATTTCTTAGCTTCAAAGTCCCATATCTCACGAACGGACTGACCAAACCCAAAAATTCCAGCTGCGTCTGAAAGTAGAAACTCGCCCGACTACAACGGTATGTGTATTTTTTCCCTAGACCATTCTGGTTAAGCGTTTGGAGCAGCAGAGTTGCGAAAAGTTTGTTGTCTTTTCAACCATTTCTTAGCTTCAAAGTCCCATATCTCGCGAACGGATTGACCTAACCCAAAGACTCCTATTGCGTCTGAAAGATGAAACGCGTCCGATTACAACGGTATGTGTATTTTTTCCCTAGGCCATTCTGGATAAGCGTTTGAATCAGCAGAATTGCGAAAAATGTTTTGCCTTCTCAACCATTTCTTGGCTTCAAACTCCCATATCTCGCGAACGGATTGACCTAATCCAAAAATTCCTATTGCGTCTGAAAGTAGAAACTCGCCCGATTACAACGGTATGTGTACTTTTCACTAGGCCATTCTGGTTAAGCGTTTGGAGCAGCAGAATTGCGAAAAATATTTTGCCTTCTCAACCATTTCTTGGCTTCAAACTCCCATATCTCGCGAACGGATTGACTTAAGCCAAAAATTCCTGTTGCGTCTGAAAGTAGAATCTCGCCGGATTACAACGGTATGTGTAATTTTTCCCTAGGCCATTCTGGTTAAGCGCTTGGATCAGCAGAATTGCGAAAAATTGTATGCCTTCTCAACCATTTCTTGGATTCAAACTCCCATATCTCGCGAACGAATTGACTTATCCCAAAAATCCCTGTTGCGTGTGAAAGTAGAAATTCGCCCGATTACAACGGTATGTGTGTTTTTTCCCTACGCCATTGTGGTTAAGCGTTTGGAGCAGCAGATTTGCGAAAAATGCTTTGCCTTCTCAACCATTTCTTGGCTTCAAACTCCCATATCTCGCGAACGGATTAACCTAACCCAAAAATTCCTATTGCATCTGAAAGTAGAAACTCGCCCGATTACAACGGTATGTGTATTTTTTCCCTAGGACATTCTGGTTAAACGTTTGGAGCAGCAGAATTGCGAAAAATTCTTTGCCTTCTCAACCATTTCTTAGCTTCAAAGTCCCATATCTCACGAACGGATTGACCAAACCCAAAAATTCCTGCTGCGTCTGAAAGTAGAAACTCGCCCGATACAACGGTATGTGTATTTTTTCCCTAGGTCATTCTGGTTAAGGGTTTGGAGCAGCAGAATTGCGAAAAATTTTTTGCCTTCTCAACCATTTCTTGGCTTCAAACTCCCATATCTCGCGAACGCATTGACCAAACCCAAAAATTCCTGTTGCATCTGAAAGTAGAAACTCGCCCGATTACAACGGTATGTGTATTTTTCCCTAGGCCATTCTGGTTAAGGGTTTGGAGCAGCAGAATTGCGAAAAATTTTTTGCCTTCTCAACCATTTCTTGGCTTCAAACTCCCATATCTCGCGAACGGAGTGACCTAACCCAAAAATTCCTGTTGCACCTGAAAGTAGAAACTCGCCCGATTACAACGGTATGTGTATTTTTTCCCTAAACCATTCTGGTTAAGCGTTTGGAGCAGCAGAGTTGCGAAAAATTTGTTGTCTTCTCAACCATTTCTTAGCTTCAAAGTCCCATATCTCGCGAACGGATTGACCTAACCCAAAAATTCCTGTTGCATCCGAAAGTAGAAACTTGCCCGATTACAACCGTATGTGTATTTTTTCCCTAGGGCATTCTGGTTAAACGTTTGGAGCAGCAGAAGTGCGAAAAATTTGTTGTCTTCTCAACCATTTCTTAGCTTCAAAGTCCCATATCTCGCGAACGGATTGACCTAACCCAAAAATTCCTGTTGCATCTGAAAGTAGAAACTCGCCCGATTACAACGGTATGTGTATTTTTTCCCTAGGCCATTCTGGTAAAGCGTTTGAATCAGCAGAATTGCGAAAAATGTTTTGCCTTCTCAAACATTTCTTGGCTTCAAACTCCCATATCTCGCGAACGGATTGACTTAACCCAAAAATTCCTGTTGCGTCTGAAAGTAGAAACTCGCCCGATTACAAAGGTATGTTTTTTTTTTCCTAGCCCATTCTGGTTAAGCGTTTGGAGCAGGAGAATTGCGAAAAATTGTTTGTCTTCTCAACCATTTCTTGGCTTCAAACTCCCATATCTCGCGAACGGATTGGCATAACCCAAAAATTCCTGTTGCGTCTGAAAGTAGAAACTCGCCCGATTACAACCGTATGTGTATTTTTTCCCTAGGCCATTCTGGTTAAACGTTTGGAGCAGCAGAAGTGCGAAAAATGTTTTGCCTTCTAAACCATTTCTTGGCTTCAAACTCCCATATCTCGCGAACGGATTGACCTAACCCAAAAATTCCTATTGCATCTGAAAGTAGAAACTCGCCCGATTACAACGGTATGTGTATTTTTTCCCTAGGCCATTCTGGTTAAGCGTTTGGAGCAGCAGAAGTGCGAAAAATTTGTTGTCTTCTTAACCATTTCTTAGCTTCAAACTTCCATATCTCGCGAACGGATTGACCTAACCCAAAAATTCCTGTTGCATCCGAAAGTAGAAACTTGCCCGATTACAACCGTATGTGTATTTTTTCCCTAGGCCATTCTGGTTAAGCGTTTGGAGCAGCAGAATTGCGAAAAATTGTTTGCCTTCTCAACCATTTCTTAGCTTCCAAGTCCCATATCTCACGAACGGATTGACCAAACCCAAAAATTCCTGCTGCGTCTGAAAGTAGAAACTCGCCCGATTATAACGGTATGTGTATTTTTTCCCTAGCCCATTCTGGTTAAGCGTTTGGAGCAGCAGAATTGCGAAAAATTGTTTGCTTTCTCAACCATTTCTTAGCTTCAAAGTCCCATATCTCGCGAACGGATTGGCATAACCCAAAAATTCCTGTTGCGTCTGAAAGTAGAAACTCGCCCGATTACAACCGTATGTGTATTTTTTCCCTAGGCCATTCTGGTTAAACGTTTGGAGCAGCAGAAGTGCGAAAAATTTGTTGTGTTCTTAACCATTTCTTAGCTTCAAACTTCCATATCTCACGAACGGATTGACCTAACATAAAAATTCCTGTTGCATCCGAAAGTAGAAACTCGCCCGATTACAACGGTATGTGTATTTTTTCCCTAGCCCATTCTGGTTAAGCGTTTGGAGCAGCAGAATTGCGAAAAATGTTTTTCCTTCTAAACCATTTCTTGGCTTCAAACTCCCATATCTCGCGAACGGATTGACCTAACCCAAAAATTCCTATTGCATCTGAAAGTAGAAACTCGCCCGATTACAACGGTATGTGTATTTTTTTCCTAGGCCATTCTGGTTAAGCGTTTGGAGCAGCAGAAGTGCGAAAAATTTGTTGTCTTCTTAACCATTTCTTAGCTTCAAACTCCCATATCTCGCGAACGGATTGACCTAACCCAAAAATTCCTGTTGCATCTGAAAGTAGAAACTCGCCCGATTACAACGGTATGTGTGTTTTTCCCCTAGCCCATTCTGGTTAAGCGTTTGGAGCAGCAGAATTGCGAAAAATTTTTTGCCTTCTCAACCATTTCTTGGCTTCAAACTCCCATATCTCGCGAACGGAGTGACCTAACCCAAAAATTCCTGTTGCATCTGAAAGTAGAAACTCGCCCGATTACAACGGTATGTGTATTTTTTCCCTAAACCATTCTGGTTAAGCGTTTGGAGCAGCAGAGTTGCGAAAAATTTGTTGTCTTCTCAACCATTTCTTAGCTTCAAAGTCCCATATCTCGCGAACGGATTGACCTAACCCAAAAATTCCTGTTGCATCCGAAAGTAGAAACTTGCCCGATTACAACCGTATGTGTATTTTTTCCCTAGGGCATTCTGGTTAAACGTTTGGAGCAGCAGAAGTGCGAAAAATTTGTTGTCTTCTCAACCATTTCTTAGCTTCAAAGTCCCATATCTCGCGAACGGATTGACCTAACCCAAAAATTCCTGTTGCATCTGAAAGTAGAAACTCGCCCGATTACAACGGTATGTGTATTTTTTCCCTAGCCCATTCTGGTTAAGCGTTTGGAGCAGCAGAATTGCGAAAAATGTTTTGCCTTCTAAACCATTTCTTGGCTTCAAACTCCCATATCTCGCGAACGGATTGACCTAACCCAAAAATTCCTATTGCATCTGAAAGTAGAAACTCGCCCGATTACAACGGTATGTGTATTTTTTCCCTAGGCCATTCTGGTTAAGCGTTTGGAGCAGCAGAAGTGCGAAAAATTTGTTGTCTTCTTAACCATTTCTTAGCTTCAAACTTCCATATCTCGCGAACGGATTGACCTAACCCAAAAATTCCTGTTGCATCCGAAAGTAGAAACTTGCCCGATTACAACCGTATGTGTATTTTTTCCCTAGGCCATTCTGGTTAAGCGTTTGGAGCAGCAGAATTGCGAAAAATTGTTTGCCTTCTCAACCATTTCTTAGCTTCCAAGTCCCATATCTCACGAACGGATTGACCAAACCCAAAAATTCCTGCTGCGTCTGAAAGTAGAAACTCGCCCGATTATAACGGTATGTGTATTTTTTCCCTAGCCCATTCTGGTTAAGCGTTTGGAGCAGCAGAATTGCGAAAAATTGTTTGCCTTCTCAACCATTTCTTAGCTTCAAAGTCCCATATCTCGCGAACGGATTGGCATAACCCAAAAATTCCTGTTGCGTCTGAAAGTAGAAACTCGCCCGATTACAACCGTATGTGTATTTTTTCCCTAGGCCATTCTGGTTAAACGTTTGGAGCAGCAGAAGTGCGAAAAATTTGTTGTGTTCTTAACCATTTCTTAGCTTCAAACTTCCATATCTCACGAACGGATTGACCTAACATAAAAATTCCTGTTGCATCCGAAAGTAGAAACTCGCCCGATTACAACGGTATGTGTATTTTTTCCCTAGCCCATTCTGGTTAAGCGTTTGGAGCAGCAGAAGTGCGAAAAATTTGTTGTCTTCTTAACCATTTCTTAGCTTCAAACTCCCATATCTCGCGAACGGATTGACCTAACCCAAAAATTCCTATTGCATCTGAAAGTAGAAACTCGCCCGATTACAACGGTATGTGTATTTTTTCCCTAGGCCATTCTGGTTAAGCGTTTGGAGCAGCAGAAGTGCGAAAAATTTGTTGTCTTCTTAACCATTTCTTAGCTTCAAACTCCCATATCTCGCGAACGGATTGACCTAACCCAAAAATTCCTGTTGCATCTGAAACTAGAAACTCGCCCGATTACAACGGTATGTGTGTTTTTTCCCTAGCCCATTCTGGTTAAGCGTTTGGAGCAGCAGAATTGCGAAAAATTTTTTGGCTTCTAAACAATTTCTTGGCTTCAAACTCCCATATCTCGCGAACGGATTGACCTAACCCAAAAATTCCTATTGCATCTGAAAGTAGAAACTCGCCCGATTACAACGGTATGTGTATTTTTTCCCTAAGCCATTCTGGTTAAGCGTTTGGAGCAGCAGAATTGCAAAAAATTGTTTGCCTTCTCAACCATTTCTTAGCTTCAAAGTCCCATATCTCACGAACGGACTGACCAAACCCAAAGATTCCAGCTGCGTCTGAAAGTAGAAACTCGCCCGACTACAACGGTATGTGTATTTTTTCCCTAGACCATTCTGGTTAAGCGTTTGGAGCAGCAGAGTTGCGAAAAGTTTGTTGTCTTTTCAACCATTTCTTAGCTTCAAAGTCCCATATCTCGCGAACGGATTGACCTAACCCAAAGACTCCTATTGCGTCTGAAAGATGAAACGCGTCCGATTACAACGGTATGTGTATTTTTTCCCTAGGCCATTCTGGATAAGCGTTTGAATCAGCAGAATTGCGAAAAATGTTTTGCCTTCTCAACCATTTCTTGGCTTCAAACTCCCATATCTCGCGAACGGATTGACCTAATCCAAAAATTCCTATTGCGTCTGAAAGTAGAAACTCGCCCGATTACAACGGTATGTGTACTTTTCCCTAGGCCATTCTGGTTAAGCGCTTGGATCAGCAGAATTGCGAAAAATTGTATGCCTTCTCAACCATTTCTTGGCTTCAAACTCCCATATCTCGCGAACGAATTGACTTATCCCAAAAATCCCTGTTGCGTGTGAAAGTAGAAATTCGCCCGATTACAACGGTATGTGTATTTTTTCCCAAGGACATACTGGTTAAACGTTTGGAGCAGCAGAATTGCGAAAAATTGTTTGCCTTCTCAACCATTTCTTAGCTTCAAAGTCCCATATCTCACGAACGGATTGACCAAACCCAAAAATTCCTGCTGCGTCTGAAAGTAGAAACTCGCCCGATACAACGGTATGTGTATTTTTTCCCTAGGTCATTCTGGTTAAGGGTTTGGAGCAGCAGAATTGCGAAAAATTTTTTGCCTTCTCAACCATTTCTTGGCTTCAAACTCCCATATCTCGCGAACGCATTGACCAAACCCAAAAATTCCTGTTGCATCTGAAAGTAGAAACTCGCCCGATTACAACGGCATGTGTATTTTTTCCCTAGGCCATTCTGGTTAAGCGTTTGGATCAGCAGAATTGCGAAAAATTGTTTGCCTTCTCAACCATTTCTTAGCTTCAAAGTCCCATATCTCGCGAACGGAGTGACCTAACCCAAAAATTCCTGTTGCATCCGAAAGTAGAAACTCGCCCGATTACAACGGTATGTGTATTTTTTCCCTAGCCCATTCTGGTTAAGCGTTTGGATCAGCAGAATTGCGAAAAATTGAATGCCTTCTCAACCATTTCTTGGCTACAAACTCCCATATCTCGCGAACGGATTGACCTAACCCAAAAATTCGTGTTGCGTGTGATAGTAGAGACTCGCCCGCTTACAACGGTATGTGTATTTTTTCCCTAGGCCATTCTGGTTAAGCGTTTGGAGCAGCAGAATTGCGAAAAATTTGTTGTCTTCTTAACCATTTCTTAGCTTCAATCTCCCATATCTCGCGAACGGATTGACCTAACCCAGAAATTCCTGTTGCATCCGAAAGTAGAAACTCGCCCGATTACAACGGTATGTGTATTTTTTCCCTAGCCCATTCTGGTTAAGCGTTTGGAGCAGCAGAATAGCGAAAAATTTTTTGCCTTCTCAACCATTTCTTGGCTTCAAACTCCCATATCTCGCGAACGGAATGACCTAACCCAAAAATTCCTGTTGCATCCGAAAGTAGAAACTCGCCCGATTACAACGGTATGTGTAATTTTTCCCTAGGCCATTCTGGTTAAGCGCTTGGATCAGCAGAATTGCGAAAACTTGTATGCCTTCTCAACCATTTCTTGGCTTCAAACTCCCATATCTCGCGAACGAATTGACTTATCCCAAAAATCCCTGTTGCGTGTGAAAGTAGAAATTCGCCCGATTACAACGGTATGTGTATTTTTTCCCTAGGACATACTGGTTAAACGTTTGGAGCAGCAGAATTGCGAAAAATTCTTTGCCTTCTCAACCATTTCTTAGCTTCAAAGTCCCATATCTCACGAACGGATTGACCAAACCCAAAAATTCCTGCTGCGTCTGAAAGTAGAAACTCGCCCGATACAACGGTATGTGTATTTTTTCCCTAGGTCATTCTGGTTAAGGGTTTGGAGCAGCAGAATTGCGAAAAATTTTTTGCCTTCTCAACCATTTCTTGGCTTCAAACTCCCATATCTCGCGAACGCATTGACCAAACCCAAAAATTCCTGTTGCATCTGAAAGTAGAAACTCGCCCGATTACAACGGCATGTGTATTTTTTCCCTAGGCCATTCTGGTTAAGCGTTTGGATCAGCAGAATTGCGAAAAATTGTTTGCCTTCTCAACCATTTCTTAGCTTCAAAGTCCCATATCTCGCGAACGGAGTGACCTAACCCAAAAATTCCTGTTGCATCCGAAAGTAGAAACTCGCCCGATTACAACGGTATGTGTATTTTTTCCCTAGCCCATTCTGGTTAAGCGTTTGGATCAGCAGAATTGCGAAAAATTGAATGCCTTCTCAACCATTTCTTGGCTACAAACTCCCATATCTCGCGAACGGATTGACCTAACCCAAAAATTCGTGTTGCGTGTGATAGTAGAGACTCGCCCGCTTACAACGGTATGTGTATTTTTTCCCTAGGCCATTCTGGTTAAGCGTTTGGAGCAGCAGAATTGCGAAAAATTTGTTGTCTTCTTAACCATTTCTTAGCTTCAAACTCCCATATCTCGCGAACGGATTGACCTAACCCAGAAATTCCTGTTGCATCCGAAAGTAGAAACTCGCCCGATTACAACGGTATGTGTATTTTTTCCCTAGCCCATTCTGGTTAAGCGTTTGGAGCAGCAGAATTGCGAAAAATTTTTTGCCTTCTCAACCATTTCTTGGCTTCAAACTCCCATATCTCGCGAACGGAATGACCTAACCCAAAAATTCCTGTTGCATCCGAAAGTAGAAACTCGCCCGCTTACAACGGTATGTGTATTTTTTCCCTAGGCCATTCTGGTTAAGCGTTTGGAACAGCAGAATTGCGAAAAATTTGTTGTCTTCTTAACCATTTCTTAGCTTCAAACTCCCATATCTCGCGAACGGATTGACCTAACCCAGAAATTCCTGTTGCATCCGAAAGTAGATACTCGCCCGATTACAACGGTATGTGTATTTTTTCCCTAGGCCATTCTGGTTAAGGGTTTGGAGCAGCAGAATTGCGAAAAATTTTTTGCCTTCTCAACCATTTCTTGGCTTCAAACTCCCATATCTCGCGAACGGATTGACCTAACCCAAAAATTCCTATTGCATCTGAAAGTAGAAACTCGCCCGATTACAACGGTATGTGTATTTTTTCCCTAGGCCATTCTGGTTAAGCGTTTGGAGCAGCAGAAGTGCGAAAAATTTTTTGCCTTCTCAACCATTTCTTGGCTTCAAACTCCCATATCTCGCGAACGGAGTGACATAACCCAAAAATTCCTGTTGCATCCGAAAGTAGAAACTCGCCCGATTACAACGGTATGTGTATTTTTTCCCTAGCCCATTCTGGTTAAGCGTTTGGAGCAGCAGAATTGCGAAAAATTTTTTGCCTTCTAAACCATTTCTTGGCTTCAAACTCCGATATCTCGCGAACGGATTGACCTAACCCAAAAATTCCTATTGCATCTGAAAGTAGAAACTTGCCCGATTACAGCGGTATGTGTATTTTTTCCCTAGGCCATTCTGGTTAAGCGTTTGGAGCAGCAGAATTGCGAAAAATTGTTTGCCTTCTCAACCATTTCTTAGCTTCAAAGTCCCATATCTCACGAACGGATTGACCAAACCCAAAAATTCCTGCTGCGTCTGAAAGTAGAAACTCGCCCGATTACAACGGTATGTGTATTTTTTCCCTAGGCCATTCTGGTTAAGCGTTTGGAGCAGCAGAATTGCGAAAAATTTTTTGCCTTCTCATCCATTTCTTGGCTTCAAACTCCCATATCTCGCGAACGGATTGACCTAACCCAAAAATTCCTGTTGCGTGTGAAAGTAGAAACTCGCCCGATTACAACGGTGTGTGTACTTTTTCCCTAGGCCATTCTGGTTAAGGGTTTGGAGCAGCAGAATTGCGAAAAATTTTTTGCCTTCTCAACCATTTCTTGGCTTCAAACTCCCATATCTCGCGAACGGAGAGACCTAACCAAAAAATTCCTGTTGCATCCGAAAGTAGAAACTCGCCCGATTACAACGGTATGTGTATTTTTTCCCTAGCCCATTATGGTTAAGCGTATGGAGCAGCAGAATTGCGAACAATTTTTTGCCTTCTAAACCATTTCTTGGCTTCAAACTCCCATATCTCGCGAACGGATTGACCTAACCCAAAAATTCCTATTGCATCTGAAAGTAGAAACTCGCCCGATTACAAAGGTATGTGTATTTTTTCCCTAGGCCATTCTGGTTAAGCGTTTGGAGCAGCAGAATTGCGAAAAATTGTTTGCCTTCTCAACCATTTCTTGGCTTCAAACTCCCATATCTCGCGAACGGATTGACCTAACCCAACAATTCCTGTTGCGTCTGAAAGTAGAAACTCGCCCGATTACAACGGTATGTGTATTTGTTCCCTAGGCCATTCTGGTTAAGCGTTTGGAGCAGCAGAATTGCGAAAAATTGTTTGCCTTCTCCACCATTTCTTAGCTTCAAAGTCCCATATCTCACGAACGGATTGACCAAACCCAAAAATTCCTGCTGCGTCTGAAAGTAGAAACTCTTCCGATTACAACGGCATGTGTATTTTTTCCCTAGGCCATTCTGGTTAAGCGTTTGGAGCAGCAGAATTGCGAAAAATTTTTTGCCTTCTCAACCATTTCTTGGCTTCAAACTCCCATATCTCGCGAACGGATTGACCTAACCCAACAATTCCTGTTGCGTCTGAAAGTAGAAACTCGCCCGATTACAACGGTATGTGTATTTTTTCCGTAGCCCATTCTGGTTAAGCGTTTGGAGCAGCAGAATTGCGAAAAATTTTTTGCCTTCTAAACCATTTCTTGGCTTCAAACTCCCATATCTCGCGAACGGATTGACCTAACCCAAAAATTCCTATTGCATCTGAAAGTAGAAACTCGTCCGATTACAACGGTATGTGTATTTTTTCCCTAGGCCATTCTGGTTAAGCGTTTGGGGCAGCAGAATTGCGAAAAATTGTTTGCCTTCTCAACCATTTCTTAGCTTCAAAGTCCCATATCTCACGAACGGATTGACCGAACCCAAAAATTCCTGCTGCGTCTGAAAGTAGAAACTCTCCCGATTACAACGGTATGTGTATTTTTTCCCTAGCCCATTCTGGTTAAGCGTTTGGAGCAGCAGAATTGCGAAAAATTTTTTGCCTTCTAAACCATTTCTTGGCTTCAAACTCCCATATCTCGCGAACGGATTGACCTAACCCAAAAATTCCTATTGCATCTGAAAGTAGAAACTCGCACGATTACAACGGTATGTGTATTTTTTCCCTAGGCCATTCTGGATAAGGGTTTGGAGCAGCAGAATTGCGAAAAATTTTTTGCCTTCTCAACCATTTCTTGGCTTCAAACTCCCATATCTCGCGAACGGAGTGACCTAACCCAAAAATTCCTGTTGCATCCGAAAGTAGAAACTCGCCCGATTACAGCGGTATGTGTATTTTCTCCCTAGCCCATTCTGGTTAAGCGTTTGGAGCAGCAGAATTGCGAAAAATTTTTTGCCTTCTAAACCATTTCTTGGCTTCAAACTCCGATATCTCGCGAACGGATTGACCTAACCCAAAAATTCCTATTGCATCTGAAAGTAGAAACTCGCCCGATTACAACGGTATGTGTATTTTTTCCCTAGGCCATTCTGGTTAAGCGTTTGGAACAGCAGAATTGCGAAAAATTTTTTGCCTTCTCAACCATTTCTTGGCTTCAAACTCCCATATCTCGCGAACGGATTGACCTAACACAACAATTCCTGTTGCATCCGAAAGTAGAAACTCGCCCGATTACAACGGTATGTGTATTTTTTCCCTAGGCCATTCTGGTTAAGCGTTTGGAACAGCAGAATTGCGAAAAATTTTTTGCCTTCTCAACCATTTCTTGGCTTCAAACTCCCATATCTCGCGAACGGATTGACCTAACCCAACAATTCCTGTTGCATCCGAAAGTAGAAACTCGCCCGATTACAACGGTATGTGTATTTTCTCCCTAGCCCATTCTGGTTTAGCGTTTGGAGCAGCAGAATTGCGAAAAATTTTTTGCCTTCTAAACCATTTCTTGGCTTCAAACTCCGATATCTCGCGAACGGATTGACCTAACCCAAAAATTCCTATTGCATCTGAAAGTAGAAGCTCGCCCGATTACAACGGTATGTGTATTTTTTCCCTAGATCATTCTTGTTAAGCGTTTGGAGCAGCAGAATTGCGAAAAATTTTTTGCCTTCTCAACCATTTCTTGGCTTCAAACTCCCATATCTCGCGAACGGATTGACCTAACCCAACAATTCCTATTGCATCCGAAAGTAGAAACTCGCCCGATTACAACGGTATATGTATTTTTTCCCTAGCCCATTCTGGTTAAGCGTTTGGAGCAGCAGAACTGCGAAAAATTTTTTGCCTTCTCAACCATTTCTTGGCTTCAAACTTCCATATCTCGCGAACGGATTGACCTAACCCAAAAATTCGTATTGCATCTGAAAGAAGAAACTCGCCCGATTACAACGGTATGTGTATTTTTTCCCTAGGCCATTCTGGTTAAGCGTATGGGCCAGCAGAATTGCGAAAAATTGTTTGCCTTCTCAACCATTTCTTAGCTTCAAAGTCCCATATCTCACGAACGGATTGACCAAACCCAAAAATTCCTGCTGCGTCTGAAAGTAGAAACTCGCCCGATTACAACGGTATGTGTATTTTTTCCCTAGGCCATTCTGGTTAAGCGTTTGGAGCAGCAGAATTGCGAAAAATTTTTTGCCTTCTCAACCATTTCTTGGCTTCAAACACCCATATCTCGCGAACGGATTGACCTAACCCAACAATTCCTGTTGCGTCTGAAAGTAGAAACTCGCCCGATTACAACGGTATGTGTATTTTTTCCCTAGGCCATTCTGGTTAAGGGTTTGGAGCAGCAGAATTGCGAAAAATTTTTTGCCTTCTAAACCATTTCTTGGCTTCAAACTCCCATATCTCGCGAACGGATTGACCTAACCCAAAAATTCCTATTGCATCTGAAAGTAGAAACTCGCCCGATTACAACGGTATGTGTATTTTTTCCCTAGGCCATTCTGGTTAAGCGTTTGGGGCAGCAGAATTGCGAAAAATTGTTTGCCTTCTCAACCATTTCTTAGCTTCAAAGTCCCATATCTCACGAACGGATTGACCGAACCCAAAAATTCCTGCTGCGTCTGAAAGTAGAAACTCGCCCGATTACAACGGTATGTGTATTTTTTCCCTAGCCCATTCTGGTTAAGCGTTTGGAGCAGCAGAATTGCGAAAAATTTTTTGCCTTCTAAACCATTTCTTGGCTTCAAACTCCCATATCTCGCGAACGGATTGACCGAACCCAAAAATTCCTATTGCATCTGAAAGTAGAAACTCGCCCGATTACAACGGTATGTGTATTTTTTCCCTAGGCCATTCTGGTTAAGCTTTTGGGGCAGCAGAATTGCGAAAAATTTTTTGCCTTCTCAACCATTTCTTGGCTTCAAACTCCCATATCTCGCGAACGGAGTGACCTAACCCAAAAATTCCTGTTGCATCCGAAAGTAGAAACTCGCCCGATTACAACGGTATGTGTATTTTCTCCCTAGCCCATTCTGGTTAAGCGTTTGGAGCAGCAGAATTGCGAAAAATTTTTTGCATTCTAAACCATTTCTTGGCTTCAAACTCCCATATCTCGCGAACGGATTGACCTAACCCAAAAATTCCTATTGCATCTGAAAGTAGAAACTCGCCCGATTACAACGGTATGTGTATTTTTTCCCTTGGCCATTCTGGTTAAGCGTTTGGGCCAGCAGAATTGCGAAAAATTGTTTGCCTTCTCAACCATTTCTTAGCTTCAAAGTCCCATATCTCACGAACGGATTGACCAAACCCAAAAATTCCTGTTGCATCCGAAAGTAGAAACTCGCCCGATTACAACGGTATGTGTATTTTCTTCCTAGCCCATTCTGGTTAAGCGTTTGGAGCAGCAGAATTGCGAAAAATTTTTTGCCTTCTAAACCATTTCTTGGCTTCAAACTCTGATATCTCGCGAACGGATTGACCTAACCAAAAAATTCCGACTGCATCTGAAAGTAGAAACTCGCCCGATTACAACGGTATGTGTATTTTTCCCCTAGGCCATTCGGGTTAAGCGTTTGGAGCAGCAGAAGTGCGAAAAATTTTTTGCCTTCTCAACCATTTCTTAGTTTCAAAGTCCCATACCTCGCGAACGGATTGACCAAACCCAAAAATTCCTGCTGCGTCTGAAAGTAGAAACTCGCCCGACTACAACGGTATGTGTATTTTTCCCTAGCCCATTCTGGTTAAGCGTTTGGAGCAGCAGAATTGCGAAAAATGTTTTTCCTTCTAAACCATTTCTTGGCTTCAAACTCCCATATCTCGCGAACGGATTGACCTAACCCAAAAATTCCTATTGCATCTGAAAGTAGAAACTCGCCCGACTACAACGGTATGTGTATTTTTTCCCTAGGCCATTCTGGTTAAGCGTTTGGAGCAGCAGAAGTGCGAAAAATTTGTTGTCTTCTTAACCATTTCTTAGCTTCAAACTCCCATATCTCGCGAACGGATTGACTTAACCCAAAAATTCCTGTTGCATCTGAAAGTAGAAACTCGCCCGATTACAACGGTATGTGTGTTTTTTCCCTAGCCCATTCTGGTTAAGCGTTTGGAGCAGCAGAATTGCGAAAAATTTTTTGGCTTCTAAACCATTTCTTGGCTTCAAACTCCCATATCTCGCGAACGGATTGACCTAACCCAAAAATTCCTATTGCATCTGAAAGTAGAAACTCGCCCGATTACAACGGTATGTGTATTTTTTCCCTAAGCCATTCTGGTTAAGCGTTTGGAGCAGCAGAATTGCAAAAAATTGTTTGCCTTCTCAACCATTTCTTAGCTTCAAAGTCCCATATCTCACGAACGGACTGACCAAACCCAAAAATTCCAGCTGCGTCTGAAAGTAGAAACTCGCCCGACTACAACGGTATGTGTATTTTTTCCCTAGACCATTCTGGTTAAGCGTTTGGAGCAGCAGAGTTGCGAAAAGTTTGTTGTCTTTTCAACCATTTCTTAGCTTCAAAGTCCCATATCTCGCGAACGGATTGACCTAACCCAAAGACTCCTATTGCGTCTGAAAGATGAAACGCGTCCGATTACAACGGTATGTGTATTTTTTCCCTAGGCCATTCTGGATAAGCGTTTAAATCAGCAGAATTGCGAAAAATGTTTTGCCTTCTCAACCATTTCTTGGCTTCAAACTCCCATATCTCGCGAACGGATTGACCTAATCCAAAAATTCCTGTTGCGTCTGAAAGTAGAATCTCGCCGGATTACAACGGTATGTGTAATTTTTCCCTAGGCCATTCTGGTTAAGCGCTTGGATCAGCAGAATTGCGAAAAATTGTATGCCTTCTCAACCATTTCTTGGCTTCAAACTCCCATATCTCGCGAACGAATTGACTTATCCCAAAAATCCCTGTTGCGTGTGAAAGTAGAAATTCGCCCGATTACAACGGTATGTGTGTTTTTTCCCTACGCCATTGTGGTTAAGCGTTTGGAGCAGCAGAATTGCGAAAAATGCTTTGCCTTCTCAACCATTTCTTGGCTTCAAACTCCCATATCTCGCGAACGGATTAACCTAACCCAAAAATTCCCATTGCATCTGAAAGTAGAAACTCGCCCGATTACAACGGTATGTGTATTTTTTCCCTAGGACATTCTGGTTAAACGTTTGGAGCAGCAGAATTGCGAAAAATTCTTTGCCTTCTCAACCATTTCTTAGCTTCAAAGTCCCATATCTCACGAACGGATTGACCAAACCCAAAAATTCCTGCTGCGTCTGAAAGTAGAAACTCGCCCGATTACAACGGTATGTGTATTTTTTCCCTAAACCATTCTGGTTAAGCGTTTGGAGCAGCAGAGTTGCGAAAAATTTGTTGTCTTCTCAACCATTCCTTAGCTTCAAAGTCCCATATCTCGCGAACGGATTGACCTAACCCAAAAATTCCTATTGCATCTGAAAGTAGAAACTCGCCCGATTACAACGGTATGTGTATTTTTTCCCTAGGCCATTCTGGTAAAGCGTTTGAATCAGCAGAATTGCGAAAAATGTTTTGCCTTTTCAAACATTTCTTGGCTTCAAACTCCCATATCTCGCGAACGGATTGACTTAACCCAAAAATTCCTGTTGCGTCTGAAAGTAGAAACTCGCCCGATTACAAAGGTATGTTTTTTTTTTTCTTAGCCCATTCTGGTTAAGCGTTTGGAGAAGGAGAATTGCGAAAAATTGTTTGTCTTCTCAACCATTTCTTGGCTTCAAACTCCCATATCTCGCGAACGGATTGGCATAACCCAAAAATTCCTGTTGCGTCTGAAAGTAGAAACTCGCCCGATTACAACCGTATGTGTATTTTTTCCCTAGGCCATTCTGGTTAAACGTTTGGAGCAGCAGAAGTGCGAAAAATGTTTTGCCTTCTAAACCATTTCTTTGCTTCAAACTCCCATATCTCGCGAACGGATTAACCTAACCCAAAAATTCCTATTGCATCTGAAAGTAGAAACTCGCCCGATTACAACGGTATGTGTAATTTTTCCCTAGGCCATTCTGGTTAAGCGCTTGGATCAGCAGAATTGCGAAAAATTGTATGCCTTCTCAACCATTTCTTGGCTTCAAACTCCCATATCTCGCGAACGAATTGACTTATCCCAAAAATCCCTGTTGCGTGTGAAAGTAGAAATTCGCCCGATTACAACGGTATGTGTATTTTTTCCCTAGGACATACTGGTTAAGCGCTTGGATCAGCAGAATTGCGAAAAATTGTATGCCTTCTCAACCATTTCTTGGCTTCAAACTCCCATATCGCGCGAACGAATTGACTTATCCCAAAAATTCCTATTGCATCTGAAAGTAGAAACTCGCCCGATTACAACGGTATGTGTATTTTTTCCCTAGGCCATTCTGGTTAAGCGTTTGGAGAAGGAGAATTGCGAAAAATTGTTTGTCTTCTCAACCATTTCTTGGCTTCAAACTCCCATATCTCGCGAACGGATTGGCATAACCCAAAAATTCCTATTGCATCTGAAAGTAGAAACTCGCCCGATTACAACGGTATGTGTATTTTTTCCCTAGGCCATTCTGGTTAAGCGTTTGGAGCAACAGAAGTGCGAAAAATTTGTTTTCTTCTTAACCATTTCTTAGCTTCAAACTTCCATATCTCGCGAACGGATTGACCTAACCCAAAAATTCCTGTTGCATCCGAAAGTAGAAACTTGCCCGATTACAACCGTATGTGTATTTTTTCCCTAGGGCATTCTGGTTAAACGTTTGGAGCAGCAGAAGTGCGAAAAATTTGTTGTGTTCTTAACCATTTCTTAGCTTCAAACTTCCATATCTCACGAACGGATTGACCTAACCCAAAAATTCCTGTTGCATCCGAAAGTAGAAACTTGCCCGATTACAACCGTATGTGTAATTTTTCCCTAGGCCATTCTGGTTAAGCGCTTGGATCAGCAGAATTGCGAAAAATTGTATGCCTTCTCAACCATTTCTTGGCTTCAAACTCCCATATCGCGCGAACGAATTGACTTATCCCAAAAATCCCTGTTGCGTGTGAAAGTAGAAATTCGCCCGATTACAACGGTATGTGTGTTTTTTCCCTACGCCATTGTGGTTAAGCGTTTGGAGCAGCAGAATTGCGAAAAATGCTTTGCATTCTCAACCATTTCTTGGCTTCAAACTCCCATATCTCGCGAACGGATTAACCTAACCCAAAAATTCCTATTGCATCTGAAAGTAGAAACTCGCCCGATTACAACGGTATGTGTAATTTTTCCCTAGGCCATTCTGGTTAAGCGCTTGGATCAGCAGAATTGCGAAAAATTGTATGCCTTCTCAACCATTTCTTGGCTTCAACCTCCCATATCTCGCGAACGAATTGACTTATCCCAAAAATCCCTGTTGCGTGTGAAAGTAGAAATTCGCCCGATTACAACGGTATGTGTACTTTTTCCCTAGGACATACTGGTTAAACGTTTGGAGCAGCAGAATTGCGAAAAATTCTTTGCCTTCTCAACCATTTCTTAGCTTCAAAGTCCCATATCTCACGAACGGATTGACCAAACCCAAAAATTCCTGCTGCGTCTGAAAGTAGAAACTCGCCCGATACAACGGTATGTGTATTTTTTCCCTAGGTCATTCTGGTTAAGGGTTTGGAGCAGCAGAATTGCGAAAAATTTTTTGCCTTCTCAACCATTTCTTGGCTTCAAACTCCCATATCTCGCGAACGCATTGACCAAACCCAAAAATTCCTGTTGCATCTGAAAGTAGAAACTCGCCCGATTACAACGGCATGTGTATTTTTTCCCTAGGCCATTCTGGTTAAGCGTTTGGATCAGCAGAATTGCGAAAAATTGTTTGCCTTCTCAACCATTTCTTAGCTTCAAAGTCCCATATCTCGCGAACGGAGTGACCTAACCCAAAAATTCCTGTTGCATCCGAAAGTAGAAACTCGCCCGATTACAACGGTATGTGTATTTTTTCCCTAGCCCATTCTGGTTAAGCGTTTGGATCAGCAGAATTGCGAAAAATTGAATGCCTTCTCAACCATTTCTTGGCTACAAACTCCCATATCTCGCGAACGGATTGACCTAACCCAAAAATTCGTGTTGCGTGTGATAGTAGAGACTCGCCCGCTTACAACGGTATGTGTATTTTTTCCCTAGGCCATTCTGGTTAAGCGTTTGGAGCAGCAGAATTGCGAAAAATTTGTTGTCTTCTTAACCATTTCTTAGCTTCAAACCCCCATATCTCGCGAACGGATTGACCTAACCCAGAAATTCCTGTTGCATCCGAAAGTAGAAACTCGCCCGATTACAACGGTATGTGTATTTTTTCCCTAGCCCATTCTGGTTAAGCGTTTGGAGCAGCAGAATTGCGAAAAATTTTTTGCCTTCTCAACCATTTCTTGGCTTCAAACTCCCATATCTCGCGAACGGAATGACCTAACCCAAAAATTCCTGTTGCATCCGAAAGTAGAAACTCGCCCGCTTACAACGGTATGTGTATTTTTTCCCTAGGCCATTCTGGTTAAGCGTTTGGAACAGCAGAATTGCGAAAAATTTTTTGCCTTCTCAACCATTTCTTGGCTTCAAACTCCCATATCTCGCGAACGGAGAGACCTAACCAAAAAATTCCTGTTGCATCCGAAAGTAGAAACTCGCCCGATTACAACGGTATGTGTATTTTTTCCCTAGCCCATTATGGTTAAGCGTATGGAGCAGCAGAATTGCGAACAATTTTTTGCCTTCTAAACCATTTCTTGGCTTCAAACTCCCATATCTCGCGAACGGATTGACCTAACCCAAAAATTCCTATTGCATCTGAAAGTAGAAACTCGCCCGATTACAACGGTATGTGTATTTTTTCCCTAGGCCATTCTGGTTAAGCGTTTGGAGCAGCAGAATTGCGAAAAATTGTTTGCCTTCTCAACCATTTCTTGGCTTCAAACACCCATATCTCGCGAACGGATTGACCTAACCCAACAATTCCTGTTGCGTCTGAAAGTAGAAACTCGCCCGATTACAACGGTATGTGTATTTGTTCCCTAGGCCATTCTGGTTAAGCGTTTGGAGCAGCAGAATTGCGAAAAATTGTTTGCCTTCTCCACCATTTCTTAGCTTCAAAGTCCCATATCTCACGAACGGATTGACCAAACCCAAAAATTCCTGCTGCGTCTGAAAGTAGAAACTCGCCCGATTACAACGGCATGTGTATTTTTTCCCTAGGCCATTCTGGTTAAGCGTTTGGAGCAGCAGAATTGCGAAAAATTTTTTGCCTTCTCAACCATTTCTTGGCTTCAAACTCCCATATCTCGCGAACGGATTGACCTAACCCAACAATTCCTGTTGCGTCTGAAAGTAGAAACTCGCCCGATTACAACGGTATGTGTATTTTTTCCCTAGCCCATTCTGGTTAAGCGTTTGGAGCAGCAGAATTGCGAAAAATTTTTTGCCTTCTAAACCATTTCTTGGCTTCAAACTCCCATATCTCGCGAACGGATTGACCTAACCCAAAAATTCCTATTGCATCTGAAAGTAGAAACTCGTCCGATTACAACGGTATGTGTATTTTTTCCCTAGGCCATTCTGGTTAAGCGTTTGGGGCAGCAGAATTGCGAAAAATTGTTTGCCTTCTCAACCATTTCTTAGCTTCAAAGTCCCATATATCACGAACGGATTGACCGAACCCAAAAATTCCTGTTGCGTCTGAAAGTAGAAACTCGCCCGATTACAACGGTATGTGTATTTTTTCCCTAGCCCATTCTGGTTAAGCGTTTGGAGCAGCAGAATTGCGAAAAATTTTTTGCCTTCTAAACCATTTCTTGGCTTCAAACTCCCATATCTCGCGAACGGATTGACCTAACCCAAAAATTCCTATTGCATCTGAAAGTAGAAACTCGCACGATTACAACGGTATGTGTATTTTTTCCCTAGGCCATTCTGGTTAAGGGTTTGGAGCAGCAGAATTGCGAAAAATTTTTTGCCTTCTCAACCATTTCTTGGCTTCAAACTCCCATATCTCGCGAACGGAGTGACCTAACCCAAAAATTCCTGTTGCATCCGAAAGTAGAAACTCGCCCGATTACAACGGTATGTGTATTTTCTCCCTAGCCCATTCTGGTTAAGCGTTTGGAGCAGCAGAATTGCGAAAAATTTTTTGCCTTCTCAACCATTTCTTGGCTTCAAACTCCCATATCTCGCGAACGGATTGACCTAACCCAACAATTCCTGTTGCATCCGAAAGTAGAAACTCTCCCGATTACAACGGTATATGTATTTTTTCCTAGCCCATTCTGGTTAAGCGTTTGGAGCAGCAGAATTGCGAAAAATTTTTTGCATTCTAAACCATTTCTTGGCTTCAAACTCCCATATCTCGCGAACGGATTGACCTAACCCAAAAATTCCTATTGCATCTGAAAGTAGAAACTCGCCCGATTACAACGGTATGTGCATTTTTTCCCTAGGCCATTCTGGTTAAGCGTTTGGGCCAGCAGAATTGCGAAAAATTGTTTGCCTTCTCAACCATTTCTTAGCTTCAAAGTCCCATATCTCACGAACGGATTGACCAAACCCAAAAATTCCTGTTGCATCCGAAAGTAGAAACTCGCCCGATTACAACGGTATGTGTATTTTCTCCCTAGCCCATTCTGGTTTAGCGTTTGGAGCAGCAGAATTGCGAAAAATTTTTTGCCTTCTAAACCATTTCTTGGCTTCAAACTCCGATATCTCGCGAACGGATTGACCAAACCCAAAAATTCCTATTGCATCTGAAAGTAGAAACTCGCCCGATTACAACGGTATGTGTATTTTTTCCCTAGGCCATTCTGGTTAAGCGTTTGGAGCAGCAGAATTGCGAAAAATTTTTTGCCTTCTAAACCATTTCTTGGCTTCAAACTCCCATATCTCGCGAACGGATTGACCTAACCCAAAAATTCCTATTGCATCTGAAAGTAGAAACTCGTCCGATTACAACGGTATGTGTATTTTTTCCCTAGGCCATTCTGGTTAAGCGTTTGGGGCAGCAGAATTGCGAAAAATTGTTTGCCTTCTCAACCATTTCTTAGCTTCAAAGTCCCATATCTCACGAACGGATTGACCGAACCCAAAAATTCCTGCTGCGTCTGAAAGTAGAAACTCGCCCGATTACAACGGTATGTGTATTTTTTCCCTAGCCCATTCTGGTTAAGCGTTTGGGGCAGCAGAATTGCGAAAAATTGTTTGCCTTCTCAACCATTTCTTAGCTTCAAAGTCCCATATCTCACGAACGGATTGACCGAACCCAAAAATTCCTGCTGCGTCTGAAAGTAGAAACTCTCCCGATTACAACGGTATGTGTATTTTTTCCCTAGCCCATTCTGGTTAAGCGTTTGGAGCAGCAAAATTGCGAAAAATTTTTTGCCTTCTAAACCATTTCTTGGCTTCAAACTCCCATATCTCGCGAACGGATTGACCTAACCCAAAAATTCCTATTGCATCTGAAAGTAGAAACTCGCACGATTACAACGGTATGTGTATTTTTTCCCTAGGCCATTCTGGTTAAGGGTTTGGAGCAGCAGAATTGCGAAAAATTTTTTGCCTTCTCAACCATTTCTTGGTTTCAAACTCCCATATCTCGCGAACGGAGTGACCTAATCCAAAAATTCCTGTTGCATCCGAAAGTAGAAACTCGCCCGATTACAACGGTATGCGTATTTTCTCCCTAGCCCATTCTGGTTAAGCGTTTGGAGCAGCAGAAGTGCGAAAAATTTTTTGCCTTCTAAACCATTTCTTGGCTTCAAACTCCGATATCTCGCGAACGGATTGACCTAACCCAAAAATTCCTATTGCATCTGAAAGTAGAAACTCGCCCGATTACAACGGTATGTGTATTTTTTCCCTAGGCCATTCTGGTTAAGCGTTTGGAACAGCAGAATTGCGAAAAATTTTTTGCCTTCTCAACCATTTCTTGGCTTCAAACTCCCATATCTCGCGAACGGATTGACCTAACCCAACAATTCCTGTTGCATCCGAAAGTAGAAACTCTCCCGATTACAACGGTATATGTATTTTTTCCCTAGCCCATTCTGGTTAAGCGTTTGGAGCAGCAGAATTGCGAAAAATTTTTTGCATTCTAAACCATTTCTTGGCTTCAAACTACCATATCTCGCGAACGGATTGACCTAACCCAAAAATTCCTATTGCATCTGAAAGTAGAAACTCGCCCGATTACAACGGTATATGTATTTTTTCCCTAGGCCATTCTGGTTAAGCGTTTGGGCCAGCAGAATTGCGAAAAATTGTTTGCCTTCTCAACCATTTCTTAGCTTCAAAGTCCCATATCTCACGAACGGATTGACCAAACCCAAAAATTCCTGTTGCATCCGAAAGTAGAAACTCGCCCGATTACAACGGTATGTGTATTTTCTCCCTAGCCCATTCTGGTTTAGCGTTTGGAGCAGCAGAATTGCGAAAAATTTTTTGCCTTCTAAACCATTTCTTGGCTTCAAACTCCGATATCTCGCGAACGGATTGACCTAACCCAAAAATTCCTATTGCATCTGAAAGTAGAAACTCGCCCGATTACAACGGTATGTGTATTTTTTCCCTAGGCCATTCTGGTTAGGCGTTTGGAGCAGCAGAATTGCGAAAAATTTTTTGCCTTCTCAACCATTTCTTGGCTTCAAACTCCCATATCTCGCGAACGGATTGACCTAACCCAACAATTCCTATTGCATCCGAAAGTAGAAACTCGCCCGATTACAACGGTATATGTATTTTTTCCCTAGCCCATTCTGGTTAAGCGTTTGGAGCAGCAGAACTGCGAAAAATTTTTTGCATTCTAAACCATTTCTTGGCTTCAAACTCCCATATCTCGCGAACGGATTGACCTAACCCAAAAATTCGTATTGCATCTGAAAGAAGAAACTCGCCCGATTACAACGGTATGTGTATTTTTTCCCTAGGCCATTCTGGTTAAGCGTATGGGCCAGCAGAATTGCGAAAAATTGTTTGCCTTCTCAACCATTTCTTAGTTTCATAGTCCCATATCTCACGAACGGATTGACCAAACCCAAAAATTCCTGCTGCGTCTGAAAGTAGAAACTCGCCCGATTACAACGGTATGTGTATTTTTTCCCTAGGCCATTCTGGTTAAGCGTTTGGAGCAGCAGAATTGCGAAAAATTTTTTGCCTTCTCAACCATTTCTTGGCTTCAAACACCCATATCTCGCGAACGGATTGACCTAACCCAACAATTCCTGTTGCGTCTGAAAGTAGAAACTCGCCCGATTACAACGGTATGTGTATTTTTTCCCTAGGCCATTCTGGTTAAGGGTTTGGAGCAGCAGAATTGCGAAAAATTTTTTGCCTTCTAAACCATTTCTTGGCTTCAAACTCCCATATCTCGCGAACGGATTGACCTAACCCAAAAATTCCTATTGCATCTGAAAGTAGAAACTCGCCCGATTACAACGGTATGTGTATTTTTTCCCTAGGCCATTCTGGTTAAGCGTTTGGGGCAGCAGAATTGCGAAAAATTGTTTGCCTTCTCAACCATTTCTTAGCTTCAAAGTCCCATATCTCACGAACGGATTGACCGAAGCCAAAAATTCCTGCTGCGTCTGAAAGTAGAAACTCGCCCGATTACAACGGTATGTGTATTTTTTCCCTAGCCCATTCTGGTTAAGCGTTTGGAGCAGCAGAATTGCGAAAAATTTTTTGCCTTCTAAACCATTTCTTGGCTTCAAACTCCCATATCTCGCGAACGGATTGACCGAACCCAAAAATTCCTGTTGCATCTGAAAGTAGAAACTCGCCCGATTAGAACGGTATGTGTATTTTTTCCCTAGGCCATTCTGGTTAAGCGTTTGGGGCAGCAGAATTGCGAAAAATTTTTTGCCTTCTCAACCATTTCTTGGCTTCAAACTCCCATATCTCGCGAACGGAGTGACCTAACCCAAAAATTCCTGTTGCATCCGAAAGTAGAAACTCGCCCGATTACAACGGTATGTGTATTTTCTCCCTAGCCCATTCTGGTTAAGCGTTTGGAGCAGCAGAATTGCGAAAAATTTTTTGCATTCTAAACCATTTCTTGGCTTCAAACTCACATATCTCGCGAACGGATTGACCTAACCCAAAAATTCCTATTGCATCTGAAAGTAGAAACTCGCCCGATTACAACGGTATGTGTATTTTTTCCCTTGGCCATTCTGGTTAAGCGTTTGGGCCAGCAGAATTGCGAAAAATTGTTTGCCTTCTCAACCATTTCTTAGCTTCAAAGTCCCATATCTCACGAACGGATTGACCAAACCCAAAAATTCCTGTTGCATCCGAAAGTAGAAACTCGCCCGATTACAACGGTATGTGTATTTTCTTCCTAGCCCATTCTGTTTAAGCGTTTGGAGCAGCAGAATTGCGAAAAATTTTTTGCCTTCTAAACCATTTCTTGGCTTCAAACTCCGATATCTCGCGAACGGATGTACCTAACCAAAAAATTCCTACTGCATCTGAAAGTAGAAACTCGCCCGATTACAACGGTATGTGTATTTTTTCCCTAGGCCATTCTGGTTAAGCGTTTGGAGCAGCAGAATTGCGAAAAATTTTTTGCCTTCTCAACCATTTCTTGGCTTCAAACACCCATATCTCGCGAACGGATTGACCTAACCCAACAATTCCTGTTGCGTCTGAAAGTAGAAACTCGCCCGATTACAACGGTATGTGTATTTTTCCCCTAGGCCATTCGGGTTAAGCGTTTGGAGCAGCAGAAGTGCGAAAAATTTTTTGCCTTCTCAACCATTTCTTAGCTTCAAAGT
The DNA here is from genome assembly GCF_051014685.1 of Ptiloglossa arizonensis. Lineage (NCBI taxonomy): Eukaryota > Metazoa > Arthropoda > Insecta > Hymenoptera > Colletidae > Ptiloglossa > Ptiloglossa arizonensis. The sequence continues at coordinate 1,129,813 of NW_027478388.1, forward strand.
CCCATATCTCGCGAACGGATTGACCAAACCCAAAAATTCCTGCTGCGTCTGAAAGTAGAAACTCGCCCGACTACAACGGTATGTGTATTTTTTCCCTAGGCCATTCTGGTTAAGCGTTTGGAGCAGCAGAAGTGCGAAAATTTGTTGTCTTATTAACCATTTCTTAGCTTCAAACTCCCATATCTCGCGAACGGATTGACCTAACCCAAAAATTCCTGTTGCATCTGAAAGTAGAAACTCGCCCGATTACAACGGTATGTGTATTTTTTCCCTAGGCCATTTTGGTTAAGCGTTTGGATCAGCAGAATTGCGAAAAATTGTATGCCTTCTCAACCATTTCTTGGCTTTAAACTCCCATATCTCGCGAACCGATTGACCAAACCCAAAAATTCCTGTTGCGTGTGAAAGTAGAAACTCGTCCGATTACAACGGTATGTGTGTTTTTTCCCTAGCCCATTCTGGTTAAGCGTTTGGATCAGCAGAATTGCGAAAAATTGTATGCCTCCTCAACCATTTCTTAGCTTCAAAGTCCCATATCTCACGAACGGATTGACCAAACCCAAAATTTCCTGCTCTGTCTGAAAGTAGAAACTCGCCCGATTACAACGGTATGCGTATTTTTTCTCTAGGCCATTCTGGTTAAGCGTTTGGAGCAGCAGAATTGCGAAAAATGTTTTGCCTTCTCAACCATTTCTTGGCTTCAAACTCCCATATCTCGCGAACGGATTGACCGAACCCAAAAATTCCTATTGCCTCTGAAAGTAGAAACTCGCCCGATTACAACGGTATGTGTATTTTTTCCCTAGCCCATTCTGGTTAAGCGTTTGGAGCAGCAGAATTGCGAAAAATTTTTTGCCTTCTAAACCATTTCTTGGCTTCAAACTCCCATATCTCGCGAACGGATTGACCTAACCCAAAAATTCCTATTGCCTCTGAAAGTAGAAACTCGCCCGATTACAACGGTATGTGTATTTTTTCCCTAGGCCATTCTGGTTAAGCGTTTGGAGCAACAGAATTGCGAAAAATTTTTTGCCTTCTAAACCATTTCTTGGCTTCAAACTCCCATATCTCGCGAACGGATTGACCTAACCCAAAAATTCCTATTGCCTCTGAAAGTAGAAACTCGCCCGATTACAACGGTATGTGTATTTTCTCCCTAGGCCATTCTGGTTAAGCGTTTGGATCAGCAGAATTGCGAAAAATGTTTTGCCTTCTCAACCATTTCTTGGTTTCAAACTACCATATCTCGCGAACGGATTGACCTAATCCAAAAATTCCTTTTGCGTCTGAAAGTAGAAACTCGTCCGATTACAACGGTATGTGTATTTTTTCCCTAGGCCATTCTAGTTAAGCGTTTGGATCAGCAGAATTGCGAAAAATTTTTTGCCTTCTCAACCATTTCTTGGCTTCAAACTCCCATATCTCGCGATACGGATTGACTTAACCCAAAAATTCCTGTTGCGTCTGAAAATAGAAACTCGCCCGATTACAACGGTATGTGTATTTTTTTCCTAGGCCATTCTGCTTAAGCGTTTGGAGCAGCAGAAGTGCGAAAACTTTGTTGTCTTCTTAACCATTTCTTGGCTTCAAACTCCCATATCTCGCGAACGGATTGACCTAACCCAAAAATTCCTGTTTCGACTGAAAGTAGAAACTCGCCCGATTACAACGGTATGTGCATTTTTTCCCTAGACCATTCTGGTTAAGCGTTTGGAGCAGCAGAGTTGCGAAAAATTTGTTGTCTTCTCAACCATTTCTTAGCTTCAAAGTCCCATATCTCGCGAACGGATTGACCTAACCCAAAAATGCCTGTTGCGTCTGAAAGTAGAAACTCGCCCGATTACAACGGTATGTGTATTTTTTCCCTACGGCATTCTGGTTAAGCGTTTGGAGCAGCAGAATTGCGAAAAATTTTTTGCCTTCTCAACCATTTCTTGGCTTCCAACTCCCATATCTCGCGAACGGATTGACCTAACACAACAATTCCTGTTGCGTCTGAAAGTAGAAACTCGCCCGATTACAGCGGTATGTGTATTTTTCCCTAGGCCATTCTGGTTAAGCGTTTGGATCAGCAGAATTGCGAAAAATGTTTTGCCCTCTCAACGATTTCTTGGCTTCAAACTCCCATATCTCGCGAACGGATAGACCTAATCCAAAAATTCCTATTGCATCTGAAAGTAGAAACTCGCCCGATTACAACCGTATGTGTATTTTTTCCCTAGGCCATTCTGGTTAAACGTTTGGAGCAGCAGAAGTGCGAAAAATTTGTTGTGTTCTTAACCATTTCTTTGCTTCAAACTTCCATATCTCGCGAACGGATTGACCTAACCCAAAAATTCCTGTTGCATCCGAAAGTAGAATCTCGCCCGATTACAACCGTATGTGTATTTTTTCCCTAGGCCATTCTGGTTAAACGTTTCGAGCAGCAGAAGTGCGAAAAATTTGTTGTGTTCTTAACCATTTCTTAGCTTCAAACTTCCATATCTCGCGAACGGATTGACCTAACCCAAAAATTCCTGTTGCATCCGAAAGTAGAAACTCGCCCGATTAAAACGGTATGTGTATTTTTTCCCTAGCCCATTCTGGTTAAGCGTTTGGAGCAGCAGAATTGCGAAAAATGTTTTGCCTTCTAAACCATCTCTTGGCTTCAAACTCCCATATCTCGCGAACGGATTGACCTCACCCAAAAATTCCTATTGCATCTGAAAGTAGAAACTTGCCCGACTACGGCGGTATGTGTATTTTTTCCCTAGGCCATTCTGGTTAAGCGTTTGGATCAGCAGAATTGCGAAAAATTGTATGCCTTCTCAACCATTTCTTGGCTACAAACTCCCATATCTCGCGAACGGATTGACCTAACCCAAAAATTCGTGTTGCGTGTGAAAGTAGAAACTCGCCCGCTTACAACGATATGTGTATTTTTTCCCTAGGCCATTCTGGTTAAGCGTTTGGAGCAGCAGAATTGCGAAAAATGTTTTGCCTTCTAAACCATCTCTTGGCTTCAAACTCCCATATCTCGCGAACGGATTGACCTCACCCAAAAATTCCTATTGCATCTGAAAGTAGAAACTTGCCCGACTACGGCGGTATGTGTATTTTTTCTCTAGGCCATTCTGGTTAAGCGTTAGGAGCAGTAGAAGTGCGAAAAATTTTTTGCCCTCTCAACCATTTCTTGGCTGCAAACTCCCATATCTCGCGAACAGAGTGACCTAACCCAAAAATTCCTGTTGCATCCGAAAGTAGAAACTCGCCCGATTACAACGGTATGTGTATTTTTTCCTTAGGCCATTTTGGTTAAGCGTTTGGATCAGCAGAATTGCGAAAAATTGTATGCCTTCTCAACCATTTCTTGGCTTCAAACTCCCATATCTCGCGAACCGATTGACCAAACCCAAAAATTCCTGTTGCGTGTGAAAGTAGAAACTCGTCCGATTACAACGGTATGTGTGTTTTTTCCCTAGCCCATTCTGGTTAAGCGTTTGGATCAGCAGAATTGCGAAAAATTGTATGCCTTCTCAACCATTTCTTAGCTTCAAAGTCCCATATCTCACGAACGGATTGACCAAACCCAAAATTTCCTGCTCTGTCTGAAAGTAGAAACTCGCCCGATTACAACGGTATGCGTATTTTTCCTCTAGGCCATTCTGGTTAAGCGTTTGGAGCAGCAGAATTGCGAAAAATGTTTTGCCTTCTCAACCATTTCTTGGCTTCAAACTCCCATATCTCGCGAACGGATTGACCGAACCCAAAAATTCCTATTGCCACTGAAAGTAGAAACTCGCCCGATTACAACGGTATGTGTATTTTTTCCCTAGCCCATTCTGGTTAAGCGTTTGGAGCAGCAGAATTGCGAAAAATTTTTTGCCTTCTAAACCATTTCTTGGCTTCAAACTCCCATATCTCGCGAACGGATTGACCTAACCCAAAAATTCCTGTTGCATCCGAAAGTAGAAACTCGCCCGATTACAACGGTATGTGTATTTTTTCCCTAGCCCATTCTGGTTAAGCGTTTGGAGCAGCAGAATTGCGAAAAATGTTTTGCCTTCTAAACCATCTCTTGGCATCAAACTCCCATATCTCGCGAACGGATTGACCTCACCCAAAAATTCCTATTGCATCTGAAAGTAGAAACTTGCCCGACTACGGCGGTATGTGTATTTTTTCCCTAGGCCATTCTGGTTAAGCGTTAGGAGCAGTAGAAGTGCGAAAAATTTTTTGCCCTCTCAACCATTTCTTGGCTGCAAACTCCCATATCTCGCGAACGGAGTGACCTAACCCAAAAATTCCTGTTGCATCCGAAAGTAGAAACTCGCCCGATTACAACGGTATGTGTATTTTTTCCTTAGGCCATTTTGGTTAAGCGTTTGGATCAGCAGAATTGCGAAAAATTGTATGCCTTCTCAACCATTTCTTGGCTTCAAACTCCCATATCTCGCGAACCGATTGACCAAACCCAAAAATTCCTGTTGCGTGTGAAAGTAGAAACTCGTCCGATTACAACGGTATGTGTGTTTTTTCCCTAGCCCATTCTGGTTAAGCGTTTGGATCAGCAGAATTGCGAAAAATTGTATGCCTTCTCAACCATTTCTTAGCTTCAAAGTCCCATATCTCACGAACGGATTGACCAAACCCAAAATTTCCTGCTCTGTCTGAAAGTAGAAACTCGCCCGATTACAACGGTATGCGTATTTTTTCTCTAGGCCATTCTGGTTAAGCGTTTGGAGCAGCAGAATTGCGAAAAATGTTTTGCCTTCTCAACCATTTCTTGGCTTCAAACTCCCATATCTCGCGAACGGATTGACCGAACCCAAAAATTCCTATTGCCTCTGAAAGTAGAAACTCGCCCGATTACAACGGTATGTGTATTTTTTCCCTAGCCCATTCTGGTTAAGCGTTTGGAGCAGCAGAATTGCGAAATATTTTTTGCCTTCTAAACCATTTCTTGGCTTCAAACTCCCATATCTCGCGAACGGATTGACCTAACCCAAAAATTCCTATTGCCTCTGAAAGTAGAAACTCGCCCGATTACAACGGTATGTGTATTTTTTCCCTAGGCCATTCTGGTTAAGCGTTTGGAGCAGCAGAATTGCGAAATATTTTTTGCCTTCTAAACCATTTCTTGGCTTCAAACTCCCATATCTCGCGAACGGATTGACCTAACCCAAAAATTCCTATTGCCTCTGAAAGTAGAAACTCGCCCGATTACAACGGTATGTGTATTTTTTCCCTAGGCCATTCTGGTTAAGCGTTTGGATCAGCAGAATTGCTAAAAATGTTTTGCCTTCTCAACCATTTCTTGGTTTCAAACTACCATATCTCGCGAACGGATTGACCTAATCCAAAAATTCCTTTTGCGTCTGAAAGTAGAAACTCGTCCGATTACAACGGTATGTGTATTTTTTCCCTAGCCCATTCTGGTTAAGCGTTTGGATCAGCAGAATTGCGAAAAATTGTATGCCTTCTCAACCATTTCTTAGCTTCAAAGTCCCATATCTCACGAACGGATTGACCAAACCCAAAATTTCCTGCTCTGTCTGAAAGTAGAAACTCGCCCGATTACAACGGTATGCGTATTTTTTCTCTAGGCCATTCTGGTTAAGCGTTTGGAGCAGCAGAATTGCGAAAAATGTTTTGCCTTCTCAACCATTTCTTGGCTTCAAACTCCCATATCTCGCGAACGGATTGACCGAACCCAAAAATTCCTATTGCCTCTGAAAGTAGAAACTCGCCCGATTACAACGGTATGTGTATTTTTTCCCTAGCCCATTCTGGTTAAGCGTTTGGAGCAGCAGAATTGCGAAATATTTTTTGCCTTCTAAACCATTTCTTGGCTTCAAACTCCCATATCTCGCGAACGGATTGACCTAACCCAAAAATTCCTATTGCCTCTGAAAGTAGAAACTCGCCCGATTACAACGGTATGTGTATTTTTTCCCTAGGCCATTCTGGTTAAGCGTTTGGAGCAGCAGAATTGCGAAAAATTTTTTGCCTTCTAAACCATTTCTTGCCTTCAAACTCCCATATCTCGCGAACGGATTGACCTAACCCAAAAATTCCTATTGCCTCTGAAAGTAGAAACTCGCCCGATTACAACGGTATGTGTATTTTTTCCCTAGGCCATTCTGGTTAAGCGTTTGGATCAGCAGAATTGCTAAAAATGTTTTGCCTTCTCAACCATTTCTTGGTTTCAAACTACCATATCTCGCGAACGGATTGACCTAATCCAAAAATTCCTTTTGCGTCTGAAAGTAGAAACTCGTCCGATTACAACGGTATGTGTATTTTTTCCCTAGGCCATTCTAGTTAAGCGTTTGGATCAGCAGAATTGCGAAAAATTTTTTGCCTTCTCAACCATTTCTTGGCTTCAAACTCCCATATCTCGCGATACGGATTGACTTAACCCAAAAATTCCTGTTGCGTCTGAAAATAGAAACTCGCCCGATTACAACGGTATGTGTATTTTTTTCCTAGGCCATTCTGCTTAAGCGTTTGGAGCAGCAGAAGTGCGAAAACTTTGTTGTCTTCTTAACCATTTCTTGGCTTCAAACTCCCATATCTCGCGAACGGATTGACCTAACCCAAAAATTCCTGTTTCGACTGAAAGTAGAAACTCGCCCGATTACAACGGTATGTGCATTTTTTCCCTAGACCATTCTGGTTAAGCGTTTGGAGCAGCAGAGTTGCGAAAAATTTGTTGTCTTCTCAACCATTTCTTAGCTTCAAAGTCCCATATCTCGCGAACGGATTGACCAAACACAAAAATGCCTGTTGCGTCTGAAAGTAGAAACTCGCCCGATTACAACGGTATGTGTATTTTTTCCCTACGGCATTCTGGTTAAGCGTTTGGAGCAGCAGAATTGCGAAAAATTTTTTGCCTTCTCAACCATTTCTTGGCTTCAAACTCCCATATCTCGCGAACGGATTGACCTAACACAACAATTCCTGTTGCGTCTGAAAGTAGAAACTCGCCCGATTACAGCGGTATGTGTATTTTTCCCTAGGCCATTCTGGTTAAGCGTTTGGATCAGCAGAATTGCGAAAAATGTTTTGCCCTCTCAACGATTTCTTGGCTTCAAACTCCCATATCTCGCGAACGGATAGACCTAATCCAAAAATTCCTATTGCATCTGAAAGTAGAAACTCGCCCGATTACAACCGTATGTGTATTTTTTCCCTAGGCCATTCTGGTTAAACGTTTGGAGCAGCAGAAGTGCGAAAAATTTGTTGTGTTCTTAACCATTTCTTTGCTTCAAACTTCCATATCTCGCGACCGGATTGACCTAACCCAAAAATTCCTGTTGCATCCGAAAGTAGAATCTCGCCCGATTACAACCGTATGTGTATTTTTTCCCTAGGCCATTCTGGTTAAACGTTTCGAGCAGCAGAAGTGCGAAAAATTTGTTGTGTTCTTAACCATTTCTTAGCTTCAAACTTCCATATCTCGCGAACGGATTGACCTAACCCAAAAATTCCTGTTGCATCCGAAAGTAGATACTCGCCCGATTAAAACGGTATGTGTATTTTTTCCCTAGCCCATTCTGGTTAAGCGTTTGGAGCAGCAGAATTGCGAAAAATGTTTTGCCTTCTAAACCATCTCTTGGCTTCAAACTCCCATATCTCGCGAACGGATTGACCTCACCCAAAAATTCCTATTGCATCTGAAAGTAGAAACTTGCCCGACTACGGCGGTATGTGTATTTTTTCCCTAGGCCATTCTGGTTAAGCGTTTGGATCAGCAGAATTGCGAAAAATTGTATGCCTTCTCAACCATTTCTTGGCTACAAACTCCCATATCTCGCGAACGGATTGACCTAACCCAAAAATTCGTGTTGCGTGTGAAAGTAGAAACTCGCCCGCTTACAACGGTATGTGTATTTTTTCCCTAGGCCATTCTGGTTAAGCGTTTGGAGCAGCAGAATTGCGAAAAATTTGTTGTCTTCTTAACCATTTCTTAGCTTCAAACTCCCATATCTTGCGAACGGATTGACCTAACCCAAAAATTCCTGTTGCATCCGAAAGTAGAAACTCGCCCGATTACAACGGTATGTGTATTTTTTCCCTAGCCCATTCTGGTTAAGCGTTTGGAGCAGCAGAATTGCGAAAAATGTTTTGCCTTCTAAACCATTTCTTGGCTTCAAGCTCCCATATCTCGCGAACGGATTGACCTCACCCAAAAATTCCTATTGCATCTGAAAGTAGAAACTTGCCCGACTACGGCGGTATGTGTATTTTTTCCCTAGGCCATTCTGGTTAAGCGTTTGGATCAGCAGAATTGCGAAAAATTGTATGCCTTCTCAACCATTTCTTGGCTACAAACTCCCATATCTCGCGAACGGATTGACCTAACCCAAAAATTCGTGTTGCGTGTGAAAGTAGAAACTCGCCCGCTTACAAAGGTATGTGTATTTTTTCCCTAGGCCATTCTGGTTAAGCGTTTGGAGCAGCAGAATTGCGAAAAATTGGTTGTCTTCTTAACCATTCCTTAGCTTCAAACTCCCATATCTTGCGAACGGATTGACCTAACCCAAAAATTCCTGTTGCATCCGAAAGTAGAAACTCGCCCGATTACAACGGTATGTGTATTTTTTCCCTAGCCCATTCTGGTTAAGCGTTTGGAGCAGCAGAATTGCGAAAAATGTTTTGCCTTCTCAACCATTTCTTGGCTTTAAACTCCCATATCTCGCGAACGGATTGACCTAACCCAAAAATTCCTATTGCATCTGAAAGTAGAAACTTGCCCGACTACAGCGGTATGTGTATTTTCTCCCTAGGCCATTCTGGTTAAGCGTTTGGATCAGCAGAATTGCGAAAAATTGTATGCCTTCTCAACCATTTCTTGGCTACAAACTCCCATATCTCGCGAACGGATTGACCAAACCCAAAAATTCGTGTTGCGTGGGAAAGTAGAAACTCGCCCGCTTACAACGGTATGTGTATTTTTTCCCTAGGCCATTCAGGTTAAGCGTTTGGAGCAGCAGAATTGCGAAAAATTTGTTGTCTTCTTAACCATTTCTTAGCTTCAAAGTCCCATATCTCACGAACGGATTGACCAAACCCAAAAATTCCTGCTGCGTCTGAAAGTAGAAACTCGCCCGATTACAACGGTAAGTGTATTTTTCCCCTAGCCCATTCTGGTTAAGCGTTTGGAGCAGCAGAATTGCGAAAAATGTTTTGCCTTCTAAACCATTTCTTGGCTTCAAGCTCCCATATCTCGCGAACGGATTGACCTCACCTAAAAATTCCTATTGCATCTGTAAGTAGAAACTTGCCCGACTACAGCGGTATGTGTATTTTTTCCCTAGGCCATTCTGGTTAAGCGTTTGGATCAGCAGAATTGCGAAAAATTGTATGCCTTCTCAACCATTTCTTGGCTACAAACTCCCATATCTCGCGAACGGATTGACCTAACCCAAAAATTCGTGTTGCGTGTGAAAGTAGAAACTCGCCCGCTTACAACGGTATGTGTATTTTTTCCCTAGGCCATTCAGGTTAAGCGTTTGGAGCAGCAGAATTGCGAAAAATTTGTTGTCTTCTTAACCATTTCTTAGCTTCAAAGTCCCATATCTCACGAACGGATTGACCAAACCCAAAAATTCCTGCTGCGTCTGAAAGTAGAAACTCGCCCGATTACAACGGTATGTGTATTTTTCCCCTAGCCCATTCTGGTTAAGCGTTTGGAGCAGCAGAATTGCGAAAAATGTTTTGCCTTCTAAACCATTTCTTGGCTTCAAGCTCCCATATCTCGCGAATGGATTGACCTCACCTAAAAATTCCTATTGCATCTGTAAGTAGAAACTTGCCCGACTACAGCGGTATGTGTATTTTTTCCCTAGGCCATTCTGGTTAAGCGTTTGGATCAGCAGAATTGCGAAAAATTGTATGCCTTCTCAACCATTTCTTGGCTACAAACTCCCATATCTCGCGAACGGATTGACCTAACCCAAAAATTCGTGTTGCGTGTGAAAGTAGAAACTCGCCCGCTTACAACGGTATGTGTATTTTTCCCCTAGGCCATTCTGGTTAAGCGTTTGGAGCAGCAGAATTGCGAAAAATTTGTTGTCTTCTTAACCATTTCTTAGCTTCAAACTCCCATATCTCGCGAACTGATTGACCTAACCCAAAAATTCCTGTTGCATCCGAAAGTAGAAACTCGCCCGATTACAACGCTATGTGTATTTTTTCCCTAGCCCATTCTGGTTAAGCGTTTGGAGCAGCAGAATTGCGAAAAATGTTTTGCCTTCTCAACCATTTCTTGGCTTCAAACTCCCATATCTCGCGAACGGATTAACCTAACCCAAAAATTCCTATTGCATCTGAAAGTAGAAACTCGCCCGATTACAACGGCATGTGTATTTTTTCCCTAGGCCATTCTGGTTAAGCGTTTGGATCAGCAGAATTGCGAAAAATTGTATGCCTTCTCAACCATTTCTTGGCTACAAACTCCCATATCTCGCGAACGGATTGACCAAACCCAAAAATTCGTGTTGCTTGGGAAAGTAGAAACTCGCCCGCTTACAACGGTATGTGTATTTTTTCCCTAGGCCATTCAGGTTAAGCGTTTGGAGCAGCAGAATTGCGAAAAATTTGTTGTCTTCTTAACCATTTCTTAGCTTCAAAGTCCCATATCTCACGAACGGATTGACCAAACCCAAAAATTCCTGCTGCGTCTGAAAGTAGAAACTCGCCCGATTACAACGGTATGTGTATTTTTCCCCTAGCCCATTCTGGTTAAGCGTTTGGAGCAGCAGAATTGCGAAAAATGTTTTGCCTTCTAAACCATTTCTTGGCTTCAAGCTCCCATATCTCGCGAACGGATTGACCTCACATAAAAATTCCTATTGCATCTGTAAGTAGAAACTTGCCCGATTACAACGGTATGTGTATTTTTTCCCTAGGCCATTCTGGTTAAGCGTTTGGAGCAGCAGAATTGCGAAAAATTGTTTGCCTTCTCAACCATTTCTTAGCTTCAAAGTCCCATATCTCACGAACGGATTGACCAAACCCAAAAATTCCTGCTGCGTCTGAAAGTAGAAACTCGCCCGATTGCAACGGTATGTGTATTTTTTCCCTAGGCCATTCTGGTTAAGCGTTTGGAGCAGCAGAATTGCGAAAAATTTTTTGCCTTCTAAACCATTTCTTGGCTTCAAACTCCCATATCTCGCGAACGGATTGACCTAACCCAAAAATTCCTATTGCATCTGAAAGTAGAAACTCGCCCGATTACAACGGTATGTGTATTTTTTCCCTAGCCCATTCTGGTTAAGCGTTTGGAGCAGCAGAATTGCGAAAAATGTTTTGCCTTCTCAACCATTTCTTGGCTTTAAACTACCATATCTCGCGAACGGATTGACCTAACCCAAAAATTCCTGTTTCGTCTGAAAGTAGAAACTCGCCCGATTACAACGGTATGTGTATTTTTTCCCTAGACCATCCTGGTTAAGCGTTTGGAGCAGCAGAGTTGCGAAAAATTTGTTGTCTTCTCAACCATTTCTTAGCTTCAAAGTCCCATATCTCGCGAACGGATTGACCAAACACAAAAATCCCTGTTGCGTCTGATAGTAGAAACTCGCCCGATTACAACGGTATGTGTATTTTTTCCCTAGGGCATTCTGGTTAAGCGTTTGGAGCAGCAGAATTGCGAAAAATTTTTTGCCTTCTCAACCATTTCTTGGCTTCAAACTCCCATATCTCGCGAACGGATTGACCTAACACAACAATTCCTGTTGCGTCTGAAAGTAGAAACTCGCCCGATTACAGCGGTATGTGTATTTTTTCCCTAGGCCATTCTGGTTAAGCGTTTGGATCAGCAGAATTGCGAAAAATTGTATGCCTTCTCAACCATTTCTTGGCTACAAACTCCCATATCTCGCGAACGGATTAACCTAACCCAAAAATTCGTGTTGCGTGTGAAAGTAGAAACTCGCCCGATTACAACGGCATGTGTATTTTTTCCCTAGGCAATTCTGGTTAAGCGTTTGGAGCAGCAGAATTGCGAAAAATTGTTTGCCTTCTCAACCATTTCTTAGCTTCAAAGTCCCATATCTCGCGATACGGATTGACTTAACCCAAAAATTCCTGTTGCGTCGGAAAATAGAAACTCGCCCGATTACAACGGTATGTGTATTTTTTTCCTAGGCCATTCTGGTTCAGCGTTTGGAGCCGCAGAAGTACGAAAACTTTGTTGTCTTCTTAACCATTTCTTAGATTCAAACTCCCATATCTCGCGAACGGATTGACCTAACCAAAAAATTCCTATTGCATCTGAAAGTAGAAACTCGCCCGATTACAACGGTATGTGTATTTTTTCCCTAGGCCATTCTGGTTAAGCGTTTGGATCAGCAGAATTGCGAAAAATGTTTTGCCTTCTCAACCATTTCTTGGTTTCAAACTACCATATCTCGCGAACGGATTGACCTAATCCAAAAATTCCTATTGCGTCTGAAAGTACAAACTCGTCCGATTACAACGGTATGTGTATTTTTTCCCTAGGCCATTCTAGTTAAGCGTTTGTATCAGCAGAATTGCGAAAAATTTTTTGCCTTCTCCACCATTTCTTGGCTTCAGACTCCCATATCTCGCGATACGGATTCACTTAACCCAAAAATTCCTGTTGCGTCGGAAAATAGAAACTCGCCCGATTACAACGGTATGTGTATTTTTTTCCTAGACCATTCTGGTTAAGCGTTTGGAGCAGCAGAAGTGCGAAAACTTTGTTGTCTTCTTAACCATTTCTTGGCTTCAAACTCCCATATCTCGCGAACGGATTGACCTAACCCAAAAATTCCTGTTTCGACTGAAAGTAGAAACTCGCCCGATTACAACGGTATGTGCATTTTTTCCCTAGACCATTCTGGTTAAGCGTTTGGAGCAGCAGAGTTGCGAAAAATTTGTTGTCTTCTCAACCATTTCTTAGCTTCAAAGTCCCATATCTCGCGAACGGATTGACCAAACACAAAAATCCCTGTTGCGTCTGAAAGTAGAAACTCGCCCGATTACAACGGTATGTGTATTTTTTCCCTACGGCATTCTGGTTAAGCGTTTGGAGCAGCAGAATTGCGAACAATTTTTTGCCTTCTCAACCATTTCTTGGCTTCAAACTCCCATATCTCGCGAACGGATTGACCTAACACAACAATTCCTGTTGCGTCTGAAAGTAGAAACTCGCCCGATTACAACGGTATGTGTATTTTTCCCCTAGCCCATTCTGGTTAAGCGTTTGGAGCAGCAGAATTGCGAAAAATGTTTTGCCTTCTAAACCATTTCTTGGCTTCAAGCTCCCATATCTCGCGAACGGATTGACCTCACATAAAAATTCCTATTGCATCTGTAAGTAGAAACTTGCCCGATTACAACGGTATGTGTATTTTTTCCCTAGGCCATTCTGGTTAAGCGTTTGGAGCAGCAGAATTGCGAAAAATTGTTTGCCTTCTCAACCATTTCTTAGCTTCAAAGTCCCATATCTCACGAACGGATTGACCAAACCCAAAAATTCCTGCTGCGTCTGAAAGTAGAAACTCGCCCGATTACAACGGTATGTGTATTTTTTCCCTAGGCCATTCTGGTTAAGCGTTTGGAGCAGCAGAATTGCGAAAAATTTTTTGCCTTCTAAACCATTTCTTGGCTTCAAACTCCCATATCTCGCGAACGGATTGACCTAACCCAAAAATTCCTATTGCATCTGAAAGTAGAAACTCGCCCGATTACAACGGTATGTGTATTTTTTCCCTAGCCCATTCTGGTTAAGCGTTTGGAGCAGCAGAATTGCGAAAAATGTTTTGCCTTCTCAACCATTTCTTGGCTTTAAACTACCATATCTCGCGAACGGATTGACCTAACCCAAAAATTCCTGTTTCGTCTGAAAGTAGAAACTCGCCCGATTACAACGGTATGTGTATTTTTTCCCTAGACCATCCTGGTTAAGCGTTTGGAGCAGCAGAGTTGCGAAAAATTTGTTGTCTTCTCAACCATTTCTTAGCTTCAAAGTCCCATATCTCGCGAACGGATTGACCAAACACAAAAATCCCTGTTGCGTCTGATAGTAGAAACTCGCCCGATTACAACGGTATGTGTATTTTTTCCCTAGGGCATTCTGGTTAAGCGTTTGGAGCAGCAGAATTGCGAAAAATTTTTTGCCTTCTCAACCATTTCTTGGCTTCAAACTCCCATATCTCGCGAACGGATTGACCTAACACAACAATTCCTGTTGCGTCTGAAAGTAGAAACTCGCCCGATTACAGCGGTATGTGTATTTTTTCCCTAGGCCATTCTGGTTAAGCGTTTGGATCAGCAGAATTGCGAAAAATTGTATGCCTTCTCAACCATTTCTTGGCTACAAACTCCCATATCTCGCGAACGGATTAACCTAACCCAAAAATTCGTGTTGCGTGTGAAAGTAGAAACTCGCCCGATTACAACGGCATGTGTATTTTTTCCCTAGGCAATTCTGGTTAAGCGTTTGGAGCAGCAGAATTGCGAAAAATTGTTTGCCTTCTCAACCATTTCTTAGCTTCAAAGTCCCATATCTCGCGATACGGATTGACTTAACCCAAAAATTCCTGTTGCGTCTGAAAGTACAAACTCGTCCGATTACAACGGTATGTGTATTTTTTCCCTAGGCCATTCTAGTTAAGCGTTTGTATCAGCAGAATTGCGAAAAATTTTTTGCCTTCTCCACCATTTCTTGGCTTCAGACTCCCATATCTCGCGATACGGATTGACTTAACCCAAAAATTCCTGTTGCGTCGGAAAATAGAAACTCGCCCGATTACAACGGTATGTGTATTTTTTTCCTAGGCCATTCTGGTTAAGCGTTTGGAGCAGCAGAAGTGCGAAAACTTTGTTGTCTTCTTAACCATTTCTTGGCTTCAAACTCCCATATCTCGCGAACGGATTGACCTAACCCAAAAATTCCTGTTTCGACTGAAAGTAGAAACTCGCCCGATTACAACGGTATGTGCATTTTTTCCCTAGACCATTCTGGTTAAGCGTTTGGAGCAGCAGAGTTGCGAAAAATTTGTTGTCTTCTCAACCATTTCTTAGCTTCAAAGTCCCATATCTCGCGAACGGATTGACCAAACACAAAAATCCCTGTTGCGTCTGAAAGTAGAAACTCGCCCGATTACAACGGTATGTGTATTTTTTCCCTACGGCATTCTGGTTAAGCGTTTGGAGCAGCAGAATTGCGAAAAATTTTTTGCCTTCTCAACCATTTCTTGGCTTCAAACTCCCATATCTCGCGAACGGATTGACCTAACACAACAATTCCTGTTGCGTCTGAAAGTAGAAACTCGCCCGAATACAGCGGTATGTGTATTTTTCCCTAGGCCATTCTGGTTAAGCGTTTGGATCAGCAGAATTGCGAAAAATGTCTTGCCCTCTCAACGATTTCTTGGCTTCAAACTCCCATATCTCGCGAACGGATAGACCTAATCCAAAAATTCCTATTGCATCTGAAAGTAGAAACTCGCCCGATTACAACCGTATGTGTATTTTTTCCCTAGGCCATTCTGGTTAAACGTTTGGAGCAGCAGAAGTGCGAAAAATTTGTTGTGTTCTTAACCATTTCTTTGCTTCAAACTTCCATATCTCGCGAACGGATTGACCTAACCCAAAAATTCCTGTTGCATCCGAAAGTAGAATCTCGCCCGATTACAACCGTATGTGTATTTTTTCCCTAGGCCATTCTGGTTAAACGTTTCGAGCAGCAGAAGTGCGAAAAATTTGTTGTGTTCTTAACCATTTCTTAGCTTCAAACTTCCATATCTCGCGAACGGATTGACCTAACCCAAAAATTCCTGTTGCATCCGAAAGTAGAAACTCGCCCGATTACAACGGTATGTGTATTTTTTCCCTAGCCCATTCTGGTTAAGCGTTTGGAGCAGCAGAATTGCGAAAAATGTTTTGCCTTCTAAACCATCTCTTGGCTTCAAACTCCCATATCTCGCGAACGGATTGAACTCACCCAAAAATTCCTATTGCATCTGAAAGTAGAAACTTGCCCGACTACTGCGGTATGTGTATTTTTTCCCTAGGCCATTCTGGTTAAGCGTTTGGATCAGCAGAATTGCGAAAAATTGTATGCCTTCTCAACCATTTCTTGGCTACAAACTCCCATATCTCGCGAACGGATTGACCTAACCCAAAAATTCGTGTTGCGTGTGAAAGTAGAAACTCGCCCGCTTACAACGGTATGTGTATTTTTCCCCTAGGCCATTCTGGTTAAGCGTTTGGAGCAGCAGAATTGCGAAAAATTTGTTGTCTTCTTAACCATTTCTTAGCTTCAAACTCCCATATCTCGCGAACTGATTGACCTAACCCAAAAATTCCTGTTGCATCCGAAAGTAGAAACTCGCCCGATTACAACGGTATGTGTATTTCTTCCCTAGGCCATTCTGGTTAAGCGTTTGGAGCAGCAGAATTGCGAAAAATTTTTTGCCTTCTCAACCATTTCTTGGCTTCAAACTCCCATATCTCGCGAACGCCGTGACCTAACCCAAAAATTCCTGTTGCATCCGAAAGTAGAAACTCGCCCGATTACAACGGTATGTGTATTTTTTCCCTAGCCCATTCTGGTTAAGCGTTTGGAGCAGCAGAATTGCGAAAAATATTTGGCCTTCTCAACCATTTCTTGGCTTTAAACTACCATATCTCGCGAACGGATTGACCTAACCCAAAAATTCCTGTTTCGTCTGAAAGTAGAAACTCGCCCGATTACAACGGTATGTGTATTTTTTCCCTAGACCATTCTGGTTAAGCGTTTGGAGCAGCAGAATTGCGAAAAATGTTTTGCCTTCTAAACCATTTCTTAGCTTCAAAGTCCCATATCTCGCGAACGGATTGACCAAACACAAAAATCCCTGTTGCGTCTGAAAGTAGAAACTCGCCCGATTACAACGGTATGTGTATTTTTTCCCTAGGGCATTCTGGTTAAGCGTTTGGAGCAGCAGAATTGCGAAAAATTTTTTGCCTTCTCAACCATTTCTTGGCTTCAAACTCCCATATCTCGCGAACGGATTGACCTAACACAACAATTCCTGTTGCGTCTGAAAGTAGAAACTCGCCCGATTACAGCGGTATGTGTATTTTTTCCCTAGGCCATTCTGGTTAAGCGTTTGGATCAGCAGAATTGCGAAAAATTGTATGCCTTCTCAACCATTTCTTGGCTACAAACTCCCATATCTCGCGAACGGATTAACCTAACCCAAAAATTCGTGTTGCGTGTGAAAGTAGAAACTCGCCCGGTTACAACGGCATGTGTATTTTTTCCCTAGGCAATTCTGGTTAAGCGTTTGGAGCAGCAGAATTGCGAAAAATTGTTTGCCTTCTCAACCATTTCTTAGCTTCAAAGTCCCATATCTCACGAACGGATTGACCAAACCCAAAAATTCCTGCTGCGTCTGAAAGTAGAAACTCGCCCGATTACAACGGTATGTGTATTTTTTCCCTAGGCCATTCTGGTTAAGGGTTTGGAGCAGCAGAATTGCGAAAAATTTTTTGCCTTCTCAACCATTTCTTGGCTTCAAACTCCCATATCTCGCGAACGGAGTGACCTAACCCAAAAATTCCTGTTGCATCCGAAAGTAGAAACTCGCCCGATTACAACGGTATGTGTATTTTTTCCCTAGCCCATTCTGGTTAAGCGTTTGGAGCAGCGGAATTGCGAAAAATTTTTTGCCTTCTAAACCATTTCTTGGCTTCAAACTCCTATATCTCGCGAACGGATTGACCTAACCCAAAAATTCCTATTGCATCTGAAAGTAGAAACTCGCCCGATTACAACGGTATGTGTATTTTTTCCCTAGGCCATTCTGGTTAAGCGTTTGGTGCATCAGAATTGCGAAAAATTGTTTGCCTTCTCAACCATTTCTTAGCTTCAAAGTCCCATATCTCACGAACGGATTGACCAAACCCAAAAATTCCTGCTACGTCTGAAAGTAGAAACTCGCCCGATTACAACGGTATGTGTATTTTTTCCCTAGGCCAATCTGATTCAGCGTTTGGAGCAGCAGAAGTACGAAAACTTTGTTGTCTTCTTAACCATTTCTTAGATTCAAACTCCCATATCTCGCGAACGGATTGACCTAACCAAAAAATTCCTATTGCATCTGAAAGTAGAAACTCGCCCGATTACAACGGTATGTGTATTTTTTCCCTAGGCCATTCTGGTTAAGCGTTTGGAGCAGCAGAATTGCGAAAAATTTGTTGTCTTCTTAACCATTTCTTAGCTTCAAACTCCCATATCTCGCGAACGGATTGACCTCACCCAAAAATTCCTATTGCATCTGAAAGTAGAAACTTGCCCGACTACAGAGGTATGTGTATTTTTTCCCTAGGCCATTCTGGTTAAGCGTTTGGATCAGCAGAATTGCGAAAAATTGTATGCCTTCTCAACCATTTCTTGGCTACAAACTCCCATATCTCGCGAACGGATTGACCTAACACAAAAATTCGTGTTGCGTGTGAAAGTAGAAACTCGCCCGCTTACAACGGTATGTGTATATTTTCCCTAGGCCATTCTGGTTAAGCGTTTGGAGCAGCAGAATTGCAAAAAATTTGTTGTCTTCTTAACCATTTCTTAACTTCAAACTCCCATCTCTCGCGAACAGATTGACCTAACCCAAAAATTCCTGTTGCATCCGAAAGTAGAAACTCGCCCGATTACAACGGTATGTGTATTTTTTCCCTAGCCCATTCTGGTTAAGCGTTTGGAGCAGCAGAATTGCGAAAAATGTTTTGCCTTCTCAACCATTTCTTAGCTTCAAAGTCCCATATCTCACGAACGGATTGACCAAACCCAAAAATTCCTGCTGCGTCTGAAAGTAGAAACTCGCCCGATTACAACGGTATGTGTATTTTTTCCCTAGGACAATCTGGTTCAGCGTTTGGAGCAGCAGAAGTACGAAAACTTTGTTGTCTTCTTAACCATTTCTTAGATTCAAACTCCCATATCTCGCGAACGGATTGACCTAACCAAAAAATTCCTATTGCATCTGAAAGTACAAACTCGCCCGATTACAACGGTATGTGTATTTTTTCCCTAGGCCATTCTGGTTAAGCGTTTGGAGCAGCAGAATTGCGAAAAATTTGTTGTCTTCTTGACCATTTCTTAGCTTCAACCTCCGATATCTCGCGAACGGATTGACCGAACCCAAAAATTCCTGTTGCATCCGAAAGTAGAAACTCGCCCGATTACAACGGTATGTGTATTTTTTCCCTAGCCCATTCTGGTTAATCGTTTGGAGCAGCAGAATTGCGAAAAATTGTTTGCCCTCTCAACCATTTCTTAGCTTCAAAGTCCCATATCTCACGAACGGATTGACCAAACCCAAAAATTCCTGCTGCGTCTGAAAGTAGAAACTCGCCCGATTACAACGGTATGTGTATTTTTCCCCTAGCCCATTCTGGTTAAGCGTTTGGAGCAGCAGAATTGCGAAAAATGTTTTGCCTTCTAAACCATTTCTTGGCTTCAAGCTCCCATATCTCGCGAACGGATTGACCTCACCCAAAAATTCCTATTGCATCTGAAAGTAGAAACTTGCCCGACTACAGCGGTATGTGTATTTTTTCCCTAGGCCATTCTGGTTAAGCGTTTGGATCAGCAGAATTGCGAAAAATTGTATGCCTTCTCAACCATTTCTTGGCTACAAACTCCCATATCTCGCGAACGGATTGACCTAACCCAAAAATTCGTGTTGCGTGTGAAAGTAGAAACTCGCCCGCTTACAACGGTATGTGTATTTTTTCCCTAGCCCATTCTGGTTAAGCGTTTGGAGCAGCAGAATTGCGAAAAATGTTTTGCCTTCTCAACCATTTCTTGGATTCAAACTCCCATATCTCGCGAACGGATTAACCTAACCCAAAAATTCCTATTGCATCTGGAAGTAGAAACTCGCCCGATTACAACGGCATGTGTATTTTTTCCCTAGGCCATTCTGGTTAAGCGTTTGGAGCAGCAGAATTGCGAAAAATTGTTTGCCTTCTCAACCATTTCTTAGCTTCAAAGTCCCATATCTCACGAACGGATTGACCAAACCTAAAAATTCCTGCGGCGTCTGAAAGTAGAAACTCGCCCGATTACAACGGCATGTGTATTTTTTCCCTAGGCCATTCTGGTTAAGCGTTTGGAGCAGCAGAATTGCGAAAAATTGTATGCCTTCTCAACCATTTCTTGGCTACAAACTCCCATATCTCGCGAACGGATTGACCTAACCCAAAAATTCGTGTTGCGTGTGAAAGTAGAAACTCGCCCGCTTACAACGGTATGTGTGTTTTTCCCCTAGGCCATTCTGGTTAAGCGTTTGGAGCAGCAGAATTGCGAAAAATTTGTTGTCTTCTTAACCATTTCTTAGCTTCAAACTCCCATATCTCGCGAACTGATTGACCTAACCCAAAAATTCCTGTTGCATCCGAAAGTAGAAACTCGCCCGATTACAACGGTATGTGTATTTTTTCCCTAGCCCATTCTGGTTAAGCGTTTGGAGCAGCAGAATTGCGAAAAATGTTTTGCCTTCTCAACCATTTCTTGGATTCAAACTCCCATATCTCGCGAACGGATTAACCTAACCCAAAAATTCCTATTGCATCTGAAAGTAGAAACTCGCCCGATTACAACGGCATGTGTATTTTTTCCCTAGGCCATTCTGGTTAAGCGTTTGGAGCAGCAGAATTGCGAAAAATTTTTTGCCTTCTAAACCATTTCTTGGCTTCAAACTCCCATATCTCGCGAACGGATTGACCTAACCCAAAAATTCGTGTTGCGTGTGAAAGTAGAAACTCGCCCGCTTACAACGGTATGTGTATTTTATCCCTAGCCCATTCTGGTTAAGCGTTTGGAGCAGCAGAATTGCGAAAAATGTTTTGCCTTCTCAACCATTTCTTGGATTCAAACTCCCATATCTCGCGAACGGATTAACCTAACCCAAAAATTCCTATTGCATCTGAAAGTAGAAACTCGCCCGATTACAACGGCATGTGTATTTTTTCCCTAGGCCATTCTGGTTAAGCGTTTGGAGCAGCAGAATTGCGAAAAATTTTTTGCCTTCTAAACCATTTCTTGGCTTCAAACTCCCATATCTCGCGAACGGATTGACCTAACCCAAAAATTCGTGTTGCGTGTGAAAGTAGAAACTCGCCCGCTTACAACGGTATGTGTATTTTTTCCCTAGCCCATTCTGGTTAAGCGTTTGGAGCAGCAGAATTGCGAAAAATTTTTTGCCTTCTAAACCATTTCTTGGCTTCAAACTCCCATATCTCGCGAACGGATTGACCTAACCCAAAAGTTCGTGTTGCGTGTGAAAGTAGAAACTCGCCCGCTTACAACGGTATGTGTATTTTTTCCCTAGACCATTCTGGTTAAGCGTTTGGAGCAGCAGAATTGCGAAAAATTTGTTGTCTTCTTAACCATTTTTTAGCTTCAAACTCCCATATCTCGCGAACAGATTGACCTAACCCAAAAATTCCTGTCGCATCCGAAAGTAGAAACTCGCCCGATTACAACGGTATGTGTATTTTTTCCCTAGCCCATTCTGGTTAAGCTTTTGGAGAAGCAGAATTGCGAAAAATGTTTTGCCTTCTCAACCATTTCTTGGCTTCAAACTCCCATTTCTCGCGAACGGATTAACCTAACCCAAAAATTCCTATTGCATCTGAAAGTAGAAACTCGCCCGATTACAACGGCATGTGTATTTTTTCCCTAGGCCATTCTGGTTAAGCGTTTGGAGCAGCAGAATTGCGAAAAATTGTTTGCCTTCTCAACCATTTCTTAGCTTCAAAGTCCCATATCTCACGAACGGATTGACCAAACCCAAAAATTCCTTATGCGTCTGAAAGTAGAAACTCGCCCGATTACAACGGTATGTGTATTTTTTCCCTAGGCCATTCTGGTTAAGGGTTTGGAGCAGCAGAATTGCGAAAAATTTTTTTCCTTCTCAACCATTTCTTGGCTTCAAACTCCCATATCTCGCGAACGGAGTGACCTAACCCAAAAATTCCTGTTGCATCCGAAAGTAGAAACTCGCCCGATTACAACGGTATGTGTATTTTTTCCCTAGCCCATTCTGGTTAAGCGTTTCGAGCAGCAGAAGTGCGAAAAATTTGTTGTGTTCTTAACCATTTCTTAGCTTCAAACTTCCATATCTCGCGAACGGATTGACCTAACCCAAAAATTCCTATTGCATCTGAAAGTAGAAACTCGCCCGATTACAACGGTATGTGTATTTTTTCCCTATGCCATTCTGGTTAAGCGTTTGGAGCAGCAGAATTGCGAAAAATTGTTTGCCTTCTCAACCATTTCTTAGCTTCAAAGTCCCATATCTCACGAACGGATTGACGAAACCCAAAAATTCCTGCTGCGTCTGAAAGTAGAAACTCGCCCGATTACAACGGTATGTGTATTTTTTCCCTAGGCCATTCTGGTTAAGCGTTTGGAGCAGCAGAATTGCGAAAAATTTTTTGCCTTCTAAACCATTTCTTGGCTTCAAACTCCCATATCTCGCGAACGGATTGACCTAACCCAAAAATTCCTATTGCATCTGAAAGTAGAAACTTGCCCGACTACAGCGGTATGTGTATTTTTTCCCTAGGCCATTCTGGTTAAGCGTTTGGATCAGCAGAATTGCGAAAAATTGTATGCCTTCTCAACCATTTCTTGGCTACAAACTCCCATATCTCGCGAACGGATTGACCTAACCCAAAAATTCGTGTTGCGTGTGAAAGTAGAAACTCGCCCGCTTACAACGGTATTTGTATTTTTACCCTAGGCCATTCTGGTTAAGCGTTTGGAGCAGCAGAATTGCGAAAAATTTGTTGTCTTCTTAACCAATTCTTAGCTTCAAACTCCCATATCTCGCGAACTGATTGACCTAACCCAAAAATTCCTGTTGCATCCGAAAGTAGAAACTCGCCCGATTACAACGGTATGTGTATTTTTTCCCTAGCCCATTCTGTTTAAGCGTTTGGAGCAGCAGAATTTCGAAAAATGTTTTGCCTTCTAAACCATTTCTTGGCTTCAAACTCCCATATCTCGCGAACGGATTGACCTAACCCAAAAATTCCTATTGCATCTGAAAGTAGAAACACGCCCGATTACAACGGTGTGTGTATTTTTTCCCTAGGACATTCTGGTTAAGCGTTTGGTGCAGCAGAATTGCGAAAAATTGTTTGCCTTCTCAACCATTTCTTAGCTTCAAAGTCCCATATCTCACGAACGAATTGACCAAACCCAAAAATTCCTGCTGCGTCTGAAAGTAGAAACTCGCCCGATTACAACGGTATGTGTATTTTTTCCCTAGGCCATTCTGGTTAAGCGTTTGGAGCAGCAGAATTGCGAAAAATTGTTTCCCTTCTCAACCATTTCTTAGCTTCAAAGTCCCATATCTCACGAACGGATTGACCAAACCCAAAAATTCCTGCTGCGTTTGAAAGTAGAAACTCGCCCGATTACAACGGTATGTGTATTTTTTCCCTAGGCCAATCTGGTTCAGCGTTTGGAGCAGCAGAAGTACGAAAACTTTGTTGTCTTCTTAACCATTTCTTAGATTCAAACTCCCATATCTCGCGAACGGATTGACTTAACCAAAAAATTCCTATTGCATCTGAAAGTAGAAACTCGCCCGATTACAACGGTATGTGTATTTTTTCCCTAGGCCATTCTGGTTAAGCGTTTGGAGCAGCAGAATTGCGAAAAATTTGTTGTCTTCTTAACCATTTCTTAGCTTCAAACTCCCATATCTCGCGAACTGATTGACCTAACCCAAAAATTCCTGTTGCATCCGAAAGTAGAAACTCGCCCGATTACAACGGTATGTGTATTTTTTCCCTAGCCCATTCTGGTTAAGCGTTTGGAGCAGCAGAATTGCGAAAAATGTTTTGCCTTCTCAACCATTTCTTGGCTTCAAACTCCCATATCTCGCGAACGGAGTGACCTAACCCAAAAATTCCTGTTGCATCCGAAAGTAGAAACTCGCCTGATTACAACGGTATGTGTATTTTTTCCCTAGCCCATTCTGGTTAAGCGTTTGGAGCAGCAGAATTGCGAAAAATTTTTTGCCTTCTAAACCATTTCTTGGCTTCAAACTCCCATATCTCGCGAACGGATTGACCTAACCCAAAAATTCCTATTGCATCTGAAAGTAGAAACTCGCCCGATTACAACGGTATGTGTATTTTTTCCCTAGGCCATTCTGGTTAAGCGTTTGGTGCAGCAGAATTGCGAAAAATTGTTTGCCTTCTCAACCATTTCTTAGCTTCAAAGTCCCATATCTCACGAACGAATTGACCAAACCCAAAAATTCCTGCTGCGTCTGAAAGTAGAAACTCGCCCGATTACAACGGTATGTGTATTTTTTCCCTAGGCCATTCTGGTTAAGCGTTTGGAGCAGCAGAATTGCGAAAAATTGTTTCCCTTCTCAACCATTTCTTAGCTTCAAAGTCCCATATCTCACGAACGGATTGACCAAACCCAAAAATTCCTGCTGCGTTTGAAAGTAGAAACTCGCCCGATTACAACGGTATGTGTATTTTTTCCCTAGGCCAATCTGGTTCAGCGTTTGGAGCAGCAGAAGTACGAAAACTTTGTTGTCTTCTTAACCATTTCTTAGATTCAAACTCCCATATCTCGCGAACGGATTGACTTAACCAAAAAATTCCTATTGCATCTGAAAGTAGAAACTCGCCCGATTACAACGGTATGTGTATTTTTTCCCTAGGCCATTCTGGTTAAGCGTTTGGAGCAGCAGAATTGCGAAAAATTTGTTGTCTTCTTAACCATTTCTTAGCTTCAAACTCCCATATCTCGCGAACTGATTGACCTAACCCAAAAATTCCTGTTGCATCCGAAAGTAGAAACTCGCCCGATTACAACGGTATGTGTATTTTTTCCCTAGCCCATTCTGGTTAAGCGTTTGGAGCAGCAGAATTGCGAAAAATGTTTTGCCTTCTCAACCATTTCTTGGCCTCAAACTCCCATATCTCGCGAACGGAGTGACCTAACCCAAAAATTCCTGTTGCATCCGAAAGTAGAAACTCGCCTGATTACAACGGTATGTGTATTTTTTCCCTAGCCCATTCTGGTTAAGCGTTTGGAGCAGCAGAATTGCGAAAAATTGTTTGCCTTCTCAACCATTTCTTAGCTTCAAAGTCCCATATCTCACGAACGGATTGACCAAACCCAAAAATTCGTTATGCGTCTGAAAGTAGAAACTCGCCCGATTACAACGGTATGTGTATTTTTTCCCTAGGCCATTCTGGTTAAGGGTTTGGAGCAGCAGAATTGCGAAAAATTTTTTGCCTTCTCAACCATTTCTTTGCTTCAAACTCCCATATCTCGCGAACGGAGTGACCTAACCCAAAAATTCCTGTTGCATCCGAAAGAAGAAACTCGCCCGATTACAACGGTATGTGTATTTTTTCCCTAGCCCATTCTGGTTAAGCGTTTGGAGCAGCAGAATTGCGAAAAATTTTTTGCCTTCTAAACCATTTCTTAGCTTCAAAGTCCCATATCTCACGAACGGATTGACCAAACCCAAAAATTCCTGCTGCGTCTGAAAGTAGAAACTCGCCCGATTACAACGGTATGTGTATTATTTCCCTAGGCCATTCTGGTTAAGCGTTTGGAGCAGCAGAATTGCGAAAAATTTTTTGCCTTCTAAACCATTTCTTGGCTTCAAACTCCCATATCTCGCGAACGGATTGACCAAACCCAAAAATTCCTTATGCGTCTGAAAGTAGAAACTCGCCCGATTACAACGGTATGCGTATTTTTTCCCTAGCCCATTCTGGTTAAGCGTTTGGATCAGCAGAATTGCGAAAAATTGTATGCCTTCTCAACCATTTCTTAGCTTCAAAGTCCCATATCTCACGAACGGATTGACCAAACCCAAAAATTCCTGCTCTGTCTGAAAGTAGAAACTCGCCCGATTACAACGGTATGCGTATTTTTTCCTTAGGCCATTCTGGTTAAGCGTTTGGGCAGCAGAATTGCGAAACATGTTTTCCTTCTCAACCATTTCTTGGCTTCAAACACCCATATCTCGCGAACGCATTGACCTAACCCAAAAATTCGTGTTGCGTGTGAAAGTAGAAACTCGCCCGCTTACAACGGTGTGTTTATTTTTACCCTAGGCCATTCTGGTTAAGCGTTTGGAGCAGCAGAATTGCGAAAAATTTGTTGTCTTCTTAACCATTTCTTAGCTTCAAACTCCCATATCTCGCGATCTGATTGACCTAACCCAAAAATTCCTGTTGCATCCGAAAGTAGAAACTCGCCCGATTACAACGGTATGTGTATTTTTTCCCTAGCCCATTCTGGTTAAGCGTTTGGAGCAGCAGAATTGCGAAAAATGTTTTGCCTTCTCAACCATTTCTTGGCTTCAAACTCCCATATCTCGCGAACGGAGTGACCTAACCCAAAAATTCCTGTTGCATCCGAAAGTAGAAACTCGCCTGATTACAACGGTATGTGTATTTTTTCCCTAGCCCATTCTGGTTAAGCGTTTGGAGCAGCAGAATTGCGAAAAATTGTTTGCCTTCTCAACCATTTCTTAGCTTCAAAGTCCCATATCTCACGAACGGATTGACCAAACCCAAAAATTCGTTATGCGTCTGAAAGTAGAAACTCGCCCGATTACAACGGTATGTGTATTTTTTCCCTAGGCCATTCTGGTTAAGGGTTTGGAGCAGCAGAATTGCGAAAAATTTTTTGCCTTCTCAACCATTTCTTTGCTTCAAACTCCCATATCTCGCGAACGGAGTGACCTAACCCAAAAATTCCTGTTGCATCCGAAAGAAGAAACTCGCCCGATTACAACGGTATGTGTATTTTTTCCCTAGCCCATTCTGGTTAAGCGTTTGGAGCAGCAGAATTGCGAAAAATTTTTTGCCTTCTAAACCATTTCTTAGCTTCAAAGTCCCATATCTCACGAACGGATTGACCAAACCCAAAAATTCCTGCTGCGTCTGAAAGTAGAAACTCGCCCGATTACAACGGTATGTGTATTATTTCCCTAGGCCATTCTGGTTAAGCGTTTGGAGCAGCAGAATTGCGAAAAATTTTTTGCCTTCTAAACCATTTCTTGGCTTCAAACTCCCATATCTCGCGAACGGATTGACCAAACCCAAAAATTCCTTATGCGTCTGAAAGTAGAAACTCGCCCGATTACAACGGTATGTGTACTTTTTTCCCTACCCCATTCTGGTTAAGCGTTTGGATCAGCAGAATTGCGAAAAATTGTATGCCTTCTCAACCATTTCTTAGCTTCAAAGTCCCATATCTCACGAACGGATTGACCAAACCCAAAAATTCCTGCTCTGTCTGAAAGTAGAAACTCGCCCGATTACAACGGTATGCGTATTTTTTCCTTAGGCCATTCTGGTTAAGCGTTTGGGCAGCAGAATTGCGAAACATGTTTTCCTTCTCAACCATTTCTTGGCTTCAAACACCCATATCTCGCGAACGCATTGACCTAACCCAAAAATTCGTGTTGCGTGTGAAAGTAGAAACTCGCCCGCTTACAACGGTGTGTTTATTTTTACCCTAGGCCATTCTGGTTAAGCGTTTGGAGCAGCAGAATTGCGAAAAATTTGTTGTCTTCTTAACCATTTCTTAGCTTCAAACTCCCATATCTCGCGATCTGATTGACCTAACCCAAAAATTCCTGTTGCATCCGAAAGTAGAAACTCGCCCGATTACAACGGTATGTGTATTTTTTCCCTAGCCCATTCTGGTTAAGCGTTTGGAGCAGCAGAATTGCGAAAAATGTTTTGCCTTCACAACCATTTCTTGGCTTCAGACTCCCATATCTCGCGAACGGATTAACCTAACCCAAAAATTCCTATTGCATCTGAAAGTAGAAACTCGCCCGATTACAACGGCATGTGTATTTTTTCCCTAGGCCATTCTGGATAAGCGTTTGGAGCAGCAGAATTGCGAAAAATTGTTTGCCTTCTCAACCATTTCTTAGCTTCAAAGTCCCATATCTCACGAACGGATTGACCAAACCCAAAAATTCCTGCTGCGTCTGAAAGTAGAAACTCGCCCGATTACAACGGTATGTGTATTGTTTCCCTAGGCCATTCTGGTTAAGGATTTGGAGCAGCAGAATTGCGAAAAATTTTTTGCCTTCTCAACCATTTCTTGGCTTCAAACTCCCATATCTCGCGAACGGAGTGACCTAACCCAAAAATTCCTGTTGCATCCGAAAGTAGAATCTCGCCCGATTACAACGGTATGTGTATTTTTTCCCTAGCCCATTCTGGTTAAGCGTTTGGAGCAGCAGAATTGCGAAAAATTTTTTGCCCTCAAAATCATTTCTTGGCTTCAAACTCCCATATCTCGCGAACGGATTGACATAACCCAAAAATTCCTATTGCATCTGAAAGTAGAAACTCGCCCGATTACAACGGTATGTGTATTTTTTCCCTAGGCCATTCTGGTTAAGCGTTTGGAGCAGCAGAATTGCGAAAAATTGTTTGCCTTCACAACCATTTCTTAGCTTCAAAGTCCCATATCTCACGAACGGATTGACCAAACCCAAAAATTCCTGCTGCGTCTGAAAGTAGAAACTCGCCCGATTACAACGGTATGTGTATTTTTTCCCTAGCCCATTCTGGTTAAGCGTTTGGAGCAGCAGAATTGCGAAAAATTTTTTGCCCTCTAAACCATTTCTTGGCTTCAAACTCCCATATCTCGCGAACGGATTGACCAAACCCAAAAATTCCTGCTGCGTCTGAAAGTAGAAACTCGCCCGATTACAACGGTATGTGTATTTTTTCCCTAGGCCATTCTGGTTAAGCGTTTGGAGCAGCAGAATTGCGAAAAATTGTTTGCCTTCACAACCATTTCTTAGCTTCAAAGTCCCATATCTCACGAACGGATTGACCAAACCCAAAAATTCCTGCTGCGTCTGAAAGTAGAAACTCGCCCGATTACAACGGTATGTGTATTTTTTCCCTAGGCCATTCTGGTTAAGCGTTTGGAGCAGCAGAATTGCGAAAAATTGTTTCCCTTCTCAACCATTTCTTAGCTTCAAAGTCCCATATCTCACGAACGGATTGACCAAACCCAAAAATTCCTGCTGCGTTTGAAAGTAGAAACTCGCCCGATTACAACGGTATGTGTATTTTTTCCCTAGGCCAATCTGGTTCAGCGTTTGGAGCAGCAGAAGTACGAAAACTTTGTTGTCTTCTTAACCATTTCTTAGATTCAAACTCCCATATCTCGCGAACGGATTGACTTAACCAAAAAATTCCTATTGCATCTGAAAGTAGAAACTCGCCCGATTACAACGGTATGTGTATTTTTTCCCTAGGCCATTCTGGTTAAGCGTTTGGAGCAGCAGAATTGCGAAAAATTTGTTGTCTTCTTAACCATTTCTTAGCTTCAAACTCCCATATCTCGCGAACTGATTGACCTAACCCAAAAATTCCTGTTGCATCCGAAAGTAGAAACTCGCCCGATTACAACGGTATGTGTATTTTTTCCCTAGCCCATTCTGGTTAAGCGTTTGGAGCAGCAGAATTGCGAAAAATGTTTTGCCTTCTCAACCATTTCTTGGCCTCAAACTCCCATATCTCGCGAACGGAGTGACCTAACCCAAAAATTCCTGTTGCATCCGAAAGTAGAAACTCGCCTGATTACAACGGTATGTGTATTTTTTCCCTAGCCCATTCTGGTTAAGCGTTTGGAGCAGCAGAATTGCGAAAAATTGTTTGCCTTCTCAACCATTTCTTAGCTTCAAAGTCCCATATCTCACGAACGGATTGACCAAACCCAAAAATTCGTTATGCGTCTGAAAGTAGAAACTCGCCCGATTACAACGGTATGTGTATTTTTTCCCTAGGCCATTCTGGTTAAGGGTTTGGAGCAGCAGAATTGCGAAAAATTTTTTGCCTTCTCAACCATTTCTTGGCTTCAAACTCCCATATCTCGCGAACGGAGTGACCTAACCCAAAAATTCCTGTTGCATCCGAAAGTAGAAACTCGCCCGATTACAACGGTATGTGTATTTTTTCCCTAGCCCATTCTGGTTAAGCGTTTGGAGCAGCAGAATTGCGAAAAATTTTTTGCCTTCTAAACCATTTCTTAGCTTCAAAGTCCCATATCTCACGAACGGATTGACCAAACCCAAAAATTCCTGCTGCGTCTGAAAGTAGAAACTCGCCCGATTACAACGGTATGTGTATTATTTCCCTAGGCCATTCTGGTTAAGCGTTTGGAGCAGCAGAATTGCGAAAAATTTTTTGCCTTCTAAACCATTTCTTGGCTTCAAACTCCCATATCTCGCGAACGGATTGACCAAACCCAAAAATTCCTTATGCGTCTGAAAGTAGAAACTCGCCCGATTACAACGGTATGTGTATTTTTTCCCTAGCCCATTCTGGTTAAGTGTTTGGAGCAGCAGAATTGCGAAAAATTGTATGCCTTCTCAACCATTTCTTAGCTTCAAAGTCCCATATCTCACGAACGGATTGACCAAACCCAAAAATTCCTGCTCTGTCTGAAAGTAGAAACTCGCCCGATTACAACGGTATGCGTATTTTTTCCTTAGGCCATTCTGGTTAAGCGTTTGGGCAGCAGAATTGCGAAACATGTTTTCCTTCTCAACCATTTCTTGGCTTCAAACACCCATATCTCGCGAACGCATTGACCTAACCCAAAAATTCGTGTTGCGTGTGAAAGTAGAAACTCGCCCGCTTACAACGGTGTGTTTATTTTTACCCTGGGCCATTCTGGTTAAGCGTTTGGAGCAGCAGAATTGCGAAAAATTTGTTGTCTTCTTAACCATTTCTTAGCTTCAAACTCCCATATCTCGCGAACTGATTGACCTAACCCAAAAATTCCTGTTGCATCCGAAAGTAGAAACTCGCCCGATTACAACGGTATGTGTATTTTTTCCCTAGCCCATTCTGGTTAAGCGTTTGGAGCAGCAGAATTGCGAAAAATGTTTTGCCTTCACAACCATTTCTTGGCTTCAGACTCCCATATCTCGCGAACGGATTAACCTAACCCAAAAATTCCTATTGCATCTGAAAGTAGAAACTCGCCCGATTACAACGGCATGTGTATTTTTTCCCTAGGCCATTCTGGAAAAGCGTTTGGAGCAGCAGAATTGCGAAAAATTGTTTGCCTTCTCAACCATTTCTTAGCTTCAAAGTCCCATATCTCACGAACGGATTGACCAAACCCAAAAATTCCTGCTGCGTCTGAAAGTAGAAACTCGCCCGATTACAACGGTATGTGTATTGTTTCCCTAGGCCATTCTGGTTAAGGATTTGGAGCAGCAGAATTGCGAAAAATTTTTTGCCTTCTCAACCATTTCTTGGCTTCAAACTCCCATATCTCGCGAACGGAGTGACCTAACCCAAAAATTCCTGTTGCATCCGAAAGTAGAATCTCGCCCGATTACAGCGGTATGTGTATTTTTTCCCTAGCCCATTCTGGTTAAGCGTTTGGAGCAGCAGAATTGCGAAAAATTTTTTGCCCTCAAAACCATTTCTTGGCTTCAAACTCCCATATCTCGCGAACGGATTGACATAACCCAAAAATTCCTATTGCATCTGAAAGTAGAAACTCGCCCGATTACAACGGTATGTGTATTTTTTCCCTAGGCCATTCTGGTTAAGCGTTTGGAGCAGCAGAATTGCGAAAAATTGTTTGCCTTCACAACCATTTCTTAGCTTCAAAGTCCCATATCTCACGAACGGATTGACCAAACCCAAAAATTCCTGCTGCGTCTGAAAGTAGAAACTCGCCCGATTACAACGGTATGTGTATTTTTTCCCTAGCCCATTCTGGTTAAGCGTTTGGAGCAGCAGAATTGCGAAAAATTTTTTGCCCTCTAAACCATTTCTTGGCTTCAAACTCCCATATCTCGCGAACGGATTGACCAAACCCAAAAATTCCTGCTGCGTCTGAAAGTAGAAACTCGCCCGATTACAACGGTATGTGTATTTTTTCCCTAGGCCATTCTGGTTAAGCGTTTGGAGCAGCAGAATTGCGAAAAATTGTTTGCCTTCACAACCATTTCTTAGCTTCAAAGTCCCATATCTCACGAACGGATTGACCAAACCCAAAAATTCCTGCTGCGTCTGAAAGTAGAAACTCGCCCGATTACAACGGTATGTGTATTTTTTCCCTAGGCCAATCTGGTTCAGCGTTTGGAGCAGCAGAAGTGCGAAAACTTTGTTGTCTTCTTAACCATTTCTTAGATTCAAACTCCCATATCTCGCGAACGGATTGACCTAACCAAAAAATTCCTATTGCATCTGAAAGTAGAAACTCGCCCGATTACAACGGTATGTGTATTTTTTCCCTAGGCCATTCTGGTTAAGCGTTTGGAGCAGCAGAATTGCGAAAAATTGTATGCCTTCTCAACCATTTCTTGGCTTCAAACTACAATATCTCGCGAACGGATTGACCTAACCCAAAAATTCCTGTCGCGTGTGAAAGTAGAAACTCGTCCGATTACAACGGTATGTGTGTTTTTTCCCTAGCCCATTCTGGTTAAGCGTTTGGATCAGCAGAATTGCGAAAAATTGTTTGCCTTCTCAACCATTTCTTAGCTTCAAAGTCCCATATCTCACGATCGGATTTACCAAACCCAAAAATTCATGCTGCGTCTGAAAGTAGAAACTCGCCCGATTACAATGGTATGTGTATTTTTTCCCTAGGCCAATCTGGTTCAGCGTTTGGAGCAGCAGAAGTGCGAAAACTTTGTTGTGTTCTTAACCATTTCTTGGATTCAAACTCCCATATCTCGCGAACGGATTGACCTAACCAAAAAATTCCTATTGCATCTGAAAGTAGAAACTCGCCCGATTACAACGGTATGTGTATTTTTTCCCTAGCCCCTTCTGGTTAAGCGTTTGTAGCAGCAGAATTGCGAAAAATGTTTTGCCTTCTCAACCATTTCTTGGCTTCAAACTCCCATATCTCGCGAACGGATTGACCTAACCCAAAAATTCCTATTGCATCTGAAAGTAGAAACTTGCCCGACTACAGCGGTATGTGTATTTTCTCCCTAGGCCATTCTGTTTAAGCGTTTGGATCAGCAGAATTGCGAAAAATTGTATGCCTTCTCAACCATTTCTTGGCTACAAACTCCCATATCTCGCGAACGGATTGACCTAACCCAAAAATTCGTGTTGCGTGTGAAAGTAGAAACTCGCCCGCTTACAACGGTATGTGTATTTTTTCACTAGGCCAATCTGGTTAAGCGTTTGGAGCAGCAGAATTGCGAAAAATTTGTTGTCTTTTTAACCATTTCTTAGCTTCAAACTCCCATATCTCGCGAACGGATTGACCTAACCCAAAAATTTCTGTTGCATCCGAAAGTAGAAACTCGCCCGATTACAACGGTATGTGTATTTTTTCCCTAGGCCATTCTGGTTAAGGGTTTGGAGCAGCAGAATTGCGAAAAATTTTTTGCCTTCTCAACCATTTCTTGGCTTCAAACTCCCATATCTCGCGAACGGAGTGACCTAACCCAAAAATTCCTGTTGCATCCGAAAGTAGAAGCTCGCCCGATTACAACGGTATGTGTATTTTTTCCCTAGCC
Organism: Ptiloglossa arizonensis; assembly: GCF_051014685.1. Taxonomy (NCBI): domain Eukaryota; kingdom Metazoa; phylum Arthropoda; class Insecta; order Hymenoptera; family Colletidae; genus Ptiloglossa; species Ptiloglossa arizonensis. The sequence goes on from NW_027478388.1 coordinate 1,163,364, forward strand.
CATTCTGGTTAAGCGTTTGTAGCAGCAGAATTGCGAAAAATTTTTTGCCTTCTAAACCATTTCTTGGCTTTAAACTCCCATATCTCGCGAAGGGATTGACATGACCCCAAAAATTCCTATTGCATCTGAAAGTAGAAACTCGCCCGATTACAACGGTATGTGTATTTTTTCCCTAGGCCTTTCTGGTTAAGCGTTTGGAGCAGCAGAATTGCGAAAAATTGTTTGCCTTCTCAACCATTGCTTATGTTCAAAGTCCCATATCTCACGAACGGATTGACCAAACCCAAAAATTCCACTTGCATATGAAAGTAGAAACTCGCCCGATTACAACGGTATGGGTATTTTTTCCCTAGCCCATTCTGGTTGATCGTTTGGAGCAGCAGAATTGCGAAAAATTTTTTGCCTTCTAAACCATTTCTTGGCTTTAAACTCCCATATCTCGCGAAGGGATTGACATGACCCAAAAATTCCTATTGCATCTGAAAGTAGAAACTCGCCCGATTACAACGGTATGTGTATTTTTTCCCTAGCCCATTCTGGTTAAGCGTTTGGAGCAGCAGAATTGCGAAAAATGTTTTGCCTTCTCAACCATTTCTTGGCTTCAAACTCCCATATCTCGCGAACGGATTAACCTAACCCAAAAATTCCTATTGCATCAGAAAGTAGAAACTCGCCCGATTAATACGGCATGTGTATTTTTTCCCTAGGCCATTCTGGTTAAGCGTTTGGAGCAGCAGAATTGCGAAAAATTGTTTGCCTTCTCAACCATTTCTTAGCTTCAAAGTCCCATATCTCACGAACGGATTGACCAAACCCAAAAATTCCTTATGCGTCTGAAAGTAGAAACTCGCCCGATTACAACGGTATGTGTATTTTTTCCCTAGGCCATTCTGGTTAAGGGTTTGGAGCAGCAGAATTGCGAAAAATTTTTTGCCTTCTCAACCATTTCTTGGCTTCAAACTCCCATATCTCGCGAACGGAGTGACCTAACCCAAAAATTCCTGTTGCATCCGAAAGTAGAAACTCGCCCGATTACAACGGTATGTGTATTTTTTCCCTAGCCCATTCTGGTTAAGCGTTTGGAGCAGCAGAATTGCGAAAAATTTTTTGCCTTCTATACCATTTCTTAGCTTCAAAGTCCCATATCTCACGAACGGATTGACCAAACCCAAAAATTCCTGCTGCGTCTGAAAGTAGAAACTCGCCCGATTACAACTGTATGTGTATTTTTTCCCTAGGCCATTCTGGTTAAGCGTTTGGAGCAGCAGAATTGCGAAAAATTTTTTGCCTTCTAAACCATTTCTTGGCTTCAAACTCCCATATCTCGCGAACGGATTAACCTAACCCAAAAATTCCTATTGCATCAGAAAGTAGAAACTCGCCCGATTAATACGGCATGTGTATTTTTTCCCTAGGCCATTCTGGTTAAGCGTTTGGAGCAGCAGAATTGCGAAAAATTGTTTGCCTTCTCAACCATTTCTTAGCTTCAAAGTCCCATATCTCACGAACGGATTGACCAAACCCAAAAATTCCTTATGCGTCTGAAAGTAGAAACTCGCCCGATTACAACGGTATGTGTATTTTTTCCCTAGGCCATTCTGGTTAAGGGTTTGGAGCAGCAGAATTGCGAAAAATGTTTTGCCTTCTCAACCATTTCTTGGCTTTAAACTCCCATATCTCGCGAACGGATTGACCTAACCCAAAAATTCGTGTTGCGTTTGAAAGTAGAAACTCGCCCGCTTACAACGGTATGTGTATTTTTACCCTAGGCCATTCTGGTTAAGCGTTTGGAGCAGCAGAATTGCGAAAAATTTGTTGTCTTCTTAACCATTTCTTAGCTTCAAACTCTCATATCTCGCGAACTGATTGACCTAACCCAAAAATTCCTGTTGCATCCGAAAGTAGAAACTCGCCCGATTACAACGGTATGTGTATTTTTTCCCTAGCCCATTCTGGTTAAGCGTTCGGACCAGCAGAATTGCGAAAAATGTTTTGCCTTCTCAACCATTTCTTGGCTTCAAACTCCCATATCTCGCGAACGGATTAACCTAACCCAAAAATTCCTATTGCATCTAAAAGTAGAAACTCGCCCGATTACAACGGCATGTGTATTTTTTCCCTAGGCCATTCTGGTTAAGCGTTTGGAGCAGCAGAATTGCGAAAAATTGTTTGCCTTCTCAACCATTTCTTAGCTTCAAAGTCCCATATCTCACGAACGGATTGACCAAACCCAAAAATTCCTGCTGCGTCTGAAAGTAGAAACTCGCCCGATTACAACGGTATGTGTATTTTTTCCCTAGGCCATTCTGGTTAAGGGTTTGGAGCAGCAGAATTGCGAAAAATTTTTTGCCTTCTCAACCATTTCTTAGCTTCAAAGTCCCATATCTCACGAACGGATTGACCAAACCCAAAAATTCCTGCTGCGTCTGAAAGTAGAAACTCGCCCGATTACAACGGTATGTGTATTTTTTCCCTAGGCCATTCTGGTTAAGCGTTTGCAGCAGCAGAATTGCGAAAAATTGTATGCCTTCTCAACCATTTCTTGGCTTCAAACTCCCATATCTCGCGAACGGATTGACCTAACCCAAAAATTCCTGTCGCGTGTGAAAGTAGAAACTCGTCCGATTACAACGGTATGTGTGTTTTTTCCCTAGCCCATTCTGGTTAAGCGTTTGGATCAGCAGAATTGCGAAAAATTGTTTGCCTTCTCAACCATTTCTTAGCTTCAAAGTCCCATATCTCACGATCGGATTTACCAAACCCAAAAATTCCTGCTGCGTCTGAAAGTAGAAACTCGCCCGATTACAATGCTATGTGTATTTTTTCCCTAGGCCAATCTGGTTCAGCGTTTGGAGCAGCAGAAGTGCGAAAACTTTGTTGTGCTCTTAACCATTTCTTGGATTCAAACTCCCATATCTCGCGAACGGATTGACCTAACCCAAAAATTCCTATTGCATCTGAAAGTAGAAACTTGCCCGACTACAGCGGTATGTGTATTTTCTCCCTAGGCCATTCTGTTTAAGCGTTTGGATCAGCAGAATTGCGAAAAATTGTATGCCTTCTCAACCATTTCTTGGCTACAAACTCCCATATCTCGCGAACGGATTGACCTAACCCAAAAATTCGTGTTGCGTGTGAAAGTAGAAACTCGCCCGCTTACAACGGTATGTGTATTTTTTCACTAGGCCAATCTGGTTAAGCGTTTGGAGCAGCAGAATTGCGAAAAATTTGTTGTCTTTTTAACCATTTCTTAGCTTCAAACTCCCATATCTCGCGAACGGATTGACCTAACCCAAAAATTTCTGTTGCATCCGAAAGTAGAAACTCGCCCGATTACAACGGTATGTGTATTTTTTCCCTAGGCCATTCTGGTTAAGGGTTTGGAGCAGCAGAATTGCGAAAAATTTTTTGCCTTCTCAACCATTTCTTGGCTTCAAACTCCCATATCTCGCGAACGGAGTGACCTAACCCAAAAATTCCTGTTGCATCCGAAAGTAGAAGCTCGCCCGATTACAACGGTATGTGTATTTTTTCCCTAGCCCATTCTGGTTAAGCGTTTGTAGCAGCAGAATTGCGAAAAATTTTTTGCCTTCTAAACCATTTCTTGGCTTTAAACTCCCATATCTCGCGAAGGGATTGACATGACCCCAAAAATTCCTATTGCATCTGAAAGTAGAAACTCGCCCGATTACAACGGTATGTGTATTTTTTCCCTAGGCCTTTCTGGTTAAGCGTTTGGAGCAGCAGAATTGCGAAAAATTGTTTGCCTTCTCAACCATTGCTTATGTTCAAAGTCCCATATCTCACGAACGGATTGACCAAACCCAAAAATTCCACTTGCATATGAAAGTAGAAACTCGCCCGATTACAACGGTATGGGTATTTTTTCCCTAGCCCATTCTGGTTGATCGTTTGGAGCAGCAGAATTGCGAAAAATTTTTTGCCTTCTAAACCATTTCTTGGCTTTAAACTCCCATATCTCGCGAAGGGATTGACATGACCCAAAAATTCCTATTGCATCTGAAAGTAGAAACTCGCCCGATTACAACGGTATGTGTATTTTTTCCCTAGGCCAATGTGGTTCAGCGTTTGGAGCAGCAGAATTGCGAAAACTTTGTTGTCTTCTTAACCATTTCTTAGATTCAATCTCCCATATCTCGCGAACGGATTGACCTAACACAAAAATTCGTGTTGCGTGTGAAAGTAGAAACTCGCCCGCTTACAACAGTATGTGTATTTTTTCCCTAAGCCATTCTGGTTAAGCGTTTGGAGCAGCAGAATTGCGAAAAATTTGTTGTCTTCTTAACCATTTCTTAGATTCAAACTCCCATATCTCGCGAACGGATTGACCTAACCCAAAAATTCGTGTTGCGTGTGAAAGTAGAAACTCGCCCGCTTACAACGGTATGTGTATTTTTTTCCCTAAGCCATTCTGGTTAAGCGTTTGGAGCAGCAGAATTGCGAAAAATTTGTTGTCTTCTTAACCATTTCTTAGCTTCAAACTCCCATATCTCGCGAACGGAATGACCTAACCCAAAAATTCCTGTTGCATCCGAAAGTAGAAACTCGCCCGATTACAACGGTATGTGTATTTTTTCCCTAGCCCATTCTGGTTAAGCGTTTGGAGCAGCAGAACTCCGAAAAATGTTTTGCCTTCTCAACCATTTCTAGGCTTCAAACTCCCATATCTCGCGAACGGATTAACCTAACCCAAAAATTCCTATTGCATCTGAAAGTAGAAAATCGCCCGATTACAACGGCATGTGTATTCTTTCCCTAGGCCAATCTGGTTCAGCGTTTGGAGCAGCAGAAGTACGAAAACTTTGTTGTCTTCTTAACCATTTCTTAGATTCAAACTCCCATATCTCGCGAACGGATTGACCTAACCAAAAAATTCCTATTGCATCCGAAAGTAGAAACTCGCCCGATTACAACGGTATGTGTATTTTTTCCCTAGCCCATTCTGGTTAATCGTTTGGAGCAGCAGAATTGCGAAAAATTGTTTGCCTTCTCAACCATTTCTTAGCTTCAAAGTCCCATATCTCACGAACAGATTGACCAAACCCAAAAATTCCTGCTGCGTCTGAAAGTAGAAACTCGCCCGATTCTAACGGTATGTGTATTTTTCCCCTAGCCCATTCTGGTTAAGCGTTTGGAGCAGCAGAATTGCGAAAAATGTTTTGCCTTCTAAACCATTTCTTGGCTTCAAGCTCCCATATCTCGCGAACAGATTGACCTCACCCAAAAATTCCTATTGCATCTGAAAGTAGAAACTTGCCCGACTACAGCGGTATGTGTATTTTTTCCCTAGGCCATTCTGGTTAAGCGTTTGGATCAGCAGAATTGCGAAAAATTGTATGCCTTCTCAACCATTTCTTGGCTACAAACTCCCATATCTCGCGAACGGATTGACCTAACCCAAAAATTCCTGCTGCGTCTGAAAGTAGAAACTCGCCCGATTACAACGGTATGTGTATTTTTTCCCTAGCCCATTCTGGTTAAGCGTTTGGAGCAGCAGAATTGCGAAAAATGTTTTGCCTTCTCAACCATTTCTTGGCTTCAAACTCCCATATCTCGCGAACGGATTAACCTAACCCAAAAATTCCTATTGCATCAGAAAGTAGAAACTCGCCCGATTAATACGGCATGTGTATTTTTTCCCTAGGCCATTCTGGTTAAGCGTTTGGAGCAGCAGAATTGCGAAAAATTGTTTGCCTTCTCAACCATTTCTTAGCTTCAAAGTCCCATATCTCACGAACGGATTGACCAAACCCAAAAATTCCTTATGCGTCTGAAAGTAGAAACTCGCCCGATTACAACGGTATGTGTATTTTTTCCCTAGGCCATTCTGGTTAAGGGTTTGGAGCAGCAGAATTGCGAAAAATTTTTTGCCTTCTCAACCATTTCTTGGCTTCAAACTCCCATATCTCGCGAACGGAGTGACCTAACCCAAAAATTCCTGTTGCATCCGAAAGTAGAAACTCGCCCGATTACAACGGTATGTGTATTTTTTCCCTAGCCCATTCTGGTTAAGCGTTTGGAGCAGCAGAATTGCGAAAAATTTTTTGCCTTCTATACCATTTCTTAGCTTCAAAGTCCCATATCTCACGAACGGATTGACCAAACCCAAAAATTCCTGCTGCGTCTGAAAGTAGAAACTCGCCCGATTACAACTGTATGTGTATTTTTTCCCTAGGCCATTCTGGTTAAGCGTTTGGAGCAGCAGAATTGCGAAAAATTTTTTGCCTTCTAAACCATTTCTTGGCTTCAAACTCCCATATCTCGCGAACGGATTAACCTAACCCAAAAATTCCTATTGCATCAGAAAGTAGAAACTCGCCCGATTAATACGGCATGTGTATTTTTTCCCTAGGCCATTCTGGTTAAGCGTTTGGAGCAGCAGAATTGCGAAAAATTGTTTGCCTTCTCAACCATTTCTTAGCTTCAAAGTCCCATATCTCACGAACGGATTGACCAAACCCAAAAATTCCTTATGCGTCTGAAAGTAGAAACTCGCCCGATTACAACGGTATGTGTATTTTTTCCCTAGGCCATTCTGGTTAAGGGTTTGGAGCAGCAGAATTGCGAAAAATGTTTTGCCTTCTCAACCATTTCTTGGCTTTAAACTCCCATATCTCGCGAACGGATTGACCTAACCCAAAAATTCGTGTTGCGTTTGAAAGTAGAAACTCGCCCGCTTACAACGGTATGTGTATTTTTACCCTAGGCCATTCTGGTTAAGCGTTTGGAGCAGCAGAATTGCGAAAAATTTGTTGTCTTCTTAACCATTTCTTAGCTTCAAACTCTCATATCTCGCGAACTGATTGACCTAACCCAAAAATTCCTGTTGCATCCGAAAGTAGAAACTCGCCCGATTACAACGGTATGTGTATTTTTTCCCTAGCCCATTCTGGTTAAGCGTTCGGACCAGCAGAATTGCGAAAAATGTTTTGCCTTCTCAACCATTTCTTGGCTTCAAACTCCCATATCTCGCGAACGGATTAACCTAACCCAAAAATTCCTATTGCATCTAAAAGTAGAAACTCGCCCGATTACAACGGCATGTGTATTTTTTCCCTAGGCCATTCTGGTTAAGCGTTTGGAGCAGCAGAATTGCGAAAAATTGTTTGCCTTCTCAACCATTTCTTAGCTTCAAAGTCCCATATCTCACGAACGGATTGACCAAACCCAAAAATTCCTGCTGCGTCTGAAAGTAGAAACTCGCCCGATTACAACGGTATGTGTATTTTTTCCCTAGGCCATTCTGGTTAAGGGTTTGGAGCAGCAGAATTGCGAAAAATTTTTTGCCTTCTCAACCATTTCTTAGCTTCAAAGTCCCATATCTCACGAACGGATTGACCAAACCCAAAAATTCCTGCTGCGTCTGAAAGTAGAAACTCGCCCGATTACAACGGTATGTGTATTTTTTCCCTAGGCCATTCTGGTTAAGCGTTTGCAGCAGCAGAATTGCGAAAAATTGTATGCCTTCTCAACCATTTCTTGGCTTCAAACTCCCATATCTCGCGAACGGATTGACCTAACCCAAAAATTCCTGTCGCGTGTGAAAGTAGAAACTCGTCCGATTACAACGGTATGTGTGTTTTTTCCCTAGCCCATTCTGGTTAAGCGTTTGGATCAGCAGAATTGCGAAAAATTGTTTGCCTTCTCAACCATTTCTTAGCTTCAAAGTCCCATATCTCACGATCGGATTTACCAAACCCAAAAATTCCTGCTGCGTCTGAAAGTAGAAACTCGCCCGATTACAATGCTATGTGTATTTTTTCCCTAGGCCAATCTGGTTCAGCGTTTGGAGCAGCAGAAGTGCGAAAACTTTGTTGTGCTCTTAACCATTTCTTGGATTCAAACTCCCATATCTCGCGAACGGATTGACCTAACCAAAAAATTCCTATTGCATCTGAAAGTAGAAACTCGCCCGATTACAACGGTATGTGTATTTTTTCCCTAGCCCATTCTGGTTAAGCGTTTGGAGCAGCAGAATTGCGAAAAATGTTTTGCCTTCTCAACCATTTCTTGGCTTCAAACTCCCATATCTCGCGAACGGATTGACCTAACCCAAAAATTCCTATTGCATCTGAAAGTAGAAACTTGCCCGACTACAGCGGTATGTGTATTTTCTCCCTAGGCCATTCTGTTTAAGCGTTTGGATCAGCAGAATTGCGAAAAATTGTATGCCTTCTCAACCATTTCTTGGCTACAAACTCCCATATCTCGCGAACGGATTGACCTAACCCAAAAATTCGTGTTGCGTGTGAAAGTAGAAACTCGCCCGCTTACAACGGTATGTGTATTTTTTCACTAGGCCATTCTGGTTAAGCGTTTGGAGCAGCAGAATTGCGAAAAATTTGTTGTCTTTTTAACCATTTCTTAGCTTCAAACTCCCATACCTCGCGAACGGATTGACCTAACCCAAAAATTCCTGTTGCATCCGAAAGTAGAAACTCGCCCGATTACAACGGTATGTGTATTTTTTCCCTAGGCCATTCTGGATAAGGGTTTGGAGCAGCAGAATTGCGAAAAATTTTTTGCCTTCTAAACCATTTCTTGGCTTCAAACTCCCATATCTCGCGAACGGATTGACCTAACCCAAACATTCCTATTGCATCTGAAAGTAGAAACTCGCCCGATTACAACGGTATGTGTATTTTTTCCCTAGCCCATTCTGGTTAAGCGTTTGGAGCAGCAGAATTGCGAAAAATGTTTTGCCTTCTCAACCATTTCTTGGCTTTAAACTCCCATATCTCGCGAACGGATTGACCTAACCCAAAAATTCGTGTTGCGTTTGAAAGTAGAAACTCGCCCGCTTACAACGGTATGTGTATTTTTACCCTAGGCCATTCTGGTTAAGCGTTTGGAGCAGCAGAATTGCGAAAAATTTGTTGTCTTCTTAACCATTTCTTAGCTTCAAACTCCCATATCTCGCGAACTGATTGACCTAACCCAAAAATTCCTGTTGCATCCGAAAGTAGAAACTCGCCCGATTACAACGGTATGTGTATTTTATCCCTAGCCCATTCTGGTTAAGCGTTTGGACCAGCAGAATTGCGAAAAATGTTTTGCCTTCTCAACCATTTCTTGGCTTCAAACTCCCATATCTCGCGAACGGATTAACCTAACCCAAAAATTCCTATTGCATCTGAAAGTAGAAACTCGCCCGATTACAACGGCATGTGTATTTTTTCCCTAGGCCATTCTGGTTAAGCGTTTGGAGCAGCAGAATTGCGAAAAATTGTTTGCCTTCTCAACCATTTCTTAGCTTCAAAGTCCCATATCTCAGGAACGGATTGACCAAACCCAAAAATTCCTGCTGCGTCTGAAAGTAGAAACTCGCCCGATTACAACGGTATGTGTATTTTTCCCCTAGGCCATTCTGGTTAAGCGTTTGGAGCAGCAGAATTGCGAAAAATTGTATGCCTTCTCAACCATTTCTTGGCTTCAAACTCCCATATCTCGCGAACGGATTGACCTAACCCAAAAATTCCTGTCGCGTGTGAAAGTAGAAACTCGTCCGATTACAACGGTATGTGTGTTTTTTCCCTAGCCCATTCTGGTTAAGCGTTTGGATCAGCAGAATTGCGAAAAATTGTTTGCCTTCTCAACCATTTCTTAGCTTCAAAGTCCCATATCTCACGATCGGATTTACCAAACCCAAAAATTCGTGCTGCGTCTGAAAGTAGAAACTCGCCCGATTACAATGGTATGTGTATTTTTTCCCTAGGCCAATCTGGTTCAGCGTTTGGAGCAGCAGAAGTGCGAAAACTTTGTTGTGTTCTTAACCATTTCTTGGATTCAAACTCCCATATCTCGCGAACGGATTGACCTAACCAAAAAATTCCTATTGCATCTGAAAGTAGAAACTCGCCCGATTACAACGGTATGTGTATTTTTTCCCTAGCCCATTCTGGTTAAGCGTTTGGAGCAGCAGAATTGCGAAAAATGTTTTGCCTTCTAAACCATTTCTTGGCTTCAAGCTCCCATATCTCGCGAACAGATTGACCTCACCCAAAAATTCCTATTGCTTCTGAAAGTAGAAACTCGCCCGATTACAACGGTATGTGTATTTTTTCCCTAGGCCATTCTGGTTAAGGGTTTGGAGCAGCAGAATTGCGAAAAATTTTTTGCCCTCTCAACCATTTCTTGGCTTCAAACTCCCATATCTCGCGAACGGAGTGACCTAACCCAAAAATTCCTGTTGCATCCGAAAGTAGAAACTCGCCCGATTACAACGGTATGTGTATTTTTTCCCTACCCCATTCTGGTTAAGCGTTTGGAGCAGCAGAATTGCGAAAAATTTTTTGCCTTCTAAACCATTTCTTAGCTTCAAAGTCCCATATCTCACGAACGGATTGACCAAACCCAAAAATTCCTGCTGCGTCTGAAAGTAGAAACTCGCCCGATTACAACGGTATGTGTATTTTTTCCCTAGGCCATTCTGGTTAAGCGTTTGGAGCAGCAGAATTGCGAAAAATTTTTTGCCTTCTAAACCATTTCTTGGCTTCAAACTCCCATATCTCGCGAACGGATTGACCTAACCCAAACATTCCTATTGCATCTGAAAGTAGACACTCGCCCGATTACAACGGTATGTGTATTTTTTCCCTAGCCCATTCTGGTTAAGCGTTTGGAGCAGCAGAATTGCGAAAAATGTTTTGCCTTCTCAACCATTTCTTGGCTTTAAACTCCCATATCTCGCGAACGGATTGACCTAACCCAAAAATTCGTGTTGCGTTTGAAAGTAGAAACTCGCCCGCTTACAACGGTATGTGTATTTTTCCCCTAGGCCATTCTGGTTAAGCGTTTGGAGCAGCAGAATTGCGAAAAATTTGTTGTCTTCTTAACCATTTCTTAGCTTCAAACTCCCATATCTCGCGAACTGATTGACCTAACCCAAAAATTCCTGTTGCATCCGAAAGTAGAAACTCGCCCGATTACAACGGTATGTGTATTTTTTCCCTAGCCCATTCTGGTTAAGCGTTTGGACCAGCAGAATTGCGAAAAATGTTTTGCCTTCTCAACCATTTCTTGGCTTCAAACTCCCATATCTCGCGAACGGATTAACCTAACCCAAAAATTCCTATTGCATCTGAAAGTAGAAACTCGCCCGATTACAACGGCATCTGTATTTTTTCCCTAGGCCATTCTGGTTAAGCGTTTGGAGCAGCAGAATTGCGAAAAATTGTTTGCCTTCTCAACCATTTCTTAGCTTCAAAGTCCCATATCTCACGAACGGATTGACCAAACCCAAAAATTCCTGCTGCGTCTGAAAGTAGAAACTCGCCCGATTACAACGGTATGTGTATTTTTTCCCTACGCCATTCTGGTTAAGGGTTTGGAGCAGCAGAATTGCGAAAAATTTTTTGCCTTCTCAACCATTTCTTGGCTTCAAACTCCCATATCTCGCGAACGGAGTGACCTAACCCAAAAATTCCTGTTGCATCCGAAAGTAGAAACTAGCCCGATTACAACGGTATGTGTATTTTTTCCCTAGCCCATTCTGGTTAAGCGTTTGGAGCAGCAGAATTGCGAAAAATTTTTTGCCTTCTAAACCATTTCTTGGCTTCAAACTCCCATATCTCGCGAACGGATTGACCTAACCCAAAAATTCCTATTGCATCTGAAAGTAGAAACTCGCCCGATTACAACGGTATGTGTATTTTTTCCCTAGGCCATTCTGGTTAAGCGTTTGGAGCAGCAGAATTGCGAAAAATTGTATGCCTTCTCAACCATTTCTTGGCTTCAAACTACCATATCTCGCGAACGGATTGACCTAACCCAAAAATTCCTGTCGCGTGTGAAAGTAGAAACTCGTCCGATTACAACGGTATGTGTGTTTTTTCCCTAGCCCATTCTGGTTAAGCGTTTGGATCAGCAGAATTGCGAAAAATTGTTTGCCTTCTCAACCGTTTCTTAGCTTCAAAGTCCCATATCTCACGATCGGATTTACCAAACCCAAAAATTCCTGCTGCGTCTGAAAGTAGAAACTCGCCCGATTACAATGGTATGTGTATTTTTTCCCTAGGCCAATCTGGTTCAGCGTTTGGAGCAGCAGAAGTGCGAAAACTTTGTTGTGTTCTTAACCATTTCTTGGATTCAAACTCCCATATCTCGCGAACGGATTGACCTAACCAAAAAATTCCTATTGCATCTGAAAGTAGAAACTCGCCCGATTACAACGGTATGTGTATTTTTTCCCTAGGCCATTCTGGTTAAGCGTTTGGAGCAGCAGAATTGCGAAAAATGTTTTGCCTTCTCAACCATTTCTTGGCTTCAAACTCCCATATCTCGCGAACGGATTGACCTAACCCAAAAATTCCTATTGCATCTGAAAGTAGAAACTTGCCCGACTACAGCGGTATGTGTATTTTCTCCCTAGGCCATTCTGTTTAAGCGTTTGGACCAGCAGAATTGCGAAAAATTGTATGCCTCCTCAACCATTTCTAGGCTACAAACTCCCATATCTCGCGAACGGATTGACCTAACCCAAAAATTCGTGTTGCGTGTGAAAGTAGAAACTCGCCCGCTTAGAACGGTATGTGTATTTTTTCACTAGGCCATTCTGGTTAAGCGTTTGGAGCAGCAGAATTGCGAAAAATTTGTTGTCTTTTTAACCATTTCTTAGCTTCAAACTCCCATATCTCGCGAACGGATTGACCTAACCCAAAAATTCCTGTTGCATCCGAAAGTAGAAACTCGCCCGATTACAACGGTATGTGTATTTTTTCCCTAGGCCATTCTGGATAAGGGTTTGGAGCAGCAGAATTGCGAAAAATTTTTTGCCTTCTCAACCATTTCTTGGCTTCAAACTCCCATATCTCGCGAACGGAGTGACCTAACCCAAAAATTCCTGTTGCATCCGAAAGTAGAAGCTCGCCCGATTACAACGGTATGTGTATTTTTTCCCTAGCCCATTCTGGTTAAGCGTTTGTAGCAGCAGAATTGCGAAAAATTTTTTGGCTTCTAAACCATTTCTTGGCTTTAAACTCCCATATCTCGCGAAGGGATTGACATGACCCAAAAATTCCTATTGCATCTGAAAGTAGAAACTCGCCCGATTACAGCGGCATGTGTATTTTTTCCCTAGGCCATTCTGGTTAAGCGTTTGGAGCAGCAGAAGTGCGAAAAATTTTTTGCCTTCTCAACCATTTCTTAGCTTTAACGTCCCATATCTCACGAACAGATTGACCAAACCCAAAAATTCCTGCTGCGTCTGAAAGTAGAAACTCGCCCGATTACAACAGTATGTGTATTTTTTCCCTAGGCCATTCTGGTTAAGCGTTTGGAGCAGCAGAAGTGCGAAAAATTTGTTGTCTTCTTAACCATTTCTTAGCTTCAAACTCCCATATCTCGCGAACGGATTGACCTAACCCAAAAATTCCAGTTGCATCTGAAAGTAGAAACTCGCCCGATTACAACGGTATGTGTATTTTTTCCCTAGCCCATTCTGGTTGAGCGTTTGGAGCAGCAGAATTGCGAAAAATTTTTTGCCTTCTAAACCATTTCTTGGCTTCAAACTCCCATATCTCGCGAACGGATTGACCTAACCCAAAAATTCCTATTGCATCTGAAAGTAGAAACTCGCCCGATTACAACGGTATGTGTATTTTTTCCCTAGGCCATTCTGGTTAAGCGTTTGGAGCAGCAGAATTGCGAAAAATTGTTTGCCTTCTCAACCATTTCTTAGCTTCAAAGTCCCATATCTCACGAACGGATTGACCAAACCCAAAAATTCCCGCTGTGCCTGAAAGTAGAAACTCGCCCGATTACAACGGTATGTGTATTTTTTCCCTAGCCCATTCTGGTTGAGCGTTTGGAGCAGCAGAATTGCGAAAAATTTTTTGCCTTCTAAACCATTTCTTGGCTTCAAACTCCCATATCTCGCGAACGGATTGACCTAACCCAAAAGTTCCTATTGCATCTGATAGTAGAAACTCGCCCGATTACAACGGAATGTGTATTTTTTCCCTAGGCCATTCTGGTTAAGCGTTTGGAGCAGCAGAATTGCGAAAAATTGTTTGCCTTCTCAGCCATTTCTTAGCTTCAAAGTCCCATATCTCACGAACGGATTGACCAAACCCAAAAAGTCCCGCTGCGCCTGAAAGTAGAAACTCGCCCGATTACAACGGTATGTGTATTTTTTCCCTAGGCCAATCTGGTTCAGCGTTTGGAGCAGCAGAATTGCGAAAACTTTGTTGTCTTCTTAACCATTTCTTAGATTCAATCTCCCATATCTCGCGAACGGATTGACCTAACACAAAAATTCGTGTTGCGTGTGAAAGTAGAAACTCGCCCGCTTACAACGGTATGTGTATTTTTTCCCTAAGCCATTCTGGTTAAGCGTTTGGAGCAGCAAAATTGCGAAAAATTTATTGTCTTCTTAACCATTTCTTAGATTCAAACTCCCATATCTCGCGAACGGATTGACCTAACCCAAAAATTCCTGTTGCATCCGAAAGTAGAAACTCGCCCGATTACAACGGTATGTGTATTTTTTCCCTAGCCCATTCTGGTTAAGCGTGTGGAGCAGCAGAATTCCGAAAAATGTTTTGCCTTCTCAACCATTTCTAGGCTTCAAACTCCCATATCGCGCGAACGGATTAACCTAACCCAAAAATTCCTGCTGCGTCTGAAAGTAGAAACTCGCCCGATTACAACGGTATGTGTATTTTTTCCCTAGCCCATTCTGGTTAAGCGTTTGGAGCAGCAGAATTGCGAAAACTTTGTTGTCTTCTTAACCATTTCTTAGATTCAATCTCCCATATCTCGCGAACGGATTGACCTAACCCAAAAATTCGTGTTGCGTGTGAAAGTAGAAACTCGCCCGCTTACAACGGTATGTGTATTTTTTCCCTAAGCCATTCTGGTTAAGCGTTTGGAGCAGCAGAATTGCGAAAAATTTGTTGTCTTCTTAACCATTTCTTAGCTTCAAACTTCCATATCTCGCGAACGGATTGACCTAACCCAAAAATTCCTGTTGCATCTGAAAGTAGAAACTCGCCCGATTACAACGGCATGTGTATTTTTTCCCTAGGCCATTCTGGTTAAGGGTTTGGAGCAGCAGAATTGCGAAAACTTTTTGCCTTCTCAACCATTTCTTGGCTTCAAACTCCCATATCTCGCGAACGGATTGACCTAACCCAAAAATTGCTGTTGCGTGTGAAAGTAGAAACTCGTCCGATTACAACGGTATGTGTGTTTTTTCCCTAGCCCATTCTGGTTAATCGTTTGGATCAGCAGAATTGCGAAAAATTGTATGCCTTCTCAACCATTTCTTAGCTTCAAAGTCCCATATCTCACGAACGGATTGACCAAACCCAAAAATTCCTGCTCTGTCTGAAAGTAGAAACTCGCCTGATTACAACGGTATGCGTATTTTTTCCCTAGGCCATTCTGGTTAAGCGTTTGGAGCAGCAGAATTGCGAAAAATGTTTTGCCTTCTCAACCATTTCTTGGCTTCAAACTCCCATATCTCGCGAACGGATTGACCTAACCCAAAAATTCCTGTTGCGTCTGAAAGAAGAAACTCGCCCGATTACAACAGTATGTGTATTTTTTCCCTAGGCCATTCTGGTTAAGGGTTTGGAGCAGCAGAATTGCGAAAACTTTTTGCCTTCTCAACCATTTCTAGGCTTCAAACTCCCATATCTCGCGAACGGATTGACCTAACCCAAAAGTTCCTATTGCATCTGATAGTAGAAACTCGCCCGATTACAACGGAATGTGTATTTTTTCCCTAGGCCATTCTGGTTAAGCGTTTGGAGCAGCAGAATTGCGAAAAATTGTTTGCCTTCTCAACCATTTCTTAGCTTCAAAGTCCCATATCTCACGAACGGATTGACCAAACCCAAAAAGTCCCGCTGCGCCTGAAAGTAGAAACTCGCCCGATTACAACGGTATGTGTATTTTTTCCCTAGGCCAATCTGGTTCAGCGTTTGGAGCAGCAGAATTGCGAAAACTTTGTTGTCTTCTTAACCATTTCTTAGATTCAATCTCCCATATCTCGCGAACGGATTGACCTAACACAAAAATTCGTGTTGCGTGTGAAAGTAGAAACTCGCCCGCTTACAACGGTATGTGTATTTTTTCCCTAAGCCATTCTGGTTAAGCGTTTGGAGCAGCAGAATTGCGAAAAATTTGTTGTCTTCTTAACCATTTCTTAGATTCAAACTCCCATATCTCGCGAACGGATTGACCTAACCCAAAAATTCCTGTTGCATCCGAAAGTAGAAACTCGCCCGATTACAACGGTATGTGTATTTTTTCCCTAGCCCATTCTGGTTAAGCGTTTGGAGCAGCAGAATTCCGAAAAATGTTTTGCCTTCTCAACCATTTCTAGGCTTCAAACTCCCATATCTCGCGAACGGATTAACCTAACCCAAAAATTCCTATTGCATCTGAAAGTAGAAACTCGCCCGATTACAACGGCATGTGTATTTTTTCCCTAGGCCATTCTGGTTAAGCGTTTGGAGCAGCAGAATTGCGAAAAATTGTTTGCCTTCTCAACCATTTCTTAGCTTCAAAGTCCCATATCTCACGAACGGATTGACCAAACACAAAAATTCCTGCTGCGTCTGAAAGTAGAAACTCGCCCGATTACAACGGTATGTGTATTTTTTCCCTCGGCCATTCTGGTTAACCGTTTGGAGCAGCAGAAGTGCGAAAAATTTGTTGTCTTCTTAACCATTTCTGAGCTTCAAACTCCCATATCTCACGATCGGATTTACCAAACCCAAAAATTCCTGCTGCGTCTGAAAGTAGAAACTCGCCCGATTACAATGGTATGTGTATTTTTTCCCAAGGCCAATCTGGTTCAGCGTTTGGATCAGCAGAATTGCGAAAAATTGTATGCCTTCTCAACCATTTCTTGGCTACAAACTCCCATATCTCGCGAACGGATTGACCTAACCCAAAAATTCGTGTTGCGTGTGAAAGTAGAAACTCGCCCGCTTACAACTGTATGTGTATTTTTTCCCTAGGCCATTTTGGTTAAGCGATTGGAGCAGCAGAATTGCGAAAAATTTGTTGTCTTCTTAACCATTTCTTAGCTTCAAACTCCCATATCTCGCGAACGGATTGACCTAACCCAAAAATTCCTGTTGCATCTGAAAGTAGAAACTCGCCCGATAACAACGGCATGTGTATTTTTTCCCTAGGCCATTCTGGTTAAGCGTTTGGAGCAGCAGAATTGCGAAAAATTGTTTGCCTTCTCAACCATTTCTTAGCTTCAAAGTCCCATATCTCACGAACGGATTGACCAAACCCAAAAATTCCTGCTGCGTCTGAAAGTAGAAACTCGCCCGATTACAACGGTATGTGTAGTTCTTCCCTAGGCCATTCTGGTTAAGCGTTTGGAGCAGCAGAAGTGCGAAAAATTTTTTGCCTTCTCAACCATTTCTTAGCTTCAAAGTCCCATATCTCACGAACGGATTGACCAAACCCAAAAATTCCTGCTGCGTCTGAAAGTAGAAACTCGTCCGATTACAACGGTATGTGTGTTTTTTCCCTAGCCCATTCTGGTTAAGCGTTTGGATCAGCAGAATTGCGAAAAATTGTTTGCCTTCTCAACCATTTCTTAGCTTCAAAGTTCCATATGTCACGATCGGATTTACGAAACCCAAAAATTCCTGCTGCGTCTGAAAGTAGAAACTCGCCCGATTACAATGGTATGTGTATTTTTTCCCTAGGCCAATCTGGTTCAGCGTTTGGAGCAGCAGAAGTGCGAAAACTTTGTTGTCTTCATAACCCTTTCTTAGATTCAAACTCCCATATCTCGCGAACGGATTGACTTAACCAAAAAATTCCTATTGCATCTGAAAGTAGAAACTCGCCCGATTACAACGGTATGTGTATTTTTTCCCAACACATTCTGGTTAAGCGTTTGGAGCAGCAGAATTGCGAAAAATGTTTTGCCTTCTCAACCATTTCTTGGCTTCAAACTCCCATATCTCGCGAACGAATTGACCTAACCCAAAAATTCCTATTGCATCTGAAAGTAGAAACTCGCCCGATTACAACGGTATGTGTATTTTTTCCCTAGGCCATTCTGGTTAAGCGTTTGGAGGAGCAGAAGTGCGAAAAATTTTTTGCCTTCTCAACCATTTCTTGGCTTCAAACTCCCATATCTCGCGAACGGATTGACCTAACCCAACAATTCCTGTTGCGTCTGAAAGTAGAAACTCGCCCGATTACAACGGTATGTGTATTTTTTCCCTAGGCCATTCTGGTTAAGCGTTTGGAGCAGCAGAATTGCGAAATATTTTTTGCCTTCTCAACCATTTCTTGGCTTCAATCTCCCATATCTCGCAAACGGATTGACCTAACCCAACAATTCCTGTTGCGTCTGAAAGTAGAAACTCGCCCGATTACAACGGTATGTGTATTTTTTCCCTAGGCCATTCTGGTTAAGCGTTTGGAGCAGCAGAAGTGCGAAAAATTTTTTGCCTTCTCAACCATTTCTTAGCTTCAAAGTCCCATATCTCACGATAGGATTGACCAAACCCAAAAATTCCTGCTACGTCTGAAAGTAGAAACTCGCCCGATTACAACGGTATGTGTATTTTTTCTCTAGGCCATTCTGGTTAAGCGTTTGGAGCAGCAGAAGTGCGAAAAATTTGTTGTCTTCTTAACCATTTCTGAGCTTCAAACTCCCATATCTCACGATCGGATTTACCAAACCCAAAAATTCCTGCTGCGTCTGAAAGTAGAAACTCGCCCGATTACAATGGTATGTGTATTTTATCCCAAGGCCAATCTGGTTCAGCGTTTGGAGCAGCAGAAGTGCGAAAACTTTGTTGTCTTCTTAACCATTTCTTAGATTCAAACTCCAATATCTCGCGAACGGATTGACCTAACCAAAAAATTACTATTGCATCTGAAAGTAGAAACTCGCCCGATTACAACGGAATGTGTATTTTTTCCCTACCCATTCTGGTTAAGCGTTTGGAGCAGCAGAATTGCGAAAAATGTTTTCCCTTCTAAACCATTTCTTGGCTTCAAACTCCCACATCTCGCGAACGGATTGACCTAACCCAAAAATTCCTATTGCATCTGAAAGTAGAAACTTGCCCGACTACAGCGGTATGTGTGTTTTTTCCCTAGCCCATTCTGGTTAAGCGTTTGGAGCAGCAGAATTGCCAAAAATGAGTTGTCTTCTCAACCATTTCTTAGCTTCAAAGTCCCATATCTCACGAACGGATTGACCAAACCCAAAAATTCCTGCTGCGTCTGAAAGTCGAAACTCGCCCGATTACAACGGTATGTGTATTTTTTCCCTTGGCCATTCTGGTTAAGCGTTTGGAGCAGCAGAATTGCGAAAAATTGTTTGCCTTCTCAACCATTTCTTAGCTTCAAAGTCCCATATCTCACGAACGGATTGACCAAACACAAAAATTCCTGCTGCGTCTGAAAGTAGAAACTCGCCCGATTACAACGTTATGTGTATTTTTTCCCTCGGCCATTCTGGTTAAGCGTTTGGAGCAGCAGAATTGCGAAAAATTTTTTGCCTGCTCAACCGTTTCTTGGCTTCAAACTCCCATATCTCGCGAACGGATTGACCTAACCCAACAATTCCTGTTGCGTCTGAAAGTAGAAACTCGCCCGATTACAACGGTATGTGTATTTTTTCCCTAGGCCATTCTGGTTAAGCGTTTGGAGCAGCAGATGTGCGAAAAATTTTTTGCCTTCTCAACCATTTCTTAGCTTCAAAGTCCCATATCTCACGAACGGATTGATCAAACCCAAAAATTCCTGCTGCGTCTGAAAGTAGAAACTCGCCCGATTACAACGGTATGTGTATTTTTTCTCTAGGCCATTCTGGTTAACCGTTTGGAGCAGCAGAACTGCGAAAAATTTGTTGTCTTCTTAACCATTTCTGAGCTTCAAACTCCCATATCTCACGATCGGATTTACCAAACCCAAAAATTCCTGCTGCGTCTGAAAGTAGAAACTCGCCCGATTACAATGGTATGTGTATTTTTTCCCAAGGCCAATCTGGTTCAGCGTTTGGATCAGCAGAATTGCGAAAAATTGTCTGCCTTCTCAACCATTTCTTGGCTACAAACTCCCATATCTCGCGAACGGATTGACCTAACCCATAGATTCGTGTTGCGTGTGAAAGTAGAAACTCGCCCGCTTACAACGGTATGTGTATTTTTTCCCTAGGCCATTTTGGTTAAGCGTTTGGAGCAGCAGAATTGTGAAAAATTTGTTGTCTTCTTAACCATTTCTTAGCTTCAAACTCCCATATCTCGCGAACGGATAGACCTAACCCAAAAATTCCTGTTACATCTGAAAGTAGAAACTCGCCCGATAACAACGGCATGTGTATTTTTTCCCTAGGCCATTCTGGTTAAGCGTTTGGAGCAGCAGAATTGCGAAAAATTGTTTGCCTTCTCAACCATTTCTTAGCTTCAAAGTCCCATATCTCACGAACGGATTGACCAAACCCAAAAATTCCTGCTGCGTCTGAAAGTAGAAACTCGCCCGATTACAACGGTATGTGTAGTTTTTCCCTAGGCCATTCTGGTTAAGCGTTTGGAGCAGCAGAAGTGCGAAAAATTTTTTGCCTTCTCAACCATTTCTTAGCTTCAAAGTCCCATATCTCACGAACGGATTGACCAAACCCAAAAATTCCTGCTGCGTCTGAAAGTAGAAACTCGTCCGATTACAACGGTATGTGTGTTTTTTCCCTAGCCCATTCTGGTTAAGCGTTTGGATCAGCAGAATTGCGAAAAATTGTTTGCCTTCTCAACCATTTCTTAGCTTCAAAGTCCCATATCTCACGATCGGATTTACGAAACCCAAAAATTCCTGCTGCGTCTGAAAGTAGAAACTCGCCCGATTACAACGGTATGCGTATTTTTTCCCGAGGCCATTCTGGTTAAGCGTTTGGAGCAGCAGAACTGCGAAAAATGTTTTGCCTTCTAAACCATTTCTTGGCTTCAAACTCCCACATCTCGCGAACGGATTGACCTGACCCAAAAATTCCTATTGCATCTGAAAGTAGAAACTTGCCCGACTACAGCGGTATGTGTGTTTTTTCCCTAGCCCATTCTGGTTAAGCGTTTGGAGCAGCAGAATTGCCAAAAATGAGTTGTCTTCTCAACCATTTCTTAGCTTCAAAGTCCCATATCTCACGAACGGATTGACCTGACCCAAAAATTCCTGTTGCATCCGAAAGTAGAAACTCGCCCGATTACAACGGTATGTGTATTTTTTCCCTAGCCCATTCTGGTTAAGCGTTTGGAGCAGCAGAATTGCGAAAAATTTTTTGCCTTCTAAACCATTTCTTGGCTTCAAACTCCCATATCTCGCGAACGGATTGACCTAACCCAAAAATTCCTATTGCATCTGAAAGTAGAAACTCGCCCGATTACAACGGTATGTCTATTTTTTCCCTAGGCCATTCTGGTTAAGCGTTTGGAGCAGCAGAATTGCGAAAAATTGTTTGCCTTCTCAACCATTTCTTAGCTTCAAAGTCCCATATCTCACGAACGGATAGACCAAACCCAAAAATTCCTGCTGCCTCTGAAAGTAGAAACTCGCCGTATTACAACGGTATGTGTATTTTTTCCCTAGGCCATTCTGGTTAAGCGTTTGGAGCAGCAGAATTGCGAAATATTTTTTGCCTTCTCAACCATTTCTTGGCTTCAATCTCCCATATCTCGCGAACGGATTGACCTAACCCAACAATTCCTGTTGCGTCTGAAAGTAGAAACTCGCCCGATTACAACGGTATATGTATTTTTTCCCTAGGCCATTCTGGTTAAGCGTTTGGAGCAGCAGAATTGCGAAAAATTTTTTGCCTTCTCAACCATTTCTTAGCTTCAAAGTCCCATATCTCACGAACGGATTGACCAAACCCAAAAATTCCTGCTGCGTCTGAAAGTAGAAACTCGCCCGATTACAACGGTATGTGTATTTTTTCTCTAGGCCATTCTGGTTAAGCATTTGGAGCAGCAGAATTGCGAAAAATGTTTTGCCTTCTAAACCATTTCTTGGCTTCAAACTCCCATATCTCGCAAACGGATTGACCTAACCCAAAAATTCGTGTTGCGTGTGAAAGTAGAAACTCGCCCGCTTACAACGGTATGTATATTTTTTCACTAGGCCATTCTGGTTAAACGTTTGGAGCAGCAGAAGTGCGAAAAATTTGTTGTCTTCTCAACCATTTCTTGGCTTCAATCTCCCATATCTCGCGAACGGATTAACCTAACCCAAAAATTCCTATTGCATCTGAAAGTAGAAACTCGCCCGATTACAACGGTATGTGTGTTTTTTCCCTAGCCCATTCTGGTTAAGCGTTTGGAGCAGCAGAATTGCGAAAAATTTTTTGCCTTCTAAACCATTTCTTGGCTTCAAACTCCCATATCTCGCGAACGGATTGACCTAACCCAAAAATTCCTATTGCATCTGAAAGTAGAAACTCGCCCGATTACAACGGTATGTCTATTTTTTCCCTAGGCCATTCTGGTTAAGCGTTTGGAGCAGCAGAATTGCGAAAAATTGTTTGCCTTCTCAACCATTTCTTAGCTTCAAAGTCCCATATCTCACGAACGGATAGACCAAACCCAAAAATTCCTGCTGCGTCTGAAAGTAGAAACTCGCCCTATTACAACGGTATGTGTATTTTTTCCCTAGGCCATTCTGGTTAAGCGTTTGGAGCAGCAGAATTGCGAAATATTTTTTGCCTTCTCAACCATTTCTTGGCTTCAATCTCCCATATCTCGCGAACGGATTGACCTAACCCAACAATTCCTGTTGCGTCTGAAAGTAGAAACTCGCCCGATTACAACGGTATATGTATTTTTTCCCTAGGCCATTCTGGTTAAGCGTTTGGAGCAGCAGAAGTGCGAAAAATTTTTTGCCTTCTCAACCATTTCTTAGCTTCAAAGTCCCATATCTCACGAACGGATTGACCAAACCCAAAAATTCCTGCTGCGTCTGAAAGTAGAAACTCGCCCGATTACAACGGTATGTGTATTTTTTCTCTAGGCCATTCTGGTTAAGCATTTGGAGCAGCAGAATTGCGAAAAATGTTTTGCCTTCTAAACCATTTCTTGGCTTCAAACTCCCATATCTCGCAAACGGATTGACCTAACCCAAAAATTCGTGTTGCGTGTGAAAGTAGAAACTCGCCCGCTTACAACGGTATGTGTATTTTTTCACTAGGCCATTCTGGTTAAACGTTTGGAGCAGCAGAAGTGCGAAAAATTTGTTGTCTTCTCAACCATTTCTTGGCTTCAATCTCCCATATCTCGCGAACGGATTAACCTAACCCAAAAATTCCTATTGCATCTGAAAGTAGAAACTCGCCCGATTACAACGGTATGTGTGTTTTTTCCCTAGCCCATTCTGGTTAAGCGTTTGGAGCAGCAGAATTGCCAAAAATTAGTTGTCTTCTCAACCATTTCTTCGCTTCAAAGTCCGATATCTCACGAACGGATTGACCATACCCAAAAATTCCTGCTGCGTCTGAAGTAGGAACTCGCCCGATTACAACGGTATGCGTATTTTGTCCCTAGGCCATTCTGGTTAAGCGTTTGGAGCAGCAGAACTGCGAAAAATGTTTTGCCTTCTAAACCATTTCTTGGCTTCAAACTCCCACATCTCGCGAACGGATTGACCTGACCCAAAAATTCCTATTGCATCTGAAAGTAGAAACTTGCCCGACTACAGCGGTATGTGTGTTTTTTCCCTAGCCCATTCTGGTTAAGCGTTTGGAGCAGCAGAATTGTCAAAAATGAGTTGTCTTCTCAACCATTTCTTACCTTCAAAGTCCCATATCTCACGAACGGATTGACCTGACCCAAAAATTCCTGTTGCATCCGAAAGTAGAAACTCGCCCGATTACAACGGTATGTGTATTTTTTCCCTAGCCCATTCTGGTTAAGCGTTTGGAGCAGCAGAATTGCGAAAAATTTTTTGCCTTCTAAACCATTTCTTGGCTTCAAACTCCCATATCTCGCGAACGGATTGACCTAACCCAAAAATTCCAATTGCATCTGAAAGTAGAAACTCGCCCGATTACAACGGTATGTCTATTTTTTCCCTAGGCCATTCTGGTTAAGCGTTTGGAGCAGCAGAATTGCGAAAAATTGTTTGCCTTCTCAACCATTTCTTAGCTTCAAAGTCCCATATCTCACGAACGGATAGACCAAACCCAAAAATTCCTGCTGCGTCTGAAAGTAGAAACTCGCCCTATTACAACGGTATGTGTATTTTTTCCCTAGGCCATTCTGGTTAAGCGTTTGGAGCAGCAGAATTGCGAAATATTTTTTGCCTTCTCAACCATTTCTTGGCTTCAATCTCCCATATCTCGCGAACGGATTGACCTAACCCAACAATTCCTGTTGCGTCTGAAAGTAGAAACTCGCCCGATTACAACGGTATATGTATTTTTTCCCTAGGCCATTCTGGTTAAGCGTTTGGAGCAGCAGAAGTGCGAAAAATTTTTTGCCTTCTCAACCATTTCTTAGCTTCAAAGTCCCATATCTCACGAACGGATTGACCAAACCCAAAAATTCCTGCTGCGTCTGAAAGTAGAAACTCGCCCGATTACAACGGTATGTGTATTTTTTCTCTAGGCCATTCTGGTTAAGCATTTGGAGCAGCAGAATTGCGAAAAATGTTTTGCCTTCTAAACCATTTCTTGGCTTCAAACTCCCATATCTCGCAAACGGATTGACCTAACCCAAAAATTCGTGTTGCGTGTGAAAGTAGAAACTCGCCCGCTTACAACGGTATGTGTATTTTTTCACTAGGCCATTCTGGTTAAACGTTTGGAGCAGCAGAATTGCGAAATATTTTTTGCCTTCTCAACCATTTCTAGGCTTCAATCTCCCATATCTCGCGAACGGATTGACCTAACCCAACAATTCCTGTTGCGTCTGAAAGTAGAAACTCGCCCGATTACAACGGTATGTGTATTTTTTCCCTAGGCCATTCTGGTTAAGCGTTTGGAGCAGCAGAAGTGCGAAAAATTTTTTGCCTTCTCAACCATTTCTTAGCTTCAAAGTCCCATATCTCACGAACGGATTGACCAAACCCAAAAATTCCTGCTGCGTCTGAAAGTAGAAACTCGCCCGATTACAATGGTATGTGTATTTTTTCCCAAGGCCAATCTGGTTCAGCGTTTGGAGCAGCAGAAGTGCGAAAACTTTGTTGTCTTCTTAACCATTTCTTAGATTCAAACTCCCATATCTCGCGAACGGATTGACCTAACCAAAAAATTTCTATTGCATCTGAAAGTAGAAACTCGCCCGATTACAACGGTATGTGTATTTTTTCCCTACCCATTCTGGTTAAGCGTTTGGAGCAGCAGAATTCCGAAAAATGTTTTGCCTTCTCAACCATTTCTTGGCTTCAAACTCCCATATCTCGCGAACGGATTGACCTAACCCAAAAATTCCTATTGCATCTGAAAGTAGAAACTTGCCCGACTACAGCGGTATGTGTATTTTTTCCCTAGGCCATTCTGGTTAAGCGTTTGGATCAGCAGAATTGCGAAAAATTGTATGCCTTCTCAACCATTTCTTGGCTACAAACTCCCATATCTCGCGAACGGATTGACCTAACCCAAAAATTCGTGTTGCCTGTGAAAGTAGAAACTCGCCCGATTACAACGGCATGTGTATTTTTTCCCTAGGCCAGTCTGGTTAAGCGTTTGGAGCAGCAGAATTGCGAAAAATTGTTTGCCTTCTCAACCATTTCTTAGCTTCAAAGTCCCATATCTCACGAACGGATTGACCAAACCCAAAAATTCCTGCTGCGTCTGAAAGTAGAAACTCGCCCGATTACAACGGTATGTGTATTTTTTCCCTAGGCCATTCTGCTTAAGGGTTTGGAGCAGCAGAATTGCGAAAAATTTTTTGCCTTCTCAACCATTTCTTGGCTTCAAACTCCCATATCTCGCGAACGGAGTGACCTAACCCAAAAATTCCTGTTGCATCCGAAAGTAGAAACTCGCCCGATTACAACGGTATGTGTATTTTTTCCCTAGCCCCTTCTGGATAAGCGTCTGGAGCAGCAGAATTGCGAAAAATTTTTTGCCTTCTAAACCATTTCTTGGCTTCAAACTCCCATATCTCGCGAACGGATTGACCTAACCCAAAAATTCCTATTGCATCTGAATGTAGAAACTCGCCCGATTACAACGGTATGTGTATATTTTCCCTAGGCCATTCTGGTTAAGCGTTTGGGGCAGCAGAATTGTGAAAAATTGTTTGCCTTCTCAACCATTTCTTAGCTTCAAAGTCCCATATCTCGCGAACGGAGTGACCTAACCCAAAAATTCCTGTTGCATCCGAAAGTAGAAACTCGCCCGATTACAACGGTATGTGTATTTTTTCCCTAGCCCCTTCTGGATAAGCGTCTGGAGCAGCAGAATTGCGAAAAATTTTTTGCCTTCTAAACCATTTCTTGGCTTCAAACTCCCATATCTCGCGAACGGATTGACCTAACCCAAAAATTCCTATTGCATCTGAATGTAGAAACTCGCCCGATTACAACGGTATGTGTATATTTTCCCTAGGCCATTCTGGTTAAGCGTTTGGGGCAGCAGAATTGTGAAAAATTGTTTGCCTTCTCAACCATTTCTTAGCTTCAAAGTCCCATATCTCACGAACGGATTGACCAAACCCAAAAATTCCTGCTGCGTCTGAAAGTAGAAACTCGCCCGATTACAACGGTATGTGTATTTTTTCCCTAGGCGATTCGGGTTGAGCGTTTGGAGCAGCAGAATTCCGAAAAATTTTTTCCCTTCTCAACCATTTCTTGGCTTCAAACTCCCATATCTCGCGAACGGATTGACCTAACCCAACAATTACTGTTGCGTCTGAAAGTAGAAACTCGCCCGATTACAACGGTATGTGTATTTTTTCCCTAGGCCATTCTGGTTAAGCGTTTGGAGCAGCAGGTAGTGCGAAAAATTTTTTGCCTTCTCAACCATTTCTTAGCTTCAAAGTCCCATATCTCACGAACGGATTGACCAAACCCAAAAATTCCTGCTGCGTCTGAAAGTAGAAACTCGTCCGATTACAACGGTATGTGTGCTTTTTCCCTAGCCCATTCTGGTTAAGCGTTTGGATCAGCAGAATTGCGAAAAATTGTTTGCCTTCTCAACCATTTCTTAGCTTCAAAGTCCCATATCTCACGATCGGATTTACCAAACCCAAAAATTCGTGTTGCGTGTGAAAGTAGAAACTCGCCCGATTACAATGGTATGTGTATTTTTTCCCTAGGCCAATCCGGTTCAGCGTTTGGAGCAGCAGAAGTGCGAAAACTTTGTTGTCTTCTTAACCATTTCTTAGATTCAAACTCCCATATCTCGCGAACGGATAGCCCTAACCAAAAAATTCCTATTGCATCTGAAAGTAGAAACTCGCCCGATTACAACGGTATGTGTATTTTTTCCCAACCCATTCTGGTTAAGCGTTTGGAGCAGCAGAATTGCGAAAAATGTTTTGCCTTCTCAACCATTTCTTGGCTTCAAACTCCCATATCTCGCGAACGGATTGACCTAACCCAAAAATTCCTATTGTATCTGAAAGTAGAAACTTGCCCGACTACAGCGGTATGTGTATTTTTTCCCTAGGCCATTCTGGTTAAGCGTTTGGATCAGTAGAATTGCGAAAAATTGTATGCCTTCTCAACCATTTCTTGGCTACAAACTCCCATATCTCGCGAACGGATTGACCTAACCCAAAAATTCGTGTTGCGTGTGAAAGTAGAAACTCGCCCGCTTACAACGGTATGTGTATTTTCTCCCTAGGCCATTCTGGTTAAGCGTTTGGAGCAGCAGAATTGCGAAAAATTTTTTGCCTTCTCAACCATTTCTTGGCTTCAAACTCCCATATCTCGCGAACGGAGTGACCTAACCCAAAAGTTCCTGTTGCATCCGAAAGTAGAAACTCGCCCCATTACAACGGTATGTGTATTTTTTCCCTAGCCCATTCTGGTTAAGCGTTTGGAGCTGCAGAATTGCGAAAAATTTTTTGCCTTCTAAACCATTTCTTGGCTTCAAACTCCCATATCTCGCGAACGGATTGACCTAACCCAAAAATTCCTATTGCATCTGAATGTAGAAACTCGCCCGATTACAACGGTATGTGTATTTTTTCCCTAGGCCTTTCTGGTTAAGCGTTTGGGGCAGCAGAATTGCGAAAAATTGTTTGCCTTCTCAACCATTTCTTAGCTTCAAAGTCCCATATCTCACGAACGGATTGACCAAACCCAAAAATTCCTGCTGCGTCTGAAAGTAGAAACTCGCCCGATTACAACGGTATGTGTATTTTTTCCCTAGGCCATTCTGGTTGAGCGTTTGGAGTAGCAGAATTGCGAAAAATTTTTTGCCTTCTCAACCATTTCTTGGCTTCAAACTCCCATATCTCGCGTACGGATTGACCTAACCCAACAATTCCTGTTGCGTCTGAAAGTAGAAACTCGCCCGATTACAACGGTATGTGTATTTTTTCCCAGGCCATTCTGGTTAAGCGTTTGGAGCAGCAGAAGTGCGAAAAATTTTTTGCCTTCTCAACCATTTCTTAGCTTCAAAGTCCCATATCTCACGAATGGATTGCCCAAACCAAAAAATTCCTGCTGCGTCTGAAAGTAGAAACTCGCCGGATTACAACGGTATGCGTATTTTTTCCCGAGGCCTTTCTGGTTAAGCATTTGGAGCAGCAGAATTGCGAAAAATGTTTTGCCTTCTAAACCATTTCTTGGCTTCAAACTCCCATATCTCGCAAACGGATTGACCTAACCCAAAAATTCGTGTTGCGTGTGAAAGTAGAAACTCGCCCGCTTACAACGGTATGTGTATTTTTTCACTAGGCCATTCTGGTTAAACGTTTGGAGCAGCAGAAGTGCGAAAAATTTGTTGTCTTCTTAACCATTTCTTAGCTTCAAACTTCCATATCTCGCGAACGGATTGACCTAACCCAAAAATTCCTGTTGCATCCGAAAGTAGAAACTCGCCCGATTGCAACGGTATGTGTATTTTTTCCCTAGCCCAATCTGGTTAAGCGTTTGGAACAGCAGAATTGCGAAAAATGTTTTGCCTTCTCAACCATTTCTTGGCTTCCATCTCCCATATCTCGCGAACGGATTAACCTAACCCAAAAATTCCTATTGCATCTGAAAGTAGAAACTCGCCCGATTACAACGGTATGTGTGTTTTTTCCCTAGCCCATTCTGGTTAAGCGTTTGGAGCAGCAGAATTGCCAAAAATTAGTTGTCTTCTCAACCATTTCTTAGCTTCAAAGTCCCATATCTCACGAACGGATTGACCAAACCCAAAAATTCCTGCTGCGTCTGAAAGTAGAAACTCGCCCGATTGCAACGGTATGTGTATTTTTTCCCTAGCCCAATCTGGTTAAGCGTTTGGAACAGCAGAATTGCGAAAAATGTTTTGCCTTCTCAACCATTTCTTGGCTTCCATCTCCCATATCTCGCGAACGGATTAACCTAACCCAAAAATTCCTATTGCATCTGAAAGTAGAAACTCGCCCGATTACAACGGTATGTGTGTTTTTCCCTAGCCCATTCTGGTTAAGCGTTTGGAGCAGCAGAATTGCGAAAAATTTTTTGCCTTCTCAACCATTTCTTGGCTTCAAAGTCCCATATCTCACGAACAGATTGACCAAACCCAAAAATTCCTGCTGCGTCTGAAGTAGAGACTCGCCCGATTACAACGGTATGCGTATTTTTTCCCTAGGCCATTCTGGTTAAGCGTTTGGAGCAGCAGAATTGCGAAAAATGTTTTGCCTTCTAAACCATTTCTTGGCTTCAAACTCCCACATCTCGCGAACGGATTGACCTAACCCAAAAATTCCTATTGCATCTGAAAGTAGAAACTTGCCCGACTACAGCGGTATGTGTGTTTTTTCCCTGGCCCATTCTGGTTAAGCGTTTGGAGCAGCAGAATTGCCAAAAATGAGTTGTCTTCTCAACCATTTCTTAGCTTCAAAGTCCCATATCTCACGAACGGATTGACCAAACCCAAAAATTCCTGCTGCGTCTGAAAGTAGAAACTCGCCCGATTACAACGGTATGTGTATTTTTACACTAGGCCATTCTGGTTAAGGGTTTGGAGCAGCAGAATTGCGAAAAATTTTTTGCCTTCTCAACCATTTCTTGGCTCTAAACTCCCATATCTCGCGAACGGAGTGACCTAACCCAAAAATTCCTGTTGCATCCGAAAGTAGAAACTCGCCCGATTACAACGGTATGTGTATTTTTTCCCTAGCCCAGTCTGGTTAAGCGTTTGGAGCAGCAGAATTGCGAAAAATTTTTTGCCTTCTAAACCATTTCTTGGCTTCAAACTCCCATATCTCGCGAACGGATTGACCTAACCCAAAAATTCCAATTGCATCTGAAAGTAGAAACTCGCCCGATTACAACGGTATGTGTATTTTTTCCCTGGGCCTTTCTCGTTAAGCGTTTGGTGCAGCAGAATTGCGAAAAATTGTTTGCCTTCTCAACCATTTCTTAGCTTCAAAGTCCCATATCTCACGAACGGATTGACCAAACCCAACAATTCCTGCTGCGTCTGAAAGTAGAAACTCGCCGGATTACAACGGTATGCGTATTTTTTCCCGAGGCCTTTCTGGTTAAGCATTTGGAGCAGCAGAATTGCGAAAAATGTTTTGCCTTCTAAACCATTTCTAGGCTTCAAACTCCCATATCTCGCAAACGGATTGACCTAACCCAAAAATTCGTGTTGCCTGTGAAAGTAGAAACTCGCCCGCTTACAACGGTATGTGTATTTTTTCACTAGGCCATTCTGGTTAAACGTTTGGAGCAACAGAAGTGGGAAAAATTTGTTGTCTTCTTAACCATTTCTTAGCTTCAAACTTCCATATCTCGCGAACGGATTGACCTAACCCAAAAATTCCTGTTGCATCCGAAAGTAGAAACTCGCCCGATTGCAACGGTATGTGTATTTTTTCCCTAGCCCAATCTGGTTAAGCGTTTGGAACAGCAGAATTGCGAAAAATGTTTTGCCTTCTCAACCATTTCTTGGCTTCCATCTCCCATATCTCGCGAACGGATTAACCTAACCCAAAAATTCCTATTGCATCTGAAAGTAGAAACTCGCCCGATTACAACGGTACGTGTATTTTTTCCCTAGGCCATTCTGGTTAAGCGTTTGGAGCAGCAGAATTGCGAAAAATTTTTTGCCTTCTCAACCATTTCTGGGGTCAAACTCCCATATCTCGCGAACGGATTGACATAACCCAACAATTCCTGTTGCGTCTGAAAGTAGAAACTCGCCCGATTACAAAGGTATGTGTATTTTTTCTCTAGGCCATTCTGGTTAAGCGTTTGGAGCAGCAGAAGTGCGAAAAATTTGTTGTCTCCTTAACCATTTCTGAGCTTCAAACTCCCATATCTCGCGAACGGAGTGACCTAACCCAAAAATTCCTGTTGCATCCGAAAGTAGAAACACGCCCGATTACAACGGTATGTGTATTTTTTCCCTAGGCCATTCTGGTTAAGCGTTTGGAGCAGCAGAATTGCGAAAAATTTTTTGCCTTCTCAACCATTTCTTGGCTTCAAACACCCATTTCTCGCGAACGGATTGACATAACCCAACAATTCCTGTTGCGTCTGAAAGTAGAAACTCGCCCGATTACAACGGTATGTGTATTTTTTCCCTAGGCCATTCTGGTTAAGCGTTTGGAGCAGCAGAATTGCGAAAAATTTTTTGCCTTGTCAACCATTTCTTGGCTTCAAACTCCCAAATCTCGCGAACGGATTGACCTAACCCAACAATTCCTGTTGCGTCTGAAAGTAGAAACTCGCCCGATTACAACGGTATGTGTATTCTTTCCCTAGGCCATTCTGGTTAAGCGTTTGGAGCAGCAGAATTGCGAAAAATTTTTTGCCTTCTCTACCATTTCTTAGCTTCAAAGTCCCATATCTCACGAACGGATTGACCAAACCCAAAAATTCCTGCTGCGTCTGAAAGTAGAAACTCGCCCGATTACAACGGTATGTGTATTTTTTCCCTAGGCCATTCTGGTTAAGCGTTTGAAGAAGCAGAAGTGCGAAAAATTTGTTGTCCTCTTAACCATTTCTTAGCTTCAAACTCCCATATCGCGCGAACGGATTGACCAAACCCAAAAATTCCTGTTGCATCTGAAAGTAGAAACTCGCCCGATTACAAAGGTATGTGTATTTTTTCCCTAGCCCATTCTGGTTAAGCGTTTGGAGCAGCAGAATTGCGAAAAATTTTTTGCCTTCTAAACCATTTCTTGGCTTCAAACTCCCATATCTCGCGAACGGATTGACCTAACCCAAAAATTCCTATTGCCTCTGAAAGTAGAAACTCGCCCGATTACAACGGTATGTGTATTTTTTCCCTAGTCCATTCTGGTTAAGCGTTTGGAGCAGCAGAATTGCGAAAAATTTGTTGCCTTCTAAACCATTTCTTGGCTTCAAACTCCCATATCTCGCGAACGGATTGACCTAACCCAAAAATTCCTATTGCATCTAAAAGTAGAAACTCGCCCGATTACAACGGTATGTGTATTTTTTCCCTAGGCCATTCTGGTTAAGCGTTTGGAGCAGCAGAATTGCGAAAAATTGTTTGCCTTCTCAACCATTTCTTAGCTTCAAAGTCCCATATCTCACGAACGGATTGACCAAACCCAAAATTTCCTGCTCTGTCTGAAAGTAGAAACTCGCCCGATTACAACGGTATGCGTATTTTTTCCCTAGGCCATTCTGGTTAAGCGTTTGGAGCAGCAGAATTGCGAAAAATGTTTTGCCTTCTCAACCATTTCTTAGCTTCAAAGTCCCATATCTCACGAACGGATTGACCAAACCCAAAAATTCCCGCTGCGTCTGAAAGTAGAAACTCGCCCGATTACAACGGTATGAGTATTTTTTCCCTAGGCCATTCTGGTTAAGCGTTTGGAGCTGCTGAATTGCGAAAAATTGTTTGCCTTCTAAAACATTTCTTGGCTTCAAACTCCCATATCTCGCGAACGGATTGACCTAACCCAAAAATTCCTATTGCATCTAAAAGTAGAAACTCGCCCGATTACAACGGTATGGGTATTTTTTCCCTAGCCCATTCTGGTTAAGCGTTTGGAGCAGCAGAATTCCGAAAAATTTTTTGCCTTCTAAACCATTTCTTAGATTCAAACTCCCATATCTCGCGAACGGATTGACCTAACCCAAAAATTCCTGTTGCCTGTGAAAGTAGAAACTCGTCCGATTACAACGGTATGTGTGTTTTTTCCCTAGCCCATTCTGGTTAAGCGTTTGGATCAGCAGAATTGCGAAAAATTGTATGCCTTCTCAACCATTTCTTAGCTTCAAAGTCCCATATCTCACGAACGGATTGACCAAACCCAAAATTTCCTGCTCTGTCTGAAAGTAGAAACTCGCCCGATTACAACGGTATGCGTATTTTTTCCCTAGGCAATTCTGGTTAAGCGTTTGGAGCAGCAGAATTGCGAAAAATGTTTTGCCTTCTCAACCATTTCTTGGCTTCAAACTCCGATATCTCGCGAACGGATTGACCTAACCCATAAATTCCTATTGCGTCTGCAAAAAGAAACTCGCCCGATTACAACGCTACGTCTATTTCTTCCCTAGGCCATTCTGGTTAAGCGTTTGGAGCAGCAGAAGTGCGAAAAATTTGTTGTCTTCTTAACCATTTCTTAGCTTCAAACTCCCATATCGCGCGAACGGATTGACCTAACCCAAAAATTCCTGTTGCATCTGAAAGTAGAAACTCGCCCGATTACAAAGGTATGTGTATTTTTTCCCTAGCCCATTCTGGTTAAGCGTTTGGAGCAGCAGAATTGCGAAAAATTTTTTGCCTTCTAAACCATTTCTTGGCTTCAAACTCCCATATCTCGCGAACGGATTGACCTAACCCAAAAATTCCTATTGCCTCTGAAAGTAGAAACTCGCCCGATTACAACGGTATGTGTATTTTTTCCCTAGGCCATTCTGGTTAAGCGTTTGCAGCAGCAGAATTGCGAAAAATTTTTTGCCTTCTAAACCATTTCTTGGCTTCAAACTCCCATATCTCGCGAACGGATTGACCTAACCCAAAAATTCCTATTGCATCTAAAAGTAGAAACTCGCCCGATTACAACGGTATGTGTATTTTTTCCCTAGGCCATTCTGGTTAAGCGTTTGGAGCAGCAGAATTGCGAAAAATTGTTTGCCTTCTCAACCATTTCTTAGCTTCAAAGTCCCATATCTCACGAACGGATTGACCAAACCCAAAATTTCCTGCTCTGTCTGAAAGTAGAAACTCGCCCGATTACAACGGTATGCGTATTTTTTCCCTAGGCCATTCTGGTTAAGCGTTTGGAGCAGCAGAATTGCGAAAAATGTTTTGCCTTCTCAACCATTTCTTAGCTTCAAAGTCCCATATCTCACGAACGGATTGACCAAACCCAAAAATTCCCGCTCCGTCTGAAAGTAGAAACTCGCACGATTACAACGGTATGTGTATTTTCTCCCTAGCCCATTCTGGTTAAGCGTTTGGAGCAGCTGAATTGCGAAAAATTGTTTGCCTTCTCAATCATTTCTTGGCTTCAAACTCCCATATCTCGCGAACGGATTGACCTAACCCAAAAATTCCTGTTGCATCTGAAAGTAGAAACTCGCCCGATTACAACGGTATGTGTATTTTTTCCCTAGCC
The DNA here is from genome assembly GCF_051014685.1 of Ptiloglossa arizonensis. NCBI lineage: Eukaryota > Metazoa > Arthropoda > Insecta > Hymenoptera > Colletidae > Ptiloglossa > Ptiloglossa arizonensis. Next base: position 1,198,049 of record NW_027478388.1, read on the forward strand.
CATTCTGGTTAAGCGTTTGGAGCTGCTGAATTGCGAAAAATTGTTTGCCTTCTAAAACATTTCTTGGCTTCAAACTCCCATATCTCGCGAACGGATTGACCTAACCCAAAAATTCCTATTGCATCTAAAAGTAGAAACTCGCCCGATTACAACGGTATGGGTATTTTTTCCCTAGCCCATTCTGGTTAAGCGTTTGGAGCAGCAGAATTCCGAAAAATTTTTTCCCTTCTAAACCATTTCTTAGATTCAAACTCCCATATCTCGCGAACGGATTGACCTAACCCAAAAATTCCTGTTGCCTGTGAAAGTAGAAACTCGTCCGAATACAACGGTATGTGTGTTTTTTCCCTAGCCCATTCTGGTTAAGCGTTTGGATCAGCAGAATTGCGAAAAATTGTATGCCTTCTCAACCATTTCTTAGCTTCAAAGTCCCATATCTCACGAACGGATTGACCAAACCCAAAATTTCCTGCTCTGTCTGAAAGTAGAAACTCGCCCGATTACAACGGCATGAGTATTTTTTCCCTAGGCCATTCTGGTTAAGCGTTTGGAGCTGCTGAATTGCGAAAAATTGTTTGCCTTCTAAAACATTTCTTGGCTTCAAACTCCCATATCTCGCGAACGGATTGACCTAACCCAAAAATTCCTATTGCATCTAAAAGTAGAAACTCGCCCGATTACAACGGTATGGGTATTTTTTCCCTAGCCCATTCTGGTTAAGCGTTTGGTGCAGCAGAATTCCGAAAAATTTTTTGCCTTCTAAACCATTTCTTAGATTCAAACTCCCATATCTCGCGAACGGATTGACCTAACCCAAAAATTCCTGTTGCCTGTGAAAGTAGAAACTCGTCCGATTACAACGGTATGTGTGTTTTTTCCCTAGCCCATTCTGGTTAAGCGTTTGGATCAGCAGAATTGCGAAAAATTGTATGCCTTCTCAACCATTTCTTAGCTTCAAAGTCCCATATCTCACGAACGGATTGACCAAACCCAAAATTTCCTGCTCTGTCTGAAAGTAGAAACTCGCCCGATTACAACGGTATGCGTATTTTTTCCCTAGGCAATTCTGGTTAAGCGTTTGGAGCAGCAGAATTGCGAAAAATGTTTTGCCTTCTCAACCATTTCTTGGCTTCAAACTCCCATATCTCGCGAACGGATTGACCTAACCCATAAATTCCTATTGCGTCTGCAAAAAGAAACTCGCCCGATTACAACGCTACGTCTATTTCTTCCCTAGGCCATTCTGGTTAAGCGTTTGGAGCAGCAGAAGTGCGAAAAATTTGTTGTCTTCTTAACCATTTCTTAGCTTCAAACTCCCATATCGCGCGAACGGATTGACCTAACCCAAAAATTCCTGTTGCATCTGAAAGCAGAAACTCGCCCGATTACAAAGGTATGTGTATTTTTTCCCTAGCCCATTCTGGTTAAGCGTTTGGAGCAGCAGAATTGCGAAAAATTTTTTGCCTTCTAAACCATTTCTTGGCTTCAAACTCCCATATCTCGCGAACGGATTGACCTAACCCAAAAATTCCTATTGCCTCTGAAAGTAGAAACTCGCCCGATTACAACGGTATGTGTATTTTTTCCCTAGGCCATTCTGGTTAAGCGTTTGCAGCAGCAGAATTGCGAAAAATTTTTTGCCTTCTAAACCATTTCTTGGCTTCAAACTCCCATATCTCGCGAACGGATTGACCTAACCCAAAAATTCCTATTGCATCTAAAAGTAGAAACTCGCCCGATTACAACGGTATGTGTATTTTTTCCCTAGGCCATTCTGGTTAAGCGTTTGGAGCAGCAGAATTGCGAAAAATTGTTTGCCTTCTCAACCATTTCTTAGCTTCAAAGTCCCATATCTCACGAACGGATTGACCAAACCCAAAATTTCCTGCTCTGTCTGAAAGTAGAAACTCGCCCGATTACAACGGTATGCGTATTTTTTCCCTAGGCCATTCTGGTTAAGCGTTTGGAGCAGCAGAATTGCGAAAAATGTTTTGCCTTCTCAACCATTTCTTAGCTTCAAAGTCCCATATCTCACGAACGGATTGACCAAACCCAAAAATTCCCGCTCCGTCTGAAAGTAGAAACTCGCACGATTACAACGGTATGTGTATTTTCTCCCTAGCCCATTCTGGTTAAGCGTTTGGAGCAGCTGAATTGCGAAAAATTGTTTGCCTTCTAAACCATTTCTTGGCTTCAAACTCCCATATCTCGCGAACGGATTGACCTAACCCAAAAATTCCTATTGCATCTAAAAGTAGAAACTCGCCCGATTACAACGGTATGTGTATTTTTTCCCTAGGCCATTCTGGTTAAGCGTTTGGAGCAGCAGAATTGCGAAAAATTGTATGCCTTCTCAACCATTTCTTGGCTTCAAACTCCCATATCTCGCGAACGGATTGACCTAAACCAAAAATTCCTGTTGCATCTGAAAGTAGAAACTCGCCCGATTACAACGGTATGTGTATTTTTTCCCTAGCCCATTCTGGTTAAGCGTTTGGAGCAGCTGAATTGCGAAAAATTGTTTGCCTTCTAAACCATTTCTTGGCTTCAAACTCCCATATCTCGCGAACGGATTGACCTAACCCAAAAATTCCTATTGCATCTAAAAGTAGAAACTCGCCCGATTACAACGGTATGGGTATTTTTTCCCTAGCCCATTCTGGTTAAGCGTTTGGAGCAGCAGAATTGCGAAAAATTTTTTGCCTTCTAAACCATTTCTTAGATTCAAACTCCCATATCTCGCGAACGGATTGACCTAACCCAAAAATTCCTGTTGCCTGTGAAAGTAGAAACTCGTCCGATTACAACGGTATGTGTGTTTTTTCCCTAGCCCATTCTGGTTAAGCGTTTGGATCAGCAGAATTGCGAAAAATTGTATGCCTTCTCAACCATTTCTTAGCTTCAAAGTCCCATATCTCACGAACGGATTGACCAAACCCAAAATTTCCTGCTCTGTCTGAAAGTAGAAACTCGCCCGATTACAACGGTATGCGTATTTTTTCCCTAGGCCATTCTGGTTAAGCGTTTGGAGCAGCAGAATTGCGAAAAATGTTTTGCCTTCTCAACCATTTCTTGGCTTCAAACTCCCATATCTCGCGAACGGATTGACCTAACCCATAAATTCCTATTGCGTCTGCAAAAAGAAACTCGCCCGATTACAACGCTACGTCTATTTCTTCCCTAGGCCATTCTGGTTAAGCGTTTGGAGCAGCAGAAGTGCGAAAAATTTGTTGTCTTCTTAACCATTTCTTAGCTTCAAAGTCCCATATCTCACGAACGGATTGACCAAACCCAAAAATTCCTGCTGCGTCTGAAAGTAGAAACTCGCCCGATTACAGCGGTATGTGTATTTTTTCCCTAGACCATTCTGGATAAGCGTTTGGAGCAGCAGAGTTGCGAAAAATTTGTTGTCTTCTCAACCATTTCTTAGCTTCAAAGTCCCATATCTCGCGAACGGATTGATCTAACCCAAAAATTCCTAGTGCATCTAAAAGTAGAAACTCGCCCGATTACAACGGTATGTGTATTTTTTCCCTAGCCCATTCTGGTTAAGCGTTTGGAGCAGCAGAATTGCGAAAAATTGTATGCCTTCTCAACCATTTCTTAGCTTCAAAGTCCCATATCTCACGAACGGATTGACCAAACCCAAAATTTCCTGCTCTGTCTGAAAGTAGAAACTCGCCCGATTACAACGGTATGCGTATTTTTTCCGTAGGCCATTCTGGTTAAGCGTTTGGAGCAGCAGAGTTGCGAAAAATGTTTTGCCTTCTCAAACATTTCTTGGCTTCAAACTCCCATATCTCGCGAACGGATTGACCTAACCCATAAATTCCTATTGCGTCTGCAAAAAGAAACTCGCCCGATTACAACGCTACGTCTATTTCTTCCCTAGGCCATTCTGGTTAAGCGTTTGGAGCAGCAGAAGTGCGAAAAATTTGTTGTCTTCTTAACCATTTCTTAGCTTCAAACTCCCATATCGCGCGAACGGATTGACCTAACCCAAAAATTCCTGTTGCATCTGAAAGTAGAAGCTCGCCCGATTACAAAGGTATGTGTATTTTTTCCCTAGCCCATTCTGGTTAAGCGTTTGGAGCAGCAGAATTGCGAAAAATTTTTTGCCTTCTAAACCATTTCTTGGCTTCAAACTCCCATATCTCGCGAACGGATTGACCTAACCCAAAAACTCCTATTGCCTCTGAAAGTAGAAACTCGCCCGATTACAACGGTAAGTGTATTTCTTCCCTGGGCCATTCTGGTTAAGCGTTTCGAGCAGCAGAATTGCGAAAAATTGTTTGCCTTCTCAACCATTTCTTAGCTTCAAAGTCACATATCTCACGAACGGATTGACCAAACCCAAAAATTTCTGCTGCGTCGGAAAGTAGAAACTCGCCCGATTACAACGGTATGTGTATTTTTTCCCTAGACCATTCTGGTTAAGCGTTTGGAGCAGCAGAGTTGCGAAAAATTTGTTGTCTTCTCAACCATTTCTTAGCTTCAAAGTCCCATATCTCGCGAACGGATTGACCTAACCCAAAAATTCCTATTGCATCTGAAAGTAGAAGCTCGCCCGATTACAACGGTATGTGTATTTTTTCCCTAGGCCATTCTGGTTAAGCGTTTGGAGCAGCAGAATTGCGAAAAATTGTTTGCCTTCTCAACCATTTCTTAGATTCAAAGTCCCATATCTCACGAACGAATTGACCAAACCCAAAAATTCCTGCTGCGTCTGAAAGTCGAAACTCGCCCGATTACAGCGGTATGTGTATTTTTTCCCTAGACCATTCTGGATAAGCGTTTGGAGCAGCAGAGTTGCGAAAAATTTGTTGTCTTCTCAACCATTTCTTAGCTTCAAAGTCCCATATCTCGCGAACGGATTGATCTAACCCAAAAATTCCTAGTGCATCTAAAAGTAGAAACTCGCCCGATTACAACGGTATGTGTATTTTTTCCCTAGGCCATTCTGGTTAAGCGTTTGGAGCAGCAGAAGTGCGAAAAATTTGTTGTCTTCTTAACCATTTCTTAGCTTCAAACTCCCATATCGCGCGAACGGATTGACCTAACCCAAAAATTCCTGTTGCATCTGAAAGTAGAAGCTCGCCCGATTACAAAGGTATGTGTATTTTTTCCCTAGCCCATTCTGGTTAAGCGTTTGGAGCAGCAGAATTGCGAAAAATTTTTTGCCTTCTAAACCATTTCTTGGCTTCAAACTCCCATATCTCGCGAACGGATTGACCTAACCCAAAAACTCCTATTGCCTCTGAAAGTAGAAACTCGCCCGATTACAACGGTAAGTGTATTTCTTCCCTGGGCCATTCTGGTTAAGCGTTTCGAGCAGCAGAATTGCGAAAAATTGTTTGCCTTCTCAACCATTTCTTAGCTTCAAAGTCACATATCTCACGAACGGATTGACCAAACCCAAAAATTCCTGCTGCGTCGGAAAGTAGAAACTCGCCCGATTACAACGGTATGTGTATTTTTTCCCTAGACCATTCTGGTTAAGCGTTTGGAGCAGCAGAGTTGCGAAAAATTTGTTGTCTTCTCAACCATTTCTTAGCTTCAAAGTCCCATATCTCGCGAACGGATTGACCTAACCCAAAAATTCCTATTGCATCTGAAAGTAGAAGCTCGCCCGATTACAACGGTATGTGTATTTTTTCCCTAGGCCATTCTGGTTAAGCGTTTGGAGCAGCAGAATTGCGAAAAATTGTTTGCCTTCTCAACCATTTCTTAGATTCAAAGTCCCATATCTCACGAACGAATTGACCAAACCCAAAAATTCCTGCTGCGTCTGAAAGTCGAAACTCGCCCGATTACAGCGGTATGTGTATTTTTTCCCTAGACCATTCTGGATAAGCGTTTGGAGCAGCAGAGTTGCGAAAAATTTGTTGTCTTCTCAACCATTTCTTAGCTTCAAAGTCCCATATCTCGCGAACGGATTGATCTAACCCAAAAATTCCTAGTGCATCTAAAAGTAGAAACTCGCCCGATTACAACGGTATGTGTATTTTTTCCCTAGGCCATTCTGGTTAAGCGTTTGGAGCAGCAGAAGTGCGAAAAATTTGTTGTCTTCTTAACCATTTCTTAGCTTCAAACTCCCATATCGCGCGAACGGATTGACCTAACCCAAAAATTCCTGTTGCATCTGAAAGTAGAAGCTCGCCCGATTACAAAGGTATGTGTATTTTTTCCCTAGCCCATTCTGGTTAAGCGTTTGGAGCAGCAGAATTGCGAAAAATTTTTTGCCTTCTAAACCATTTCTTGGCTTCAAACTCCCATATCTCGCGAACGGATTGACCTAACCCAAAAACTCCTATTGCCTCTGAAAGTAGAAACTCGCCCGATTACAACGGTAAGTGTATTTCTTCCCTGGGCCATTCTGGTTAAGCGTTTCGAGCAGCAGAATTGCGAAAAATTGTTTGCCTTCTCAACCATTTCTTAGCTTCAAAGTCACATATCTCACGAACGGATTGACCAAACCCAAAAATTCCTGCTGCGTCGGAAAGTAGAAACTCGCCCGATTACAACGGTATGTGTATTTTTTCCCTAGACCATTCTGGTTAAGCGTTTGGAGCAGCAGAGTTGCGAAAAATTTGTTGTCTTCTCAACCATTTCTTAGCTTCAAAGTCCCATATCTCGCGAACGGATTGACCTAACCCAAAAATTCCTATTGCATCTGAAAGTAGAAGCTCGCCCGATTACAACGGTATGTGTATTTTTTCCCTAGGCCATTCTGGTTAAGCGTTTGGAGCAGCAGAATTGCGAAAAATTGTTTGCCTTCTCAACCATTTCTTAGATTCAAAGTCCCATATCTCACGAACGAATTGACCAAACCCAAAAATTCCTGCTGCGTCTGAAAGTCGAAACTCGCCCGATTACAGCGGTATGTGTATTTTTTCCCTAGACCATTCTGGATAAGCGTTTGGAGCAGCAGAGTTGCGAAAAATTTGTTGTCTTCTCAACCATTTCTTAGCTTCAAAGTCCCATATCTCGCGAACGGATTGATCTAACCCAAAAATTCCTAGTGCATCTAAAAGTAGAAACTCGCCCGATTACAACGGTATGTGTATTTTTTCCCTAGGCCATTCTGGTTAAGCGTTTGGAGCAGCAGAATTGCGAACAATTTTTTGCCTTCTAAACCATTTCTTGGCTTCAAACTCCCATATCTCGCGAACGGATTGACCTAACCCAAAAATTCCTAGTGCATCTAAAAGTAGAAACTCGCCCGATTACAACGGTATGTGTATTTTTTCCCTAGCCATTCTGGTTAAGCGTTTGGAGCAGCAGAATTGCGAAAAATTGTTTGCCTTCTCAACCATTTCTTAGCTTCAAAGTCCCATATCTCACGAACGGATTGACCAAACCCAAAAATTCCCGCTGCGTCTGAAAGTAGAAACTCGCACGATTACAACGGTATGTGTATTTTTTCCCTAGGCCAATCTGGTTCAGCGTTTGGAGCAGCAGAAGTGCGAAAACTTTGTTGTCTTCTTAACCATTTCTTAGATTCAAACTCCCATATCTCGCGAACGGATTGACCTAACCAAAAAATTCCTATTGCATCTGAAAGTAGAAACTCGCACGATTACAACGGTATGTGTATGTTTTCCCTAGGCCATTCTGGTTAAGCGTTTGGATCAGCAGAATTGCGAAAAATTGTATGCCTTCTCAACCATTTCTTGGCTTCAAACTCCCATATCTCGCGAACGGATTGACCTAACCCAAAAATTCCTGTTGCGTGTGAAAGTAGAAACTCGTCCGATTACAACGGTATGTGTGTTTTTTCCCTAGCCCATTCTGGTTAAGCGTTTGGATCAGCAGAATTGCGAAAAATTGTATGCCTTCTCAACCATTTCTTAGCTTCAAAGTCCCATATCTCACGAACGGATTGACCAAACCCAAAATTTCCTGCTCTGTCTGAAAGTAGAAACTCGCCCGATTACAACGGTATGCGTATTTTTTCCCTAGGCCATTCTGGTTAAGCGTTTGGAGCAGCAGAATTGCGAAAAATGTTTTGCCTTCTCAACCATTTCTTGGCTTCAAACTCCCATATCTCGCGAACGGATTGACCTAACCCAAAAATTCCTGTTGCGTCTGAAAGAAGAAACTCGCCCGATTACAACGCTGTGTCTATTTTTTCCCTAGGCCATTCTGGTTAAGCGTTTGGAGCAGCAGAATTGCGAAAAATTGTTTGCCTTCTCAACCATTTCTTAGCTTCAAAGTCACATATCTCACAAACGGATTGACCAAACCCAAAAATTCCTGCTGCGTCTGAAAGTAGAAACTCGCCCGATTACAACGGTATGTGTATTTTTTCCCTAGACCATTCTGGTTAAGCGTTTGGAGCAGCAGAGTTGCGAAAAATTTGTTGTCTTCTCAACCATTTCTTAGCTTCAAAGTCCCATATCTCGCGAACGGATTGACCTAACCCAAAAATTCCTATTGCATCTGAAAGTAGAAGCTCGCCCGATTACAACGGTATGTGTATTTTTTCCCTAGGCCATTCTGGTTAAGCGTTTGGAGCAGCAGAATTGCGAAAAATTGTTTGCCTTCTCAACCATTTCTTAGATTCAAAGTCCCATATCTCACGAACGGATTGACCAAACACAAAAATTCCTGCTGCGTCTGAAAGTAGAAACTCGCCTGATTACAGCGGTATGTGTATTTTTTCCCTAGACCATTCTGGATAAGCGTTTGGAGCAGCAGAGTTGCGAAAAATTTGTTGTCTTCTCAAGCATTTCTTAGCTTCAAAGTCACATATCTCGCGAACGGATTGATCTAACCCAAAAATTCCTATTGCATCTGAAAGTAGAAACTCGCCCGATTACAACGGTATGTGTATTTTTTCCCTTGGCCATTCTGGTTAAGCGTTTGGATCAGCAGAATTGCGAAAAATGTTTTGCCTTCTCAACCATTTCTTGGCTTCAAACTCCCATATCTCGCGATCGGATTGACCTAACCCAAAAATTCCTGTTGCATCTGAAAGTAGAAACTCGCCCGATTACAACGGTATGTGTATTTTTTCCCTAGCCCATTCTGGTTAAGCGTTTGGAGCAGCAGAAGTGCGAAAACTTTGTTGTCTTCTTAACCATTTCTTGGCTTCAAACTCCCATATCTCGCGAACGGATTGACCTAACCCAAAAATTCCTGTTTCGTCTGAAAGTAGAAACTCGCCCGATTACAACGGTATGTGTATTTTTTCCCTAAGCCATGCTGGTTAAGCGTTTGGATCAGCAGAATTGCGGAAAATGTTTTGCCCTCTCAACCATTTCTTGGCTTCAAACTCCCATATCTCGCGAACGGATTGACCTAACCCAAAAGCTCCTGTTGCATCCGAAAGTAGAAACCCGCCCGATTACAACGGTATGTGTATTTTTTCCCTAGCCCATTCTGGTTAAGCGTTTGGAGCAGCAGAATTGCGAAAAATTTTTTGCCTTCTAAACCATTTCTTGGCTTCAAACTCCCATATCTCGCGAACGGATTGACCTAACCCAAAAATTCCTATTGCATCTGAAAGTAGAAACTCGCCCGATTACGACGGTATGTGTATTTTTTCCCTCGGCCATTCTGGTTAAGCGTTTGGAGCAGCAGAATTGCGAAAAATTGTTTGCCTTCTCAACCATTTCTTAGCTTCAAAGTCCCATATCTCACGAACGGATTGACCAAACCCAAAAATTCCTGCTGCGTCTGAAAGTAGAAACTCGCCCGATTACAACGGTATGTGTATTTTTTCCCTAGCCCATTCTGGTTAAGCGTTTGGAGCAGCAGAATTGCGAAAAATGTTTTGCCCTCTAAACCATTTCTTGGCTTCAAACTCCCATATCTCGCGAACGGATTGACCTCACCCAAAAATTCCTATTGCATCTGAAAGTAGAAACTTGCCCGACTACAGCGGTATGTGTATTTTTTCCCTAGGTCATTCTGGTTAAGCGTTTGGATCAGCAGAATTGCGAAAAATTGTATGCCTTCTCAACCATTTCTTGGCTACAAACTCCCATATCTCGCGAACGGATTGACCTAACCCAAAAATTCGTGTTGCTTGTGAAAGTAGAAACTCGCCCGATTACAACTGTATGTGTATTTTTTCCCTAGGCCATTCTGGTTAAGCGTTTGGAGCAGCAGAAGTGCGAAACATTGTTTGCCTTCTCAACCATTTCTTAGCTTCAAAGTCCCATATCTCACGAACGGATTGACCAAAACCCAAAAATTCCTGCTGCATCTGAAAGTAGAAACTCGCCCGATTACAACGGTATGTGTATTGTTTCCCTAGGCCATTCTGGTTAAGGGTTTGGAGCAGCAGAATTGCGAAAAATTTTTTGCCTTCTCAACCATTTCTTGGCTTCAAACTCCCATATCTCGCGAACGGAGTGACCTAACCCAAAAACTCCTGTTGCATCCGAAAGTAGAAACTCGCCCGATTACAACGGTATGTGTATTGTTTCCCTAGCCCATTCTGATTAAGCGTTTGGAGCAGCAGAATTGCGAAAAATTGTTTGCCTTCTCAACAATTTCTTAGCTTCAAAGTCCCATATCTCACGAACGGATTGACCAAACCCAAAAATTCCTGCTGCGTCTGAAAGTAGAAACTCGCCCGATTACAACGGTATGTGTATTTTTTCCCTAGGCCATTCTGGTTAAGCGTTTGGATCAGCAGAATTGCGAAAAATTGTATGCCTTCTCAACCATTTCTTGGCTTCAAACTCCCATATCTCGCGAACGGATTGACCTAACCCAAAAATTCGTGTTGCGTGTGAAAGTAGAAACTCGCCCGCTTACAACGGTATGTGTATTGTTTCCCTAGCCCATTCTGGTTAAGCGTTTGGAGCAGCAGAATTGCGAAAAATTGTTTGCCTTCTCAACCATTTCTTAGCTTCAAAGTCCCATATCTCACGAACGGAATGACCAAACCCAAAACTTCCTGCTGCGTCTCAAAGTAGAAACTCGCCCGATTACAACGGTATGTGTATTTTTTCCCTAGGCCATTCTGGTTAAGCGTTTGGAGCAGCAGAATTGCGAAAAATTGTTTGCCTTCTCAACCATTTCTTAGCTTCAAAGTCCCATATCTCACGAACGGATTGACCAAACCCAAAAATTCCTGCTGCGTCTGAAAGTAGAAACTCGCCCGATTACAACGGTATGTGTATTTTTTCCCTAGCCCATTCTGGTTAAGCGTTTGGAGCAGCAGAATTGCGAAAAATTTTTTGCCTTCTAAACCATTTCTTGGCTTCAAACTCCCATATCTCGCGAACGGATTGACCTAACCCAAAAATTCCTATTGCATCTGAAAGTAGAAACTCGCCCGATTACAACGGTATGTGTATTTTTTCCCTAGGCCATTCTGATTAAGCGTTTGGAGCAGCAGAATTGCGAAAAATTGTTTGCCTTCTCAACCATTTCTTAGCTTCAAAGTCCCATATCTCACGAACGGATTGACCAAACCCAAAAATTCCTGCTGCGTCTGAAAGTAGAAACTCGCCCGATTACAACGGTATGTGTATTTTTTCCCTAGCCCATTCTGGTTAAGCGTTTGGAGCAGCAGAATTGCGAAAAATGTTTTGTCTTCTAAACCATTTCTTGGCTTCAAACTCCCATATCTCGCGAACGGATTGACCTAACCCAAAAATTCCTATTGCATCTGAAAGTAGAAACTTGCCCGACTACAGCGGTATGTGTATTTTTTCCCTAGGCCATTCTGGTTAAGCGTTTGGATCAGCAGAATTGCGAAAAATTGTATGCCTTCTCAACCATTTCTTGTCTACAAACTCCCATATCTCGCGAACGGATTGACCTAACCCAAAAATTCGTGTTGCGTGCGAAAGTAGAAACTCGCCCGCTTACAACGGTATGTGTATTTTTTCCCTAGGCCTTTCTGGTTAAGCGTTTGGAGCAGCAGAATTGCGAAAAATGTTTTGCCTTCTCAACCATTTCTTGGCTTCAAACTCCCATATCTCGCGAACGGATTAACCTAACCCAAAAATTCCTATTGCATCTAAAAGTAGAAACTCGCCCGATTACAACGGCATGTGTATTTTTTCCCTAGGCCATTCTGGTTAAGGGTTTGGAGCAGCAGAATTGCGAAAAATTTTTTGCCTTCTCAACCATTTCTTGGCTTCAAACTCCCATATCTCGCGAACGGAGTGACCTAACCCAAAAATTCCTGTTGCATCCGAAAGTAGAAACTCGCCCGATTACAACGGTATGTGTATTGTTTCCCTAGCCCATTCTGGTTAAGCGTTTGGAGCAGCAGAATTGCGAAAAATTGTTTGCCTTCTCAACCATTTCTTAGCTTCAAAGTCCCATATCTCACGAACGGATTGACCAAACCCAAAAATTCCTGCTGCGTCTGAAAGTAGAAACTCGCCCGATTACAACGGTATGTGTATTTTTTCCCTAGGCCATTCTGGTTAAGCGTTTGGATCAGCAGAATTGCGAAAAATTGTATGCCTTCTCAACCATTTCTTAGCTTCAAAGTCCCATATCTCGCGAACGGATTGACCTAACCCAAAAATTCGTGTTGCGTGTGAAAGTAGAAACTCGCCCGCTTACAACGGTATCTGTTTTTTTTCCCTAGGACATTCTGTTTAAGCGTTTGGAGCAGCAGAATTGCGAAAAATTTGTTGTCTTCTTAACCATTTCTTAGCTTCAAACTCCCATATCTCGCGAACGGATTGACCTAACCCAAAAATTCCTATTGCATCCGAAAGTAGAAACTCGCCCGATTACAACGGCATGTGTATTTTTTCCCTAGGCCATTCTGGTTAAGCGTTTGGAGCAGCAGAATTGCGAAAAATTGTTTGCCTTCTCAACCATTTCTTAGCTTCAATGTCCCATATCTCACGAACGGATTGACCAAACCCAAAAATTCCTGCTGCGTCTGAAAGTAGAAACTCGCCCGATTACAACGGTATGTGTATTTTTTCCCTAGCCCATTCTGGTTAAGCGTTTGGAGCAGCAGAATTGCGAAAAATTCTTTTCCTTCTAAACCATTTCTTGGCTTCAAACTCCCATATCTCGCGAACGGATTGACCTAACCCAAAAATTCCTATTGCATCTGAAAGTAGAAACTCGCCCGATTACAACTGTATGTGTATCTTTTCCCTAGGCCATTCTGGTTAAGCGTTTGGAGCAGCAGAAGTGCGAAACATTGTTTGCCTTCTCAACCATTTCTTAGCTTCAAAGTCCCATATCTCACGAACGGATTGACCAAACCCAAAAATTCGTGTTGCGTGTGAAAGTAGAAACTCGCCCGATTACAACTGTATGTGTATTTTTTCCCCAGGCCATTCTGGTTAAGCGTTTGGAGCAGCAGAATTGCGAAAAATTTGTTGTCTTCTTAACCATTTCTTAGCTTCAAACTCCCATATCTCGCGAACGGATTGACCTAACCCAAAAATTCCTGTTGCGTCTGAAAGTAGAAACTCGCCCGATTACAACGGTATGTGTATTTTTTCCCTAGGCCATTCTGGTTAAGCGTTTGGAGCAGCAGAAGTGCGAAAAATTTTTTGCCTTCTCAACCATTTCTTAGCTTCAAAGTCCCATATCTCACGAACGGATTGACCAAACCCAAAAATTCCTGCTGCGTCTGAAAGTAGAAACTCGCCCGATTACAACAGTATGTGTATTTTTTCCCTAGGCCATTCTGGTTAAGCGTTTGGAGCAGCAGAAGTGCGAAAAATTTGTTGTCTTCTTAACCATTTCTTAGCTTCAAACTCCCATATCTCGCGAACGGATTGACCTAACCCAAAAATTCCTGTTGCATCTGAAAGTAGAAACTCGCCCGATTACAACGGTATGTGTATTTTTTCCCTAGCCCATTCCGGTTAAGCGTTTGGAGCAGCAGAATTGCGAAAAATTTTTTGCCTTCTAAACCATTTCTTGGCTTCAAACTCCCATATCTCGCGAACGGATTGACCTAACCCAAAAAGTCCTATTGCATCTGAAAGTAGAGACTCGCCCGATTACATCGGTATGTGTATTTTTTCCCTAGGCCATTCTGGTTAAGCGTTTGGAGCAGCAGAATTGCGAAAAATTTTTTGCCTTCTCAACCATTTCTTGGTTTCAAACTCCCATATCTCGCGAACGGAGGGACCTAACCCAAAAATTCCTATTGCATCTGAAAGTAGAAACTCGCCCGATTACGACGGTATGTGTATTTTTTCCCTCGGCCATTCTGGTTAAGCGTTTGGAGCAGCAGAATTGCGAAAAATTGTTTGCCTTCTCAACCATTTCTTAGCTTCAAAGTCCCATATCTCACGAACGGATTGACCAAACCCAAAAATTCCTGCTGCGTCTGAAAGTAGAAACTCGCCCGATTACAACGGTATGTGTATTTTTTCCCTAGCCCATTCTGGTTAAGCGTTTGGAGCAGCAGAATTGCGAAAAATGTTTTGCCCTCTAAACCATTTCTTGGCTTCAAACTCCCATATCTCGCGAACGGATTGACCTCACCCAAAAATTCCTATTGCATCTGAAAGTAGAAACTTGCCCGACTACAGCGGTATGTGTATTTTTTCCCTAGGTCATTCTGGTTAAGCGTTTGGATCAGCAGAATTGCGAAAAATTGTATGCCTTCTCAACCATTTCTTGGCTACAAACTCCCATATCTCGCGAACGGATTGACCTAACCCAAAAATTCGTGTTGCTTGTGAAAGTAGAAACTCGCCCGATTACAACTGTATGTGTATTTTTTCCCTAGGCCATTCTGGTTAAGCGTTTGGAGCAGCAGAAGTGCGAAACATTGTTTGCCTTCTCAACCATTTCTTAGCTTCAAAGTCCCATATCTCACGAACGGATTGACCAAAACCCAAAAATTCCTGCTGCATCTGAAAGTAGAAACTCGCCCGATTACAACGGTATGTGTATTGTTTCCCTAGGCCATTCTGGTTAAGGGTTTGGAGCAGCAGAATTGCGAAAAATTTTTTGCCTTCTCAACCATTTCTTGGCTTCAAACTCCCATATCTCGCGAACGGAGTGACCTAACCCAAAAACTCCTGTTGCATCCGAAAGTAGAAACTCGCCCGATTACAACGGTATGTGTATTGTTTCCCTAGCCCATTCTGATTAAGCGTTTGGAGCAGCAGAATTGCGAAAAATTGTTTGCCTTCTCAACCATTTCTTAGCTTCAAAGTCCCATATCTCACGAACGGATTGACCAAACCCAAAAATTCCTGCTGCGTCTGAAAGTAGAAACTCGCCCGATTACAACGGTATGTGTATTTTTTCCCTAGGCCATTCTGGTTAAGCGTTTGGATCAGCAGAATTGCGAAAAATTGTATGCCTTCTCAACCATTTCTTGGCTTCAAACTCCCATATCTCGCGAACGGATTGACCTAACCCAAAAATTCGTGTTGCGTGTGAAAGTAGAAACTCGCCCGCTTACAACGGTATGTGTATTGTTTCCCTAGCCCATTCTGGTTAAGCGTTTGGAGCAGCAGAATTGCGAAAAATTGTTTGCCTTCTCAACCATTTCTTAGCTTCAAAGTCCCATATCTCACGAACGGAATGACCAAACCCAAAACTTCCTGCTGCGTCTCAAAGTAGAAACTCGCCCGATTACAACGGTATGTGTATTTTTTCCCTAGGCCATTCTGGTTAAGCGTTTGGAGCAGCAGAATTGCGAAAAATTGTTTGCCTTCTCAACCATTTCTTAGCTTCAAAGTCCCATATCTCACGAACGGATTGACCAAACCCAAAAATTCCTGCTGCGTCTGAAAGTAGAAACTCGCCCGATTACAACGGTATGTGTATTTTTTCCCTAGCCCATTCTGGTTAAGCGTTTGGAGCAGCAGAATTGCGAAAAATTTTTTGCCTTCTAAACCATTTCTTGGCTTCAAACTCCCATATCTCGCGAACGGATTGACCTAACCCAAAAATTCCTATTGCATCTGAAAGTAGAAACTCGCCCGATTACAACGGTATGTGTATTTTTTCCCTAGGCCATTCTGATTAAGCGTTTGGAGCAGCAGAATTGCGAAAAATTGTTTGCCTTCTCAACCATTTCTTAGCTTCAAAGTCCCATATCTCACGAACGGATTGACCAAACCCAAAAATTCCTGCTGCGTCTGAAAGTAGAAACTCGCCCGATTACAACGGTATGTGTATTTTTTCCCTAGCCCATTCTGGTTAAGCGTTTGGAGCAGCAGAATTGCGAAAAATGTTTTGTCTTCTAAACCATTTCTTGGCTTCAAACTCCCATATCTCGCGAACGGATTGACCTAACCCAAAAATTCCTATTGCATCTGAAAGTAGAAACTTGCCCGACTACAGCGGTATGTGTATTTTTTCCCTAGGCCATTCTGGTTAAGCGTTTGGATCAGCAGAATTGCGAAAAATTGTATGCCTTCTCAACCATTTCTTGTCTACAAACTCCCATATCTCGCGAACGGATTGACCTAACCCAAAAATTCGTGTTGCGTGCGAAAGTAGAAACTCGCCCGCTTACAACGGTATGTGTATTTTTTCCCTAGGCCTTTCTGGTTAAGCGTTTGGAGCAGCAGAATTGCGAAAAATTTGTTGTCTTCTTAACCATTTCTTAGCTTCAAACTCCCATATCTCCGAACGGATTGACCTAACCCAAAAATTCCTGTTGCATCCGAAAGTAGAAACTCGTCCGATTACAACGGTATGTGTATTTTTTCCCTAGCCCATTCTGGTTAAGCGTTTGGAGCAGCAGAATTGCGAAAAATGTTTTGCCTTCTCAACCATTTCTTGGCTTCAAACTCCCATATCTCGCGAACGGATTAACCTAACCCAAAAATTCCTATTGCATCTAAAAGTAGAAACTCGCCCGATTACAACGGCATGTGTATTTTTTCCCTAGGCCATTCTGGTTAAGGGTTTGGAGCAGCAGAATTGCGAAAAATTTTTTGCCTTCTCAACCATTTCTTGGCTTCAAACTCCCATATCTCGCGAACGGAGTGACCTAACCCAAAAATTCCTGTTGCATCCGAAAGTAGAAACTCGCCCGATTACAACGGTATGTGTATTGTTTCCCTAGCCCATTCTGGTTAAGCGTTTGGAGCAGCAGAATTGCGAAAAATTGTTTGCCTTCTCAACCATTTCTTAGCTTCAAAGTCCCATATCTCACGAACGGATTGACCAAACCCAAAAATTCCTGCTGCGTCTGAAAGTAGAAACTCGCCCGATTACAACGGTATGTGTATTTTTTCCCTAGGCCATTCTGGTTAAGCGTTTGGATCAGCAGAATTGCGAAAAATTGTATGCCTTCTCAACCATTTCTTAGCTTCAAAGTCCCATATCTCGCGAACGGATTGACCTAACCCAAAAATTCGTGTTGCGTGTGAAAGTAGAAACTCGCCCGCTTACAACGGTATCTGTTTTTTTTCCCTAGGACATTCTGTTTAAGCGTTTGGAGCAGCAGAATTGCGAAAAATTTGTTGTCTTCTTAACCATTTCTTAGCTTCAAACTCCCATATCTCGCGAACGGATTGACCTAACCCAAAAATTCCTATTGCATCCGAAAGTAGAAACTCGCCCGATTACAACGGCATGTGTATTTTTTCCCTAGGCCATTCTGGTTAAGCGTTTGGAGCAGCAGAATTGCGAAAAATTGTTTGCCTTCTCAACCATTTCTTAGCTTCAATGTCCCATATCTCACGAACGGATTGACCAAACCCAAAAATTCCTGCTGCGTCTGAAAGTAGAAACTCGCCCGATTACAACGGTATGTGTATTTTTTCCCTAGCCCATTCTGGTTAAGCGTTTGGAGCAGCAGAATTGCGAAAAATTCTTTTCCTTCTAAACCATTTCTTGGCTTCAAACTCCCATATCTCGCGAACGGATTGACCTAACCCAAAAATTCCTATTGCATCTGAAAGTAGAAACTCGCCCGATTACAACTGTATGTGTATCTTTTCCCTAGGCCATTCTGGTTAAGCGTTTGGAGCAGCAGAAGTGCGAAACATTGTTTGCCTTCTCAACCATTTCTTAGCTTCAAAGTCCCATATCTCACGAACGGATTGACCAAACCCAAAAATTCGTGTTGCGTGTGAAAGTAGAAACTCGCCCGATTACAACTGTATGTGTATTTTTTCCCCAGGCCATTCTGGTTAAGCGTTTGGAGCAGCAGAATTGCGAAAAATTTGTTGTCTTCTTAACCATTTCTTAGCTTCAAACTCCCATATCTCGCGAACGGATTGACCTAACCCAAAAATTCCTGTTGCGTCTGAAAGTAGAAACTCGCCCGATTACAACGGTATGTGTATTTTTTCCCTAGGCCATTCTGGTTAAGCGTTTGGAGCAGCAGAAGTGCGAAAAATTTTTTGCCTTCTCAACCATTTCTTAGCTTCAAAGTCCCATATCTCACGAACGGATTGACCAAACCCAAAAATTCCTGCTGCGTCTGAAAGTAGAAACTCGCCCGATTACAACAGTATGTGTATTTTTTCCCTAGGCCATTCTGGTTAAGCGTTTGGAGCAGCAGAAGTGCGAAAAATTTGTTGTCTTCTTAACCATTTCTTAGCTTCAAACTCCCATATCTCGCGAACGGATTGACCTAACCCAAAAATTCCTGTTGCATCTGAAAGTAGAAACTCGCCCGATTACAACGGTATGTGTATTTTTTCCCTAGCCCATTCCGGTTAAGCGTTTGGAGCAGCAGAATTGCGAAAAATTTTTTGCCTTCTAAACCATTTCTTGGCTTCAAACTCCCATATCTCGCGAACGGATTGACCTAACCCAAAAAGTCCTATTGCATCTGAAAGTAGAGACTCGCCCGATTACATCGGTATGTGTATTTTTTCCCTAGGCCATTCTGGTTAAGCGTTTGGAGCAGCAGAATTGCGAAAAATTTTTTGCCTTCTCAACCATTTCTTGGTTTCAAACTCCCATATCTCGCGAACGGAGGGACCTAACCCAAAAATTCCTGTCGCATCCGAAAGTAGAAACTCGCCCGATTACAAAGGTATGTGTATTTTTTCCCTAGCCCATTCTGGTTAAGCGTTTGGAGCAGCAGAATTGCGAAAAATTCTTTTCCTTCTAAACCATTTCTTGGCTTCAAACTCCCATATCTCGCGAACGGATTGACCTAACCCAAAAATTCCTATTGGATCTGAAAGTAGAAACTCGCCCGATTACAACTGTATGTGTATTTTTTCCCCAGGCCATTCTGGTTAAGCG